>NC_090375.1:150191938-150515526 GCF_036365525.1 Heterodontus francisci | reverse complement strand
CAATCTTAGTGTCGTCTGCAAACTTGCTAATCAGACCACCTATACTTTCCTCCAAATCATTTATGTATATCACAAACAACAGTGGTCCCAGCACGGATCCCTGTGGAACACCACTGGTCACACGTCTCCATTTTGAGAAACTCCCTTCCACTGCTACTCTCTGTCTCCTGTTGCCCAGCCAGTTCTTTATCCAACTAGCTAGTACACCCTGGACCCCATGCGACTTCACTTTCTCCATCAGCCTACCATGGGGAACCTTATCAAACGCCTTACTGAAGTCCATGTATATGACATCTACAGCCCTTCCCTCATCAATCAACTTTGTCACTTCCTCAAAGAATTCTATTAAGTTGGTAAGACATGACCTTCCCTGCACAAAACCATGTTGCCTATCACTGATAAGCCCATTTTCTTCCAAATGGGAATAGATCCTATCCCTCAGTATCTTCTCCAGCAGCTTCCCTATCACTGACATCAGGCTCACCGGTCTATAATTTCCTGGATTATCCCTGCTACCCTTCTTAAACAAGGGGACAACATTAGCAATTCTCCAGTCCTCCGGGACCTCACCCGTGTTCAAGGATGCTGCAAAGATATCTGTTAAGGCCCCAGCTATTTCCTCTCTCGCTTCCCTCAATAACCTGGGATAGATCCCATCCGGACCTGGGGACTTGTCCACCTTAATGCCTTTTAGAATACCCAACACTTCCTTACTCCTTATGCCGACTTGACCTAGAGTAATCAAACATCTGTCCCTAACCTCAACATCCGTCATGTCCCTCTCCTCGGTGAATACCGATGCAAAGTACTCATTTAGAATCTCACCCATTTTCTCTGACTCCACACATAACCTTCCTCCTTTGTCCTTGAGTGGGCCAATCCTTTCTCTAGTTACCCTCTTGCTCCTTATGTATGAATAAAAGGCTTTGGGATTTTCCTTAACCCTGTTTGCTAAAGATATTTCATGACCCCTTTTAGCCCTCTTAATTATGGCTGGCGGGCAGCCATAAAGACAGGGCTAAATTGTGGCGAGTCGAAGAGACTTAGTAGTTGGCAGGAAAAAAGACAGAGGCGCAAGGGGAGAGCCAACTGTGCAACAGCCCCAACAAACAAATTTCTCTGCAGCACCTGTGGAAGAGCCTGTCACTCCAGAATTGGCCTTTATAGCCACTCCAGGCGCTGCTTCACAAACCACTGACCACCTCCAGGCGCGTATCCATTGTCTCTCGAGATAAGGAGGCCCAAAAGAAATTCCTCGTTTCAGATTGGTCCTACATTCCCGATATTCTTTCGAAGCTTCGTCTTTCTTCAGCCTCCGAGACCTGATGTATGTTTCCTTTTTCCTCTTAGCTAGTCTCACAATTTCACCTGTCATCCATGGTTCCCTAATCTTGCCATTTCTATCCCTCATTTTCACAGGAACATGTCTCTCCTGCACGCTAATCAACCTCTCTTTAAAAGCCTCCCACATATCAAATGTGGATTTACCTTCAAACAGCTGCTCCCAATCTACATTCCCCAGCTCCTGCCGAATTTTGGTATAGTTGGCCTTCCCCCAATTTAGCACTCTTCCTTTCGGACCACTCTCGTCTTTGTCCATGAGTATTCTAAAACTTACGGAATTGTGATCACTATTCCCAAAGTAGTACCCTACTGAAACTTCAACCACCTGGCCGGGCTCATTCCCCAACACCAGGTCCAGTATGGCCCCTTCCCGAGTTGGACTATTTACATACTGCTCTAGAAAACCCTCCTGGATGCTCCTTACAAATTCTGCTCCATCTAGACCTCTAACACTAAGTGAATCCCAGTCAATGTTGGGAAAATTAAAATCTCCTATCACCACCACCCTGTTGCTCCTACATCTTTCCATAATCGGTTTACATATTTGTACCTCTATCTCACGCTCGCTGTTGGGAGGCCTGTAGTACAGCCCCAACATTGTTACTGCACCCTTCCTATTTCTGAGTTCTGCCCATATTGCCTCACTGCTCGAGTCCTCCATAGTGCCCTCCTTCAGTACAGCTGTGATATCCTCTTTGACCAGTAATGCAACTCCTCCACCCCTTTTACCTCCCTCTCTATCCCGCCTGAAGCATCGATATCCTGGGATATTTAGTTGCCAATCATGCCTTCCCTCAACCAAGTCTCAGTAATAGCAATAACATCATACTCCCAGGTACTAATCCAAGCCTACACTGGATTATCAACCTGGATTATGTGTTCAAGTCTCTGGAGAGAGACTTTGAACCCATGACCTTCTGGAAAAGTCCTGGATCCAGGATATTTCTCAAAGAACTTGAATAATACTCAAAATTCTGAACAACCATTTAAAGAATAAACTTGCCTTTGCCTCTGCACAGTCCCATCTTACTCCTGGTATAAGCAGAAGTTTGTTTTTTAAAAGCAGGCTTGCATGTATTGTTGGAGTTGGTGTTGGGCTGTCCTTTTCTGGACACCACTATGATGTCCAGTAAGGTCAGCAAAATACTGGGGTATGGTGACATATACAATCGCTCAAGGATCCATAAGCAATTTCTGTTACGCCGAGGTGAGAAAGGTGACTAGGGGTCCCTCTCAGCCTTCACCTTGTCTTACTGTAACAGGGTTTTATTTTTAAACACACTGTGTTTTGAGCTCCCCCTTGGTGAATCCTTATTCACCGCTTTACAATTATAAGGCAAAGAAACCAGCACAAACAGGCTCTCTTAGGTTTAAAGAAGAAAAATGAAATTTATTAAACTTAAACTCTAATTCGGTTAACGCCTACAGATACACGATGCACCCATGCTAGCATGCATATGCGATACACATATGCAGATAGGGACAGTGAAGAGCAGAAGAAAAAAATAAAGTGGAAAAGTTTGAGGCAATATTTGAAGAGTTTTTGGTTACGGGTCTTCGAGTCACTGTATAGTCCTTGCTTGTAGGTAGATCTTGCTTTTCACTGGGGCCCAGTATTCTTCTTAAACCTTGTTCACTGTCGGAGACTTTTCTCTCTTGGGGTTCATGTGTCTTCAATGGATTCCAAAGCTGGTGAGAAAGAGATGGGAGCAAACAGGAGAGAGATGTTCTCAATCCAGGAGCCAGGAGCTTTCTGCCAGTTCAAACACTGTCTCTACAATTTAAAACTCCCCAAGTTGGCTAGCAGGATGGTCACGTGACCGACTGGTTTGACCGGGTCTGTTCTGTGTATTGTATGGGAGCAGGGGATATCTCCTTTGTTCCAACACCGTCTGCTAATAGGCAAAAATGTCTTTCCAGCCAGGGGCCTGGCAATTCCTTGTAACAGGCCTTCTCTTCTTCCCAGCAACAATTTGAAGTTTAATGTCCATATGGCAAAATTAATGTGCCTCTTTCTTGGCAGGCGGGGGCCTGCATGACAGATTTCTTTCCTGAGCTCTGTGAGCAAAAACGAATGTACAAGATAACGAGATATCCGGACCCTTGCTAATTCGTTGCTTATGATTTAATTCTACTAATAGATTTAAGCTGCCTGTAGCCCTTACTCTTGGTTTAGATCTTTTATATTTTTTAAAAATTACATTTAATGTTGCCTTTCTTTCTGCTCCTTCCATGCTCTACCCAACAGAATGAGTTGGCTGACTTACTCCTTGGCTTCTTCCAATGCCATTCTTGGGCCCCTTGCTGTGACACTTGCAAGAGCAGCTAAGGGTGACTCAGCTAAATAATGGATCTCACTGAGCACAGAACTATAAGTGTGAACCCATGCCATAACACTCAGTGGGAATTTTTACTGCATTATTCCACCCAGCATGTTCTTTTGTTTCCAGGGGTAGAGGATACCAAGTTTCTGTAGTTCCATTTCCTTAGCTGACTTGGAGCCAAGAGGGTGGGTGAGGGACCCCATTCCAGGCCTCACTGCTACTGCACCAAACCCACATTTGGAGGCATATGACAGCAGCCTGAAGGTGATCACTCTCTCTAACTTTCCCAGCACATTATGGGGACAGTTCAGGTATCTTTGCCTTCATTTGGTGAATTCTCACAGCAATGATTTTGAAATGTGGAAGTCAGTTGAACTGAGTTTTAACTGAATTGGTAAAGTTTTGGTACTTCACAGAGTAATTTTACATGAATGTGTGTTGGCTCACTAATATCCTATAATATAATTTCTGATGAACAGTTATATCTTAATATATATTTTATAGGTATATAAATATATCTATTTTAAAATGATAGATAAATCAAATATAGGCACATTGTTGTATCTACTAAAATTATCCATCTATAAGTAGGTATCTACATTTAAATTATAGGAATATTAGCTAAAATGGCAGATGCATGTATATCCATTTGTGATTGTATATCTATCTCTGATATAATATATATGTTCAGGAAATAAAACATAAAGAAGAAAGCAGAATATGCCTACATTAACAGTATTTCCTAATAGCAGTTAAGCAAGTATTTCATTTTAAAAGACGGATGAACAAATGGCATTTTGATTGTCAAAGGGGTAAAATGTAGAAATATTTTAAAAATCATTTGTATGGATTTTCCTACTCATGGAAGAAAGAAAGTGTCGACATTTACTGTTCTCTGCAGGCTGGTTGATTGTCATGCATCCACTCTTCATATTGCCATGAGTCAGTGCACCATCCCTGAAACATCCAATAGTTAATGAAAGCCCACAAACTTCAGACAGACTCTTTGTAATCAATGAAAGCACTGAGTACCTTTGATCTGCTACCATTTTGACGTCAGGTCCACTTCTGTGACTTCTAGATCAAGGCTCTTGTACAAAGCCAACTCTCAAGGGGTCTTGACACGATGGAGCAGGGATGTAAAAGCAGCCCATCCCACCCAAACACACAGGGGGAAAAGACTCCACAGCCCATCATCAATGCAGGGGTATGAGAAGCACACTTCACCACTGCCCACATTAAAACTAAACACCAAACCTACGCCAAATGCAAATATAGAACTCACACGAATGAAATGACGCCATGCACAGAATATGGTAAGAATTGGTAAAAAAAAATCTTATCTCCCACCAGCCCACACAAGGCGGCACAGTGGCGCAGTGGTTAGCACTGCAGCCTCACAGCTCCAGGGACCCGGGTTCGATCCTGGGTACTGCCTGTGCGGAGTTTGCAAGTTCTCCCTGTGTCTGCGTGGGTTTCCTCCGGGTGCTCCGGTTTCCTCCCACATGCCAAAGACTTGCAGGTTGATAGGTTAATTGGCCATCATAAATTGCCCCGAGTATAGGTAGGTGGTAGGGAAATATATAGGGACAGGTGGGGATGTGATAGGAATACGGGATTAGTGTAGGATTAGTATAAATGGGTGGTTGATGGTCGGCACAGACTCGGTGGGCCGAAGGGCCTGTTAAAGTGCTGTATCTCTAAACTAAACTAAAAGAGAAACTGAAACTGCGGAGTTAGCAAAAAGAGGTGACAGAAAAGTCTACATTATTTCCCAACAGAAGAATTTGGATTCATAGTTACTGCAGTGACACCACTTCTTGTCATTTTGTTTTTCACATCTACATTTGAGATCTACTGATGTGTTTTTTTTTTAAACTATTCCTGGCCCTTGTGACATATAGGAATACAGGAACAGGAGATGGCTTGGCCATGTGAGCCGCATGGAAGATGGCAGGATCCCCAAAGACACATTGTACAGCGAGCTCGCCACTGGTATCAGACCCACCGGCCGTCCATGTCTCCGTTATAAAGACGTCTGCAAACGCGACATGAAATCGTGTGACATTGATCACAAGTCGTGGGAGTCAGTTGCCAGCATTCGCCAGAGCTGGCGGGCAGCCATAAAGACAGGGCTAAATTGTGGCGAGTCGAAGAGACTTAGTAGTTGGCAGGAAAAAAGACAGAGGCGCAAGGGGAGAGCCAACTGTGCAACAGCCCCAACAAACAAATTTCTCTGCAGCACCTGTGGAAGAGCCTGTCACTCCAGAATTGGCCTTTATAGCCACTCCAGGCGCTGCTTCACAAACCACTGACCACCTCCAGGCGCGTATCCATTGTCTCTCGAGATAAGGAGGCCCAAAAGAAAAGAAAGAAGTAGGCCATTCATCACTTCAAGCCTGTTAGTCATAGAGAGATACAACACCGAAACAGGCCCTTTGGCCCACCGAGTCCATGCCGACCATCAGCCACCCATTTATACTAATCCTATATTAATCCCATTTTTCCCTCTCACATCCCCACCTTCCCTCAACTCTCCTACCACCTAACTACACTCAGGTTAAATTGGCCATTGTAAAAAATTGCCCCATCAACCCACAAGTCTTTGGCACGTGGGAGGAAACTGCAGCACCCGGGGGAAACCCACACGATCACAGGGAGAACTTGCAAACTCCGCACAGGCAGTACACAGAACCGAACCCGGGCCGCTGGAGCTGTGAGGCTGCGGTGCTAGCCATTGTGCCTGTTCTGCCATTCAATTAGATTATGCTTGATATCTATCTTAACTCCATCTATCTGCCTTGGTTCCATAATCCTTAATAAAAATCTAATAAAAATCTATTGATTTCAGTTTTGAAATTTTTAATTGACCTAGCCTCAACAGCTTTTTGGGCAAGAGAATTCCAGATTTCCACTGCACTTTGTGTGAAGACATGCTTCCTGACATCTCCTCAAACATTTGCTCACACGTGTTCTTGTTCTCACGACAGCCCATTTCCAAACTAATGAGACTTGAGTGGTTGCCCGTCTTACAAGCTGGCTAATTTTTATTATTACTCTATTTTATAAATAAAGCTTTTATTTACTAGTTAAAATGGTACAAAAATCTGGGACTTTCCTTTCCGACCCCCAAGTTGGCAAATCATGGGAAAGTGTATGCCTGAATTTCCAATATGCATTTTGATGAGCAAGTGTTGGCTTTCTACTTTCTCAATTAGGTACGTTTTGCTGAAATATCTTCACACACTAACTTGACCATCTGATATTGTCTCTGCAGAAAACTAATGATTACAGAGCTTAAGAAAGCTGTAGACCCTAATAATGTGTGAAAAACATAGTATCTGTTATATGCTATTATTCCCATACACTTGTGCTTTATGTATAGTTCAAACATTTCCGCATTGTTGTCTTCTTTACCCTTTCCATATACCGAAAAACCTGGAAGTGTTACCAAAGAACAGATTTTGTGCAACTTGAGGCTGCTGGCACAAATGATTCATTGTGTAGGCTGCAGCAGCAGCAGTTACTGAAGGCGAACAACATGTCCCTCATCATACTGTTCCTGCCGTCGTGCTGGCCTCCGCAATCTTCCCCCAGGGCTCCTGCTGGGTGCCTGCTTGAGTCAGGTGGTAGGACCATTTTAAATATAAACCAGGGTCCTATGATATAGAAAAGATCCTGTTTCTAACCTTAGAACAGTAGGGTGGACTTGGCAGTCCAACTGAACAGGAGCTGACACGCTGGTCTGCCTATTTTTGTGGAGCAGGGAAGGGCAGGACAGCTCCTCCAGGCTCCATAGAATCAGTGAGGGCCACTGCCACTCCAGGTGCCCCATTCTACTGGCCTACCATCTTCCAGCCGAGAGGTGGGCTAGGACACATGAGGCGCTCAGTTTCCTTCCATAGCCCAACAGTCAAATGCTTGTGGTCCGGCCCTGAAAGTGGATCGGGATCCCACAGAAGTATTCGGCAGCCAGGTGATGTATTCCATAGGCTAGCCATCTGAGGGCCAACTGGGGAGAAAATCTACTCCAAAGCTTCCTTCCCCAGTAACACCCAATAGTCCATATCTGAAGACCAAGCGTTTTAAAAATGAAGTTTAAAAATTGGATCTTTTCTTTAACATCTCTTCACAGTAAGTAAGGAATCCAATTCACATCTTTAAGTCTCTGGAGAGCTTTGTGAGAAAATGAGATAAAGCTGACAATCAGGCATGATACGTGATTGACTCGCGCCCTTTCGCAATGCGAAGCACGCTGCTGAACAACTCAGCAGGGGCCCAAATTCATGCGAGACTAGCACCATTTAAAGCAATAAAAACAAGAAATGCTGGAAATACTCAGCAGATCTGGCAGCATCTGTGGAGAGAGAAGCAGAGTTAACGTTTCAGGTCAGTGACCCTTCTTCAGAACCATTTAAAGCAAGCCTGCGCTATTTAAAGCCAGGCGGCACCTCTTAAAGGCAAGGTGCATTCTGGGTGCAGCAGGTGCTGGAAGTGGCTGGGGAAGAGTTTATGAACAAAAAGAGGAGTGGAAATGGTGCAACAGGCCAGACAGCGTGCTTCAGAGTTCTTCAATACAGCACTGGAGGCCTTTGTGCAGGAGGTGGAAAGGAAAAGTGAGGTCCTCTTTCAACAGGGAGCCTGCAGGCCCTCCAGACAGATGTTACAAAGGCAATGGGAGCAGTCAATGCCAGCAGTCTAGCCCCAAGGACCTGGGTGCAGTGGAGTTAAAAGTTCAATGACCTCACATGAGTGGATGCATCTTCAAATGCCACATTCTATCAACAGCACCACTAGCCTAACAGCAGAGGCGGTGGTGTAGTGGTATTGTCACTGGACTAGTAACCCAGAGACCCAGGGTATTGCTCTGGGGACATGGATTCGAATCCCACCACAGTAGAAGATGGAATTTGAATTCAATTAATAAATCTGGAATTAAAACCTAGTCTAATGATGGCCATGAATCCATTGTCGATTGTTGTAAAAACCCATCTGGTTCACTAACGTCCTTTACGGAAGGAAATCTGCTGTCCTGACCTGGTCTGGCGTACATGTGACTCCAGACCCACAGCAATGTGGTTGACTCTTCAATGGTCTAGCAAGCAACTCAGTTGTATCTAACCACTACAAAGACAATGAGGGATGAAACCAGATGGACCACCCAGCATCGACCTAGGCATTGGAAATGACAATGGCAAACTCAGCCCTGTCAACCCAGTAAAGTCCACCTTACTAACATCTGGGGGCTTGTGCCAAAGTTGGGAGAGGTGTCCTACAGACTAGTCAAGCAGCACAAGTCAGGAGTGTGATGCAGTACTCTCCACTTGCCTGGATGAGTGCAGCCCCAACAACACTCAAGAAACTCGACACCATCCAGGACAAAGCAGCCTGCTTGATTGGCACCCCATCCACAAACATTCACTCCCTCCAGCACTGACGCACAGTGGCAGCAGTGTGTACTATCTACAAGATGCATCGCAGCAACTTGCCAAGGCTCCTTCAACAGCACCTTCCAAACCTGCGACCTCTACCACCGAAAAGGGCAGCAGCTGCACGCGAACACCAACACCTGCAAGTTCCCCTCCAAGCCACACACCATCCTGACTTGGAACTATATTGCCGTTCCTTCACTGTCACTGGGTCAAAATTCCGGAACTCCCTTTCTAACAGCACTGTGGGTGTACCTACACCACATGGACTGCAGCGGTTCAAGAAGGCGGCTCACCACCACCTTCTCAAGGGCAATTAAGGATGGGCAATAAATGCTGGCCTGGCCAGTAATGCCCATCTCCCACGAATGAATTTAAAAAAAACACAGCTCAACACACCACACTTTCATGACTCATTTAACAAACATCCCCATCAATGATAACTCATCCTAACATTCATAGTTTCACCTCACCCTCACATATTTAACACTGCAGAAAGCCTCACACCCACATCTCTCACCTTGTACACACTGTCAGCTATTCAACCCTGATCGCCACATCATCCAAACACATTCTACCACACTCACGGAAACACTTCCCTCTCTTTTGCAGGACAAGGTGGTTCATAATCGGAGGCAGCAGCTGCTAACTGGCAGAAGACAGGAACAGATTTACATCCTGTTCCCCATGGAGGAGATGTTGCTGGTCATCATTGGAGTGGCCACAAGGTGAGACTCAGTTCATCAACGGGACTGAAACCATTGAGGTTGATGGTATGTTCTGACCTAATCTACCTACCCACTCATCTGACAATCTCTTTTAATGTACAAGTTGTAGATGGTGTAAGCATGCACCTCTTGCTTTCTACCACTTCCCTCACCCTACCCTGCCCTTGTGCCTCTATTCTTTCAGACACCCAAGAACTGTTACTCGGTCAAGAACGGGTGTGGGAGTGTGAAGTCCAAGAGGAACAAGAGACTGTGAAGCAGAAACACTGTCACTCAATCTTACATTTGCAGCCATTAGCTCAGATACTGGCACTATATGTACTTTAGAGGGTAGCTTAGAGGGATCTGCATTTGGTGAGTAACCAGGCAAAAGATAGCACTGCTGAAGAGCACTAGGCCAGACAAAGGCACCCACAGGACAGGCACTAAGGGAATGCACAAGCATGATTAGTTGACTTTTGTACAGATTATTGGATGGTTTGCTGGATAAAGTTGGTTTGGAATGTTTGTTTTGTGGTGGCTTTTATTTCAGCATTGTGGTTAAGACAACACTGTGATATTCAGTGACAGAGGTGTGGGGCTGTTGTACAATAGGGATTTGGGGTTGTGTTCAGTAGAAACCTAGTCATATGAGGTGATCACAGACAGCCCAGCTGGAAAGCAGATGCGGCAGTTGCGTCCTCCCTTCCTTCTCCTGAGTTGCTCACCATTCATGAGAATGATTCCAGGGATGAGGAACTTCAGTTACTTGGATAGGTTGGATAAGCTGGGGCTATTCTCCTTGGAGAAGAGAAGATTAAGAGGAGATTTGATAGAGGTGTTCAAAATCATGAGGGGTCTGGACGGAGTAGATCGGGAGAAACTGTTCCCATTGGTGGAAGGATCCAGAACCAGAGGACACAGATTTAAGGTAATTGGCAAAAGAAGCAACAGCGACATGAGGGAAAACTTTTTTTCCACAATAAGTGGTTAGGATCTGGAATACAATGCCTGAGAGTGGTGTGGAGACAGATTTAATCCTGATCTTCAAAAGAGAACTGGATAATTACCTGAAGAGAAAAAATTTGCAGGGCTACAGGGAAAAGGCAGGGGAGTGAGACCAGGTGAGTTGCTCTTACAGAGAGCTGGCATAGACACGACAGGCCAAATAGTCTCTTTCTATGTTGTAACCATTCTATGATTCTATGATATCCCTGATGGCAAATTCTGCACCCTCAGGATGGCAAGATTCTGCAGGATACAGCAGACCACTACAAAGCTCCTCCAGAGCCGGCCAGGCAACAGAACCATTGCTTCAGCACCTCAGTGGTCTGCTTTATGATATTTCTTGTGGCAGCATGGCTCTCATTGTGCACATGCTGGTCATTTGTGGTTGGCTTGTGAAGTGGAGTCATGAGCAAGGTGTTACGTGGATAACCCCTGTCGTCCAGCGGCCATCCTCTAGTTTGACGTGGTGGCTCAAATATTGATGGAACAGATGAAAGTATCATGAGTGCTGCCAGGATAACAGACATTCTCCAGCATGATGTGCTGAACATGGTTTCACACCAACTACACAGTGAGTGAGTAGTAACCCTTGCGTTTGCAGTACATCTCAGCATTTTGATCTGGTGCCCGCAAAGCCATGTGTCCATGGCATCCTGGAGCATGAGGAAGCCCACTATCCTTGCAAAGCCATGCTTATACACCTCCTGCTTTGCTCGAGTGAGAGGCACACAATGAACTCCCCTCTCCTGGCGTAAAGAGCGTTTGTCACCTTTCTGATGTAATATTGGATGGGGAACTGGGAGATGTTACATATGTCACCTGTGAGCCTGGAACGATCCCGACTTCAAGAAATTCATGGTCACGCTCAGCTTCATAGCCACTGCCAGTGGCGTCCTTGCTCTGCTCTGAGGTCTGCTTGCAAGAGGTGGCAGAGATCTTTGAGCACCTCCTTCATAAAGCATAGATGATGCACACACTGCTCCTGGCTTAAGTCGGGGTAAGTTAAGAGCTCCCGAAAGATACTAGGTAGATAAGGCTTCCTACTGAATGTCGTTCTCCCCCTCTTCCTCCTCCCTCTGTGAGCAGTTTACATCTCCTTCTCATACAGCATCCCAAAACAGATTGCAACTACAGTACCTATGACTGGGAGCAAGCAGTCCAATCAAAACCCTTGAAGTCACCAACAAGGCCTTCTTCACATACAGCATCACTCCCTGTTGACTTCACCGACTTTAATCAACTCTGCAAACCACCAAGCACTTTCACAAACACAAACAACGGCAGTAGAAATTAATCAGCAACTAATCTGACAGTGATTCATGATTCCTTTAAATAGCACTAGTGGTGGGGGGGGGGCAGTGGTCTTCCTATTCCTGAATGCATGATCAGCTGTATGTGTTTAAGAGAGGGGGTTACTGGAATCGGGAGGTTGAAAATGACAGTGCTGGCATTAAATCAGCGTTACACGCGGACTGACATCACAATCTAACTACCCTGCATACTTCCTGCACATGCTTCTAACACCTGCGCTAATGCTCTCACCAAGACGTCGTTGGTGTGGGCCATGCCGGAAGTCTGCACGCACAGCACAGACCCCATTTTGGTATTAAAATGGCACCTGTAGCGTTGAAACTATGGGCACTTCGGAGCCCAATTTTGTTGCCTCAGTCTTTAGAAAGAAAAGAGTTCCATTTATACATCACCTCATCAAGTCCCCAGATGTTCCAAAGTTCTTTAGACCCAATCAACAATTTCTTTTTGCAGTGTAGACATATCTAGTCTCACAAACAGAAAACCAATGACCAGCCAATCTGTTTTTGGTTGAGAACAGAATATTGGGCAGCACCCTCCTGCCCCTACCCCCTGCTTTTCTTTGAATGGTGTCATTGGAGCCTTTACATTCACCTCAGCTGGCAGGCTGTGACTTCGATGTTAATAGTTTATCTGAAAGACTGCACCTTTGACAGTGCGGTAGTCCCTCACTACGATGCTGAAGTACCAGCTTAGATTATGTACTTAAGAATTTGTGGGTCTTAAACCCCTAACCTTTTGATTCAGAGAGTGCAGTGGGATCTAGAGCACCTGGGTGAGATGGGGATGGGGCAGAGAGAGAAGGTTGAGAATAAAAACTCAAGAGAAGCAGGTGAGGGAACACACAGTGGGAGCAGAGGGTTAGGCTGGAGAGAGATTGAGAGAGCAGCAGAAGATGGGCACAGACAGGCGGCTAAGAGAGAATTATGGGATGAGGGGGGAGAGAGAGAGAGTGCTCAGGGAACTATGAGTCTTGGAGGGGAAGGAACAAGGAGTGAGAAGTGCTGGAAAAAGTTCAGAGAATGCACCATGGTTTTTCTCAAGATTAAAGCCAAAGTGAAGATCACGTTAATCATTGCTCAGACATGAAGAACAACTATTTGGGAAGGTAGTGGAAGGATAGTGTTCCCTGTGGAACTGGACTCCAGCGAGAGTCAGTACTTTCAGGAGATAGAGGGAGGAGAGCAAAGAATATTGTGAGATGGGTGTAAAAAATGTTAAATTATTCATTTTATTTTGCTAAGATTTTTCCTTACAATAAGACATTATAAATAGAAAAGACTTGAGGAATAAAATACTCAGTTTATTGCACTCAGAAGAAAGACCTGCACAGCTCAATTATAGAATCAACTGGGTAGTGCACTATTCCCCATTGTCTTCTTGAAGATATATTATATAATGCTTTTCAAAAAAGGATAATGCGATTTCCTCACAGGATACCCAGGTTTTGTGACTTACTTTCTACATGCTGCTATTCTGCTGCCTTAGCCACATTCCATTGAGGTCACAAGCAGCCACATGCTCAGCTTCTTAATGCTGGAAAGTGGCTGGCCCATTAATTCAACAGCAATGTGATATTTCTTTAGCAGTTACAAAGGCAATAGACCCATAGCCTCTTGAAGCCAGTTTAACTCTTTGAAACAAAGAGTTCCATGGGTCACGTACTGAACAAATCCCTAACTCGCACCAAATCCTGTTCGCCCATCATCCCTGTGCTCACTGGCCTACATTGGCTCCAGTTTAAGCAACACCTTGATTTTAAAATTCTCATCCTTGTTTTCAAATCCCTCCATGGCCCTGTCCCTCCCTACATTTGTAATCTCCTCCAGCCCCATTACCCTCTGAGATATCTGCACTCCTCTAATTCTGGCCTTTTGAGCCCCCTGATTTTAATCACTCCACCATTGATGGTTGTGCTTTCAGCTGCCTGGGCCCTAAGCACTGGAATTCCCTCCCTAAACCTCTTCACCTTGCTACATCTCTTTCCTCTTTTAAGACGTCCCTTAAAACTTATCTCTTAGATCAAGGCTTTTGTCATCTGCCCTAATATCCCCTCATGTGGCTCGGTGTCTTATCTTGTTTGGTAACATTCTTGTGAAGTGCCTTGGGATGTTTTCAGGTGTCATAGAATTATTCAGCACAGATGGAGACCATTCAGCCCATCATGTCTGTGCCAGCTCCTTGAGAGAGCTATCCAATTAGGCCCACTACCCATTCTTTTCCCATAGCCGTGCAAATGCTTCTTTTTTCAAGTATATATCCTTTCCATTGTAATTCACTGGTCAATCTGATTCCACCACCCTTTCAGGCAGTGTATTCCTTAACTTGCTATGTAAAAAAAATACACCTCATCTTCCCTCTGGTTCTGTTGTGAATGATCTTGAATCATTGTCCTCCACCTGCCAACTCACTGATCAATTCTGATCAATTCCCATTGCACGAGAATCCATTTCTGATTATTCCATCATAGATTTTCTTCCCATACCATCTGTTGATCTCCTACTTTAAAGGGCATACATTTCCTTCCCTAAGCTCCCTCGAGAAAAAATCAAGCAGTGTTGTTAACTATCTCTCTAACCCTTAATTCACTTTCTCAGCAGCTTTTGCTCCTTCTACAAGATGTTATTTGACCCCATACTTGCTTATATATTTCAAGACTTCAGTTGATACTGCTGATGTACATTGACATTGGCACAATCAAAGAAAGTCCTTTAAATTGCATAGACCAGTGGTACTCATAACATGGTCTGGTGGTCCACCTTCACCTTATCTGTGACTCTCAGCCAACCTGTTCTCCTAGTGTCTTTGGATTTCCATTTGCAGCCTGTCAGTACAGGGAGAAAAAGCGAGAGACAGAGAGAGAAAGTGTGGTGAGCAGACAGATAACGAGCTTTACAAAAAGATAAGTGAATAACCCACACATAGACCTTATAGTCAAATATATCAATGCTCATAACATTTAATATGAAGTATTATGGATAAAAATGCATTTATTATTTTTATAAAGTAAAACAATGATACTGTAACCAAATATCAAATCAGACTCAAACCTAGTTAAGGCAATGATTCCTTGGAAGAAATGAATAATATTCTTGCTCTAGTGAAGGACAGAAATATGTTGGTTAAATACATTCTCACTCTGGGCTGCTATATTCTGGGATGCTCCTCAAATAGTGAAAGAGTCTGTGGGAAGCAGTCAGCTCTTATCACCCATAAAATATCTCAATTTAAGCTACTCTTCACCTTCTTGGTAGTACAAGACAAATTATTACATCTAAGTTTTCTTTCCAGATTCCCTTCCTCTTCCCTTTCAATACACAAGGTGATGTGATATAAGTCAGTGGTTCAAACTGTTTGATAAGGTCCAGAACACAATGATTGCTAGCTATTATTTGGAAACATTGCCCTGTGACATGCGTTTCAGAGAGAGCTTCAGATCAATGTCAGTCAGCTGGAAAATGACTCAGCCATCCTCTCACTACCTTTTTGGCAAAATTGCACAGCTCCGAAACAAAATGATTTATTTCAAAGTGTTGGTAGTTTTCAATACAAAAAGTCCCTCTCTGGGTCTTGGAATTGCTCCAAGCCAGGCAGTGGAAACTGTGGCAAATTGAGTCCTTACAATTAGCAGGGCACAGGAAACAGCAGTCATCACAAACTACTGCTGTTTCCATTTACTCACCAGCAAGAAACTACTCCAACAGAACAGACAGAAAATGAAACAGATAAATCAGGGATTTGCACACATCTTAAGTGTGACATGATTTTCTCAAGGTATATAGTGGCTGAGACAATAGGCCCATACACCAAATTATTCAAAGGATAGTTTATTCAGCATACAGCATTGCCAACCTGTGTGTTTTTTTTGTATTTCATATAATGTCAAAACTGTTTTACGCTGACATCACAAGTGTCACTCTCCAATCTGCATGTCATTATCATTTATATTTACAATGAATGCTTACATTGCATTTTTTGGTAATTTTTCCATCTCTGTGTTTCCGCAGTGCACTGTAATGTTTGCGTCATGAAATTTTACACCCTCAACCCTTGATTTTCCATCCATGAAAATTAATGTGCACAGAAGTGGAAAAATTCACCATTAACGTATACAATTAACACTTACATCTAACTTTTAATACCTTAATTACATACCCAATGAGTACTTTAAACAGAACGGACGATGAGGAAGCTGTATTTACAGTCTTCATTACTCAGTCCCCACTATGACTCATGAACTATCAGATCAGCCCACTCGTGGGTATAAATCATATCCCACAGCTCCTCCTCATCACATATGCTCTTGATCTCTTGTGCAATTCTGTAGTATTCTACAGGTAATTATAATTCAGTTAAGTAGGTGATGTCTTTAAGCAATGGCCACTGAAATAGATAGTCTCTCTTTGACTTCATGTTTACTTATTCCAGTTTCTGTAGCAAGTCAGAAGTGGGGATGTTCATTGATGACTGTACACTGTTCAGTTCTATTCGCAACTCCTCAGATACTGAAATATTCCGTGTCCACATGCAGCAAGACCTGGACGACATTCAGGCTTGGGCTGTTAAGTGGCAAGTAACATTCGTGTCACACAATTGCCAGGCAATGACCACCTCCAACAAGAGAGTCTAACCATCTCCCCTTGATGTACAACAGCATTACCATCACCGAATCCCCTATCAACATCCTGGGGATCACCATTGACCAGAAAGTAAATTGGACCAGCCATATAAATACTGTAGCTACAAAAGCAGGTCAGAGGTTGAGTATTCTATGGCGAGTGACTCACCTCCTGACTCCTTAAAGTCTTTCCACTGTCTTCAAGGCACAAGTCAGGAGTGTGATAGAATACTTTCCACATCCCTGGATGGGTGCAGCCCCAACAACACCCAAGAAACCTGACAGCATCCAGAACAAAGCAGCCCGCTTGATTGGCACCCCAACCATTCCCTCCACCACCGGCACACAGTGACAGCAGTGTGTACCATCTACAATATGCATTGCAGCAACTCACCAAGGCTCCATTGCCAGCACTTTCCAAACCCACGACCTCTTCTATCTAGAAGGACAAAAGCAGCAAACACATTGGAACACCACCACCTGCAAGTTCCCCTCCAAGCCACACACCATCCTGACTTGGAACTATGTCGCCATTCCTTCATTGTCACTGGGTCAAAATCCTGGAACTGCCTTCCTAACCACACTGTTGGTATACCTACATCACATGGACTGCAGCGGTTCAAGAAGGTGGCTCATCACCACCTTCTCAAAGACAATTAGGGATGGTCAGCATTGATGCCCACATCCCATGAATGAATAATAATAAAATAAATCTATCTTGGTTTCAGGGTAGTGCTGTTTGTCTTTATTTGTAAAACTTTTATTGTTGATTTTAAACAATGAAGTGCAGAAATAATATAATTAAACCAAGTGTCAGTCACCTGAAAACTGATATGATGCACTATTTTCCTGCAGCAATTTTGTTTAAGTTTCTTTTCTTTACCTAAATTGTAAAATGAACCAAATCTGCACTTAGCTGATTTATCGGGCACAGATGGTGTTTTTCTTTGGTCTCTGGTTAATTTCCATCCATGAAGATACCATCAATTCAGGGAAGAGTAGCTGTACTTAGTTTGAAATCACAATTGGCATATATTTTTTGATGTCTCACAGGACTTGGTGAGGGTGGAGAAGGGATTTACTATAATGGTACCAGAGATGAAGAATTTCAGTTATGTGGAAAGACTAGAGAAGTTGAGATCCTTTTGAGGTGAAACTTAATAGCAGAGTCCAAAATCATGAAGGGTTTTAACAGAGCAAATAACTAGCAGGAGGGTTGGTAACCAGAGGACACAGATTTAAGATAATTGGCAAAACAACCAGAGATGACATGAGAAATCTTTTTATGCAGCAAGTCATTATGATCTGGAATGCATTGCATCAAATATTCAACAGTAACTTCAAAAGGGAGTAGAGTATATACTTGAAAAGGGAAAAAAAACTTGCAGGGCTATGGGGAAAGAGCAGAGGAGTGGGACTAATTGGATAGCTTTATCAAAGAGCTGGCACAGGTACAAAGGGCTGAATGGCCTCCTTCTCAATTGTATGATTCTATGAGGATAGGCTCATCTTGGTTACTGCAACAAAGAAATTGATTAATGAAACTCAATGTGAACACACTGGACAATTGACCCCAAGGGGAAAACTTCAGGTAAACACTATTATTCAGTGAAGTGAACTGGGTTCACAAGGAAATTAACTGGAGACCAAAGAAAAGGACTATCTGTGCTGCATAAAACAGCTGAGTGCAGATTTAGTTCATTTTACAACTTAGGTAAAGAAAAGAAACTGATACAAGATAGCTGTAGGAAAATAGTGCGTATTGTCAATTTTCAGGTGACTGACATGTGGGGCCTGATTTTCCTTCCAGGGTTAGGAAACCAATGTCGGGACAGTTTCCGGATCCCGATCCCACACCTGGTGGGGGAAGCAGTCACGACAGCCAATTTTTCACAGAAGCGGCCTGTTAATTGGCTGGCGAGCCTGTTAGGCAGCCAATTAGCGGCCTCGGCGGTAGGAATGAAGACAGGACAGAGCAAGTGTGGGCCCCATTTAAACACAGCACGGCAACCATTACTGTGGCTGTTGTTTGGTGAAGGAATGGATGCACCAGTGATGGAAGAAGAAAAGCAGAGGGCTGGCACCCCGGGCAGGGCTGCTCCCCCAGGCAGGGCTGTCCGTCAGGTCTCCTTCACCGCCCTGCAACTCCTCTTTCAGGCAGTGAGGGAGAGGAGGGAGATCCTCTTTCTGGAGGGAGGCAGGATGAGGCCACCCTCCTAATCCAAGCTGGCAAGGATTGAGGATACTGAGACCATCAGCAGCCAGAGTGTGGTCAGGAGGAACTGGAATAAGTTCAATGACCTTATTTGCTCTGTCAAGGTGAGTGCAACACCAGAGCCTGATGACAGGCCTCTGGGTATTCAACCTGCAGCACACTCCAGCTGAGCAGCCTCCTCAGTAATGCCCAAAGCCATGGTGCTGTTGAGGACCTGCCAGCACTGATACATGCAGCTTCCTATGTCAATGACCATAGAGGCCAACAGTGCCTTATCGCTCTCTCTCTCTCTCTCTTGTCCTTGCAGGAGAAAAGGGCTCACAATGTCAGAGAAAGGACACTGACAGGAGGAGGAGTGCCCTGTCTCCACATCGTGACTGCCATGGAGGAGGGAGCCATGGAGATCGCCAGGGTGGCCCCCCCCAGGAGCAAGTCGGGGAAGGAGGGATGGGCATTCCTGGTGCAGAGGGTGAAAAGATATCGTAATCTGTAGATGAAGTGGATGGCGTGCACTCCTCCCCGTCCAATAACATACCAAAGACTCAGCTAAATGGGAATCCTCAGCACTGAAGAGGCCTTTGCTACCACAGGCTAGCTCTCATGATCTCTTCATGTGCCTTCCGCAGGTTCTTACATGTAGGGGGAATGACAGAGTCCTGTGATGATGGGGCAAGCACTGGAAACAGAGACATCAGAGCTAGCACTGTCACATCTGACAAGCGCAGACACACTCACATCGGTGGATCCTCGTGTGCGATTAGATACTGGTTGAAGAGCACGGCACTAGTGGGCAGGAGAAGGAGAGAAAGGCAGAGGAAGCTGTGGGCAGTCCCCCTCGGAGGATGGAGGACAGACACAGCTCTGCTCAGCTGGGTGCAGATTCAGGGCCTCAGGAGTCACAAAAGAGATTCTACTTAGACCGGCAACAAGAGATGTGCTCCCACATGTGACAGTTCCCTCAGGCAATGCAGGGTCATGGGCTGAGAATGGAGGAATCCATTTAGGTCAGATGCACTGCCATGGCTCAGGGCTTTGAATGCATGAGCTCCTCCAGTGAGAGAGTGGTCAACCTCATGGAGAGCCATATGTGGCAGTACCCTGAGTGGATGCAGGAACAGCACATTGACATATACAGAATACATGCAATGCTCTGTAGCATTGTCCAGTCAGTGGCACTGGTGGAGCAGAGGTGTTTGCAGTGGATGCGGGTTGCGCTCCAGGTGGTGCTCCCCTCCAGCCATCCAGACTATCATCCAAGTTCTGAGGCAGTCACTGAGGAGGATGAGGGTGTCACGTCTCACAGGGCATTATCACCATCATCCTCCTGGCCCCTCTGACTGAGGGACCATCTTTGCAGCAGGGCCCAGTAATAGAGGCTGTCCCTGCATTGATGCTAATGCAGTATCCTCTGGAGGACCCCTCACTGGCACCTCCATGACAAGGATGACTGCCATGTGCACCTCAGCCACAAGCAGACACAAGCGCACAGGCTCCCTCCAGCTCATCCGAGGTCACAAGGGGAAAATCACATAGAAGTGGCTGACAGCAGAGGCCTCCATGTCACAGGGGTTTGCCTTACCTATAAATGTGCACTTTTTCTCTTATTCAACAAAAGTGTGATCTTCCATCTTTAATGGCAACACTGAAAAAGATGGAAGAGGTGGTGAAGGGAAGCAAGGGTCCTTGAAGGGGGACAGTGAAACATCTGGACAGATGTGCATCTGTTATGGACAGCACAGCAGACCACCTCAATATGCAGGAGACCCTTGCATGAGTGTACTGCGCGGCACCACCCGACCGGACTAGGCACCGAAACCACATCTTCAGAAGCCTGATAGCCTGCTTGATGGTGGTCCTGCAGTTGTAGTGCCTCTGTGGCTCTTGAGCTCTCGTAGAGGGGTGAGTAACCATCTCTTCAAGGGATATCCCTTGTCCCCTAGAATCCATCCACGTAGTTTGTGGGGTGGAATGAAGAGCTGTGGCAACCTGGACTGCCTGAGGATGAAGAAGTCATGGCAGCTGCCAGGAAAATGAGTGTACACTTGCAGGAAGCTCTTGTTGTGGTTACTGACCAGCTTAATGTTGAGGGAGTAGAAGCCCTTCCTGTTGATGAATCTCAATGGGCGGTCATTCGGTGCCTTGATGGCCACATGAGTGCAATCGATAATTCCCTGTACCTGGGGAATCCAGTGATGGAGGCAAAACCAACTGCCCTATATACCTGCAAGGCCCCATCTGTTTGGAATTGAATTGAATGTACTACCCAGCTCTCACAAACAGGGCATCGGTCACGTGTGAGATGCAGGTAGTGCAGCCGTTTGCGAGACGCTACCAAGGTCCACAGCTGATTCTTGGAAGAAGCCATTCATGGCCACAGTGACTTTGATGGCTACCGGCAGGGCTTGGTTAGCAGTGCTGCGAGGTGTGAGGTCTTTCACGACGAGGGTACAAATCTCACTGACTATCTACCTAGAGAGTGGCAGTCACCTGCGGCACTGGTTCTCTGACATCTCCAGGTAGCTCCTTCTTTGGCAGTAGATCCTATGCTGAGGATATGGCCTCTGTTGTCTTCCTACTCCTCGTTCCTCTCTGCTGCCCTCCTCATGTCCAGGGCTCTGCCTCTACTGCTGAGGATGTTGCTCCTCATCGCCACTAGACCCAGAATCTGAGAGTCGTTCTTCCATTGCCAGCTATTGCCTTCCTTGCACTCAGCTGGACTCCCTCTAATGCCTGGAAGCCTTACCCCCTCCTCCTATGCACCAGTGATGCCAGGAGGTTGACCCCCCCCCCCCTCACTGCACTACCTGTGTGTATACAGAACACTCTCCCCACAGCCTGTATACATCAGATGGCACCTGTGTGCCAATGGCTTGGTGCCCCTCCCCCTCATGACTGGCTCCCCACTATGTTGCCACCTCCTTACACCTGGTCTCCCCTGACCCAGCGTGCAACCCGTGCACTCCTACCAAACTCCCAAACTGGCACTCAAAGAACTTGTTAAGTACTTTACTTGACCTTAGTCGAGAATCGGGCAGGTTTCCAGGGCCCACCTTCCCCCGTCCTGACGAAAGTCCCCGGTGCAGGAACGGTGATGGGAAAATGGCATGCCAGCTGGTGTTGCTAGCACCTGCCCACCTCCTTTCCTGGCCACCCCCCTGCCACCACAACTCCTCCCCGCCCCCCACCACCACCTTGGGATGTAAAAATCCCGCCCTTGATTTAATTTTATTATTTCTGCACTTCATTATTTAAAACCAACAATAATAGTTTTACAAATAAATAAACAACAGCTCCCTGAGTCAAAGTGGAGTAGCAACCTCTAGCCAGAGGTTTAAAATTTTAAAATTCAGTCTTTATATAAAACTGGTAGTCTTGCAGCAGAGGCTGATGACTGCTTTGCAAGTTACCTTGACTCATGCAGTGTGCGAAATGGGGAATTAGAGTTTTAATTTACAGCACAGTTTGGGATAGGCAAAGGGAGAATGTTTGCAGTGCCCTCCTGCCAGTTCAAATTCACATCTGGTTTCAATAGCCATTTTTTTATTCCTGTCATTTTTGTTTTATTTTATTAACCTTTTTAAAAGAAAAATTCCCTAGGAGTTACATTTGACAATCACCATGAAATATCATTAAGTGCACCCCGTAAAAAAAAAACAGCTCTTACAGACACTGGCACTTGTTAGCATGTTGGCTGTAAAACAAAGCTACCATATATATATATAGCCTAGCATTTAGGTTTAACATGGGCTTACAGGGAATGCATCTCGAGTCTGCTTTCTGTGGTCATTGACAGAAGTGACTATTGGCCGTTTTTATGGACAGTGTTTGATTGTTATAAAATTGAAAGCATATCTAAATGTCAAACGCTCTGCTCTACAGGGTACCTCTTACTAGACAAAGACGTTCCATTTAGTATTTTAACCTACAAGTTAATTTAGTTTGCAGTTGTGCTTCTTTAAATCAGACTTACTGGAACCCCCAACATCAAACATGCAGCCTTACCCAATTGATTCAGAATGGAGCCAGTACACTTTTGCTGAAATAATGGGCAGCAGTTCATTTTGTAGGCCAGCAGCGAGTGCATCATTAAGACGCACTTCCAAGCACTGCGGTCGTTTGAGGACAGGGATCACCAGCCTGCTAAGGAACGCGCTCAGTTCCATTTAACACGGCTTTAAAAGAAAAGGACATGACAAAAACACTTCTCTTATTTATGGTTTTGGCACAGACTGACTGACCTGATTTACGGTGTCTTTATTTCCTTTTGCACAAATTATGTCTATTATTACAGAGAGGGCTTTCGGGCTCTGGTTTTTGCTCGATTAAATAAAAAGCTACAGGTGACAGTTTAGGGAGATAGGCTTACATATACCAAACACTATCTATACCATATTCTAGTATATCAAGCTCCATCTAAACTCTATACCAAAATCACTGCAATTCAAACTCTTTGTATTCCAAATTCTCTGTATACCAACGTCTATGCATACTAAATTCTACACATGCTCTGGAAACTTTTCTGTGTTTCAGGTTGTTTTTATAAGAGAACCGTACCTCCCATGCCCCAGATTGTGTTTTCACATGGCCCTCATATTAGGTCGAACATGTAGCACGCTCAGGGAATGAATAGAGAGCCCTTTTCAGATTATGTCTGCTGTTGGCTCAGACTTCGCCTTCCCCGGTCCTCCTTGCTTCAGAAGGTGGCAGAATAACATTAAAATAGACTTTAACTGCCAAATAAATGTGTTAAACAATAATGGAGAGTGAATAGTCGCAGTAACACACAGTAACTGCTAAGCTTAACTAGCCCCTTTGATAGCAGAAAACAGCCGTTTGCACATTTTACTAAACTACGATATAAGTAACTTTCCTTTGTCGTGACCATTTTCTTTTTGTCATCGTTCACGAAAACTAACAAAGCTAACTATATCGCTTGAACATTCCAGCTGCACTCACTGATTTGATAAAGACAGACTGATAAACATTTTCAAAATGGTGACAGCGACTCAGTGAAATAAGTGTATTGAATTCAAAAAGAACTGCCATTCAAACTTAGTTGAGCAAATCACACAAAGTGTATTTGAACTAAAATGCTTGGATCCTTCCTCAGGCAACTTCGTAACAAAAACCTGATTAATTGTTGCAACAAATGTAGTTAGTTAATTGATTTCTGTGGATGACGCTGTTTTTTTTAACCTTGTATGTACCATGACAGAATTAGAGAAGTCCACACCCAAGCTAAAATTTAGACAAAAATACTTCATCCTTGTCCCACAGATTGAAGTGGGCCAGGATAGTGTTCCAGTTATTTTCTCACCAGTTGCTTAGAGTACTGGTTCTTTATTTTCTAGTGAAACTCCCAATGTTGTTTTTGTCATTGGTTGTTAGTTTTTTTGAGATTATAAAATGACTTTGCAGCACTTGATTCTGCAGACCTCCTGCCAAATGTTTCCAGTCCAACCCTCTACTTGTGCATATAGGTCTATCCTTGATCTTCTTGCTCAATCATCTTACCTTGCCAACACTACCATTGGCTTCGCCATTGTTCTTCTGCCATGCCACCTTTCATTCCTACCGTATCATCTCTCCCTCCCACTTTGCCTCCCCTCCTTGGGGGGAATTTTATGCTCTCCCCCACGGCGGGTTTGAAGGTAGGGCGAGAATTTAATCGGGTGGAATGTGGTGGGGGGTGGGAGGGGGCACGCGGGTGGGTGAGAGCCCTGCCACCTTCCCGCCTCCACCCAAACTCAGTCATGGGCTGGAAGACCTTGAATGGCCTTCCTGCCCGTTGCCAATTGAGGCCCTTAAATGGGCAATTAATGCTCAATTAAGGGCCTCATCCTGCCTCCGCTGGTATTAGTCCAGTGGCGGGTTGGCCTGTTGCCACACGGGAAGCACACCAAGCAAAACCGTGAGGGTTGCTTGTCGGCTCTGTGGAGGGTGGGTCGCTCATTAAAATACACCTAGTGCCTGATCGAAGGACCTGACATCCTGCTGACAGACACCCCCTTCCTTTGCTGCCGACCCCCCACAACCCTCTCCCCCACCACCTGAACCCCACGAAACCCCTCCCACCCTGACTCATCTGTGGCCTCGGTCCCTTGGCGAACCATGGTGAGTCCAGAACCAGCAGCAGCCAGCGCCTCCACCGTGCCGCTGCTCAGTAAAAGAGCTACCATCCTCTGATGGGCAGCATCTCTCAGCAGGTAGGACTTCCATTGCTGGGGTCCTTGATCCCAGGGAAGATCCACTGCTATCTACTTAAGTGCCTAATTGGCACGTAATGCGGCGAGGCTTCCCCAGAAGAGGTGATGTGAGGCTCTCATCAGTGTTTTTGCTGGTGGCCAAGACCCCCATCGCCTGGATAAAATCCTGGCTTTCGTATGTGCACTTTAGAGCTAGTTTCAGAGGGGCCAGTTCTTGCATTGTTTCAATGTGCTAGCCACAATTTCTGTGCGCAAAATGTGACCCACTTCTTCCCACTTCATAACTACACCTGGACATGAGTTTTCGGAACGTGATTTTTTTTGCTTGCTTTTGCGTGGGCTGCAATAGTAAGATGAATGAATGGTGAGATTTAAAAATGGATTGTCAATTCGAGAACAGCTCTTGATACCACTGCCTCCCACCTGGGAAAGTCTGGGATACTGTCAAGTTAGTTAAAATATCCCAGGTGATTTAACCATTCATTTCCCATCAGCTTCACACTAATCCTTTTTTAATCTGCTCCTATGAACAGGCATTAAAGGTCCTTGAAAGGCCATCAACATTCTTCTTTAAATATACAAATCAGCACCTAATGATGTCAAAGGGACATGACAACAATTTTAACTTTGGCCTGAGCAAGGACACCAATGTGTCTGGAAGAGGACATGTGGTGAGAAGAAGCCATTAAGTTAAGTTTTTTTTTACTTTCCCTGAGGGACCAGGAAGAGCAGGAGTGTTCATCTGGGCCTCACAAGGAAAATTTACGACTTGCCCCAACCCCAGGCTTCCCCCTCCTCCATCCTACAACACTGTCCTGAAACCGCCTCCATGTGTCTTACCTTCTTGCAGCTGAGTCCCCCTTTGGTACTGGCCAGTGGTCTCCTGTCATCCAAACATTCATTCCCAACTGTCGGCAAGCTGCCATGTTCTGCTCCTTTAGGTCAGGCAGCTGCTGACAGCTCTGGGAGTTAAAATGGCTGCTCAGAACATGGGACACATGTTGTCCGCACTTGCCTGCCAGACCAAATCCCTCTCCCAGTTATAATTACCCTTTTAGAAGAGTCTAATGAATAGTGGGATAGGCAACTGGCTGTGGATTTGGTTAGCATATTGTGGTATCTAATTGCAGCTTGACTATTGTGAAGTTGAGAAAGTAGGTAGAATTCACTTACAAATACTTTAATGTGCTAGTCCTGCATTTTTGTGTGCCCTTTTCCACAGGAATTATTACATTTATTTTAAATAGTTTAACACTGGCTTAAAACTAGGAAAATAGTGCAAGCGTGTTAAACCTGACAAGGTCACAGCTTTAGTTAAAAAATAAATTCTTTAATCACTCTTCACAGCAGGGAGGTATTATTAAGGATTTCTTTTACAAATGCAGTGGTCAAAAGAAGATTTAACAGCCTTCTTAATTTTAATTGATCCAAGTTTATCTCATGTATCACTGCCTGCCAACCTTTGTAATCTGCCCTCTGAATAAGGATTGGGGGAACTTTGCCCTTCTTTAAGATGGGGTTTCTGGCTTGGGCTGAGTGTAGGGCTTTTGACTGTGGGTCACAGTTGGGAGCTACAGCTTGGTTGAGGGATTAGGCTTGGGCTGTGGGCTAATGCTGGGCCTGGGATTAGGAATATATTTCTGGGACTGGCTTTATTTCCTTAACTTTTTTTCATTCTTTCATGGGATGTGGGCATCACTGGCAAGGCCAGCATTTGTTGCCTATTTCATATTGCCCTTGAACTGAATGGCTTGCATGTCCTGTGGGTCTGGAGTCACATGTAGGTCAGACCAGGTAAAGACAGCAGATTTCCATCCCTAAAGGACATTAGTGAACCAGATGGGTTTTTATGACAATTGATGGTAGTTTCATGGCACCATTACTGATACTAACTTTCAATTCCAGATTTCTTTTAAGTAATTGAATTTTATTGATTGAATTTAAATTCCACCAGCTGCTATGGTGGGATTTGAACCCACATCCCCAGGGAATTAGCCTGGGCCTCTGGAGTACGAGTCCAGTGACATTACCACTACGCCACCGTCTACCCCGGTCATAGTTATTTCCAGAAGACGGTACTGCACTAAATGGATTCACTGGCATGAGTGAGATCTGTTACTGGAGCTGATTTTGTGCCCTCGCCTGTCGTTCAAAGGGAACAAGGGCAGGGATCAAGGGTGCTAACAATCAAAGAGATGTACCTAAAGCTATACAAGTGCCTGTAGTTCATTGGGTTGGTGGGGTATTTTGGGGCGGGAGGGACACAGAATGAGTACCACTTCTTAACAAATTCCACTTTAACCACTTGCTATGTTACCTTCTGCCAGAATTGCTTTACATTTGCACCTGAAGCACAATCCTGGAGGATTACCCTTCCCTGAACATCAATAATTTTGGCATAAAGATAAAAGCAAAATACTGCGGATGCTGTAAATCTGAAATGAAAACAGCAAGTACTGGAAATACTCAGCAGGTCTGGCAGCATCAGTGGAGAGAGAAACAGAGTTAATGACTAATTCTGGCACATTTCTATTCTCCTTACAGTCGGTCCTGGACTTCTTCAAAATAGAATTAGAATGGAGTCGCAGGTCTTGCAGAGCTACCTATTATTAATTGTTCACATTCACTTATTATATCAAAAAAATGAAAGGGTTACGATGGATGGGGGGGTGGGGGTGGTCATGTTTCAAAGCTCAGGGCTACGATCAGGGAGGGGACATAATTCAAAGCTCGGGGCTACGATCAGGGAGGGGACATATTTCAAAGTTCGGGGCTACGATGGTGGGGGTGTATTTCAAAGCTCGGGGCTACGATCAGGGAGGGAACATATTTCAAAGCTTGGGGCCAAAATCGGGGAAGGATGGTGGGAGGCTGGGTGGTTGGTGCGGTGATCAGGAAGTGAGGTGAGAGGGTGGGTTCCTGCAGTGATGGGGTGAGTGGGGTAGTCTAGTTCAATCGAGGCCCAAGACTTCCTTGTGAGGCCCGGAGAACCACTTGTGGCCCAGAAGAAACCCTTGAAAATAAATTTTAAACTTACCCCTGGGCCTCTTCTGGCCCAAGAACTGTCTCCCAGAAAGTTTTGCCTGATGCGGGAGCCGGCATTGTCCCCTCTCTGCTCAGGTCTTTGGTCGATATTGCAGATTGGGTCCTGATGACATCACTGGGCTACAACATTTGCATGTTAAGGAGGCCTCCATCTGCTTTTAGTGGGAACCTTGTCCACAGCCTGAATCACCACCATAGGTCTAATAGTGGCTTGGCATTGGGTGGGGATTGGACTCGGGTTGCTCAATCCCGATTACTGAATGCCCTGCCACTCACCCCTCACCACTGACCCTCTCCCATTTGTTGGGAGAGTAAAATCGAGGCCCGGGTTTTTGACCCAGTTGGAATTGGATTGAGACACAGTGTTGACTTGCTTCAGACACAAAAACACAGGACAGTACATCTCAAGGTTCACCCCATGCCCACTCCTGTTATGCATTATTCTGATTGATGGCCAATCTCCCTCGTGTGAACCTTTTAAGGCTGTGCTCATGTCCTAACTTATGATCCTCTGCTGCTGCATCCACGCAGGCTCAGATTTGGGTGAGCCTGGGTGTTAATTGTGGTTACATTCCCTGTTGAGGGGAAATGCCATTGAGTGGGAAATGAAGCAGGTGTGGAAGTAACAGATGGTTAGTGGTGAACAGTTTTTGAGATGTGTCTAAAGGGTATAGGTTGAGAGGTTCTATTTATCCAGGTTTCACCATGATATATATCGGGATATGCTCAAGGAATGAGGGTCAATTCCACATATTCTTAGAATGCTGCTTCTTGCCCTTGCTGATCACATTTTACCTTCATCAGTGTGAAGTTTAAATGCTATGTTTGATCTGTTTCACATGGCTTTGAAAGGCCATAAGTTATAGAATTGCATTACAAGCTGTACAGTGATCCAGTGAGGTTGTACATCAAAGTACCAGAGGACTCTGTGTGCTGATATGTTATGATGTTGTGTGTGCGGGATTGGAGGGGATATTCATTAATTGCAATGCTGATACCGACAAACAGCTTCACATTAGAAAAAAGCATGTTCTTTCTGTCAGGATGGCTGCTGATGTCCTGCTTAAGATTGGATCCAGATCCTATTGACCTAATAGGACCACAGTTTGCAGAAATATAAGAGGCTTCTGCCTGACTCAGACAGGTGCCTCATGTGCCTGAAATATCAGGAATTTTAAAATGACAACAGAGTGGGCAATTCACCAGCTGCATTTTAACTGCATTCCCCTGCCTCCCACTACCTGGTTTCTGTCAAGCAGGAGGTGGTAAAGTTGCCCCAGCAGTACAATAACTCCTGATCAGCTGTCCTCTAAGAGCAAACATAACCAGCACAGTTCAGAACAAATAACAAGATAAAGAATTCCATTTTCAGTGGCATAGCTTGGAATATGGCTTTGGACGTAAGTTTGTGACCTGATGGAAACTATACTGCAATAGTAATCCCTGCCAATAGACCTCCATCACATATGGAGATCCTTTTCTTAATAAATACTAAGTACTGCCCTGGATGTAAGAGGAAGCTACATTTATTTATGAATTACCAGTCCCCGAGGACTGAAAGCATTAATTTAAGTAGCATTTTGTTATTAAGGACTTTGGGAATTACTGGGAATGTCACTTTCTCTCACACAGAATCATTGTATCCTTTGAAAGCTTTTCTTGGTTTTGTGCCAGTTATTAATTTAAAGTAAACTAATGTTCTGCATCTGTTTGGCTCATTCCCTTCCTATTAAGTACACTTCTTGGCGACACAAATAAATAGGACAACCTGATTCACACAAAGTGAGTCAGTACAGCTGGCCCGGCTTTGATATTTGCCTAATAAATTAATTTAGCTACTTGTCAAGTAGCCCTGATGGTTGATTAGAGTGTTTTTGAAAGGATCTGGCATGTAGAACCAGACATGGTACTTGTAAGGTAAGATACCTCAGAGCATTTGGCAAAGTACAGAAGACTTTGTGACCTGAGAAACACATGTCAGTCCTGAATGATGTTTTTTGTTGTCAGCCTTTAGGTATTTTAGCTCATTTTGCTTTTATCATTGAAATTAAAAATTAAATTGAGAATACCTTTTTGTGTCAAAAGGCTAATGTTCTCTCTGCTTGTTAGTAATCGAGGTAAAGAGGCACCATCATCACGAAAATCTTTGCAAATACTGTGCACAGTGGGTCTGCATGTATGTGTGCTATGTATCTGTGACACCATTACAAAGAATACGTTTCATGGGCTTCTGGCTTCAACAAAAATGCTTTCTCATGAGAGAGACCTCCTTTAAAGGGAATTGTTAGTATAGGGAATATACATTTTGCATATAAACTAGTTCCGCATGTATTTGTCCCGCATTAAATTTTAAAAATGCCTGTTGGTAAAATTTCCACAGGGTTTTCCCCAATCTCCTGCTATTTCTCTAGGGTTTCTACTTATCTTGCACGGAAAATTTTAAACCCCTATTGCTTTATGGGTGTGTCAATGTAAAAGGCCCCACGGTAGATCCCTGCAATCACACATTTAGCGCTGTGTGTAATCCAGATGCAGTCCAACAAAGTCAGTCAGAAAATTCTCTTGCATCATGTGCATTAGGCTGTGCTGATTATATGATTCTTATGCATATCCATCGGGACCTGTTAATGCTTGAGACTGACCTGCTGAGTTTCATAGAGTTTTCACTCACCACTGCACTGATATTCCCTTTTAACACTGGAAATCAATCTTGGACACTTGAGAATGTGACAGTTATTTCATATGTAAATATTTGGGCACGTTCACATTGAAGTTCATTATTGAAAGAAACAACTTGCATTTATATCTTGCCTTTCATTATCTCAGGACATCCCAAATCAATTTACAGCCCATGAAAGACTTTTGAGGTGTAGTCACTGTTGTAATGTAGGGAAACATGGCAGGCAATTTGTGCACAGCAATGTTTCACAGACAGTAAAGAGATAAATGTTAGGCAGGGCACTGGGAGAACTCTCTGCTCCTCTTTGAATAATGCTGTGGGATCATTTATGTCCATCTGAGAAGTTAGACGAAATTTAACATCTCTTCTGAAAGATTGCACCTCTGTCAGTGTAGCACCTCAGTAATGAAGGGGTCTAAGTTCACCCTGCTCTGCTGAACCACCAACCACTCCATCACCAAAGCTGCCTGCATTACATACACTGCCTATCCGCTGTGCCACATTCTTTGTTGGGATCACCGACACATATTCATGTGGCATTTCTCCAGTCCTGGCCCTCTCCCTACTATTCTGTGCTGTCTTCTTCTGCAAAAAGGGTAGGACAGCATTTTGAGTGGCTAGCAACAGCAAGCTTCTGGATATAGTTAAGTTGAAAGAGAAAGTCAGGCAGATATTATGGTCGTGGAAATGTCATGTGTTTGCAGTAAGTGGCTATAGTGTAAATTGAGGTATAGTTCAAGCAACTTAGGAGTTGACAAAAGGTCATCAACCCAGAAGGTTAACTTTGTTTCTCTCTCCACAGATGCTACCTGCCCTGCTGAGTATTTCCAGCATTTTCTCTTTTTATTTCAGATTTCCCAAATCCACAGAATGTTGCTTTTACATTAGAAGGAGATGAGATGAGGATGGCATTAATGACAGCAGTGATAGGAGGAAGCTGGAGGTGGGCTCGTGTCAGGGATGGGGTTGATAGGTGATGCTGTGTGCCATTATGATTGGTAGTGAGGAAAGTGAGACAGGGGTGAGGAATGTAAGAACAGGAGGAGGCCATTTAGCCCTTTGAGCCTGTTCTGCCATTCAGTGAGATCATGGCTGATCTGTGACCTAACTCCTTACAACTGCCTTTTCCCCATATCCATTAATACCTTAGGTTAACTAAAATCTATCAATCTCAGGATTAAAATTAACCATTGATCTAGCATCAATTGCTGTTTGTAGAAGAGTGTTCCAAACTTCTACCACTCTTTGCATGTAGAAGTGTTTCCTAATCTCACGCTTGAAAGGTCTGTCTCTAATTTTATTTGCTTATTTGCTAGTTCCGAAGAAGGGTCACTGACCTGAAACATTAACTCTGCTTCTCTTTCCACAGATGCTGCCAGACCTGCTGAGTGGTTCCAGCAATTCTTGTTTTTATTTCAGATTTCCAGCATCCGCAGTATTTTACTTTTACAATTTGTGCAATCTCTCCTCGTATATTGACCCTTGGAGTCCAGGTATCATTCTTGTTACAACCAGATGAGAAATGTGTCTAGGGTTCCCTCTCAGCCGTCACCCGGTCTTACGTAACAGGGTTTAATTTTTAAAACACCATGTCTTTAGCTCCCTCTCGGTGAGCCCTTGTTCACCGCTTTCCAATTACAAGGCAAAGAAATCAGCACAAACAGGTTTTCTTAGGTTTAAAGAAGAAAAGGTTGAAATTTATTAAACTTAAACTCTAATTCGGTTAACGCCTACGGATACACGACGCGCCCACGCTAGTTTGAGTTTGAACCAGAGGTAATGGGCTAAATTTTATTAGTGTGTCGCACATCGCAGTAGCACGCTTTGAAGTCGGGGGCTCAGTTAAATGGAGGGGGCGGAACAGCCGTCCTTGATGACATAGAGGGGGCAGCCGCCAACGACCCTAGCAACGGCATCTGCCGCCACCGCGCAGGTGCCGGCACCATTTTTAAAGGGCTTCAAGTCCTTCATGAGAGATTTAAATATTTAAAGGTGACGGTTTGATAAATATTTCAATAAAAGTTGAATTTAACTTTGAGTCCCCTCTCCAACCAATCCCCCCACTGAGTATTCAATACATAAATTGACCTATCCCCCCAAAAAAAGACTTTTTGAAATTCCGAACATCCCCTTCCCCCGAACTTCAGCATCTTTGACCCTCAACCCCTTCCCACCATCCCCACAACCAATCGGAATAGTTTTCCCTGCTCTCCCCCACCCTCCAGCCCTGATAATTTTAGTCCTCCCCCCCTCCCCACCAGTGTCTCACCTCGGAACGCCGTATGGAGTTCCAAAGGCGCGCGAGTTGCGGCTGGCGCCCATAATATCGCCATGGGAAAGCCACCCATCCAGGTAAGTTCATTACCATTTATTTTAATGCATTTTAATATTTAAATGAAGGCCCTGCTGCCAAGCGGCGGGGAGGCTGCACCCAGGCTTTGCCGCCGCTGGTAATATGCGGCGAGGCCCTCTTGGCGTCATGGGTCGTGGCGGGCGGCTCCTGCTAGCATTTTACGGGCCTCCCTGCCACGACCCATGGCATTGAGGGGCTGGTAAAATCCAGCCTGATGGATCTGAAGAAAAGACAAATCTCAGAGCCTCATATTGCATTTTATTTTATGATGTATTCAGATCCATATTTAAAATAAAAATGGGAAGGGGAAGAACATGGTTTGTGAAAGAAACCTTTAGAATGTCGTCATCATTCCTTCCATGGAATTTATTCTGTACATATTCAAGCCACGTGTTCAACAAGGGAAATTGCAGGACTGAATTCATTTCAGAAGTTTGCTTGTTGCAGATTCGAAGACCTAAGTGCTCTTTTCCTCCTCCTGCTTTGCAGAAGATTTCAAGCTGGACTACCTCCTTAGTACAGTGCATTTCATGGTATTATACTTTTGGAACTTGTACCGCACAGAACCATCCACATAATAATGTCTACACTACTTGCTTGAGAATAAGGAGTCAGAATGGGTCAGTTTCATGTGCTGGATAACCGAGAAACATACCCCTCAGACTGGAACATCCAATCTCTTGAAATCTTGTTCGGGGTGTACAGTGCCTTTAACATAACAAAATGTCCCAAGGCACTTCACAGGAGCATTATAAAGCAAAATTTAACACTGAGCCACATAAGGCGATATCAGAGCAGATGGCCAGATGTTTGGTGAGAGATAGGTTTTAAGGAGTGTCTTAAAGGAAGAAAGCAAGGTAAAGAGTGGAGAGGTTCAGAGTTTAAGGCCCAGGCAGCTGAAGGCATGGCCACCAATGGTGGAACATTTAAAATTGGAGATGCTCAAGAGACCAGAATTAGAGGAGCACAGATATCTCAGAGGGTTGTGAGGCTGGAAGAGATTACAGAGATAGGGAGAAGAGAGGCAAGGCCATGGAGGAACTAAAAAAACAAGGATGAGAATTTTAAAATCAAGGTGTTGCTTGAGCAGGAGCCAATGCAGGTCAGCAAGCAGAGGGGTGATGGGTGAACGGGACTTGGCATGAGTAAGGACATGGGAAGCATGTAGGAGGCCAGCCAGGAATGCATTGGAATAGTGAAGTCTAGAGATAACAAAGGCATGGATGAGGGTTTCAGCAGCAGATGAGCTGGAAGTCCAAATACACCACATCAACTGTATTACTCTCATCAACCCTTTCTGTTACCTCATTAAAAAACTCAATTAGTTAGTTAAACAGGATTTGTCTTTAACAAATCCGTGATGACTTTCTTTAATTAATTCACACATATCCAAGTGACTGTTAACTTTGTCCCGGATTATCCTTTCTAAAAGCTTTCCCACCACCGAGGCTAAAGTGACTGGCCTGTAGTTGCTGAGTTTATCCTTACACCCTTCTTTGAACAAGGGTGTAACATTTGCAGTTCTCCAGTCCTCTGGAACCATCCACATATCTAAGGGGGATTGGAAGATTATGTATGGCCAGTACCTCTACAATTTCCACCCTTAATTCCCTTAACATTCTTGGATGGGTCCCACCTGGTCCTGGTGACTTAGCAACTTTAAGTACATTCTGTTTATCAATTTTTAGTCCATCCAGTATCTCAACTACCTCCTCTTACAATGGCAACATCTTCTTCCTTGTGTTAAGGTCAAGTGAGGAGGTGTCAAAGGCTTCCCTCTTTTCCCTCTCCTTGTTTGACCACAACAAGTCTAATTCTTTCTTAAAGTGGATGTACTGGCCAATTCCATAGGTGTTTGATTATTTCCTTGCTATGGTCTTAACAAGAACCAATCGGACATGTTTTCTTGAGTTTAACAAAGAAAGAGGTTAACTTTATTGTACCTAAACTGAACTAATGAAAATAATAAACTATACGCCAAATTTTACTCACACACATACACATTAGAGGTTTACACATACACAAATAGGTTATAGAGTGGGGAAAAGTAGATTGGTCGAGTTAGAGTACATAGAAAAAAAGGAGTATACAATCTGTGGGGTTTGGTGATTCAGTTGGCTTCGGTGAGGTCTTTTGGAGACAGTGATGCGGGTGACTTCCTCCAATGGGGTTTCTGGTTATAGACGGAGTATGCAAAGGTGGTCAGTCAACAGGCAGGATTTGAAGACTGCAAGCTGGAATGGAAAGAGAGAGAGAGAGGGGCACCCCCACTTGGGTCTGCACATGTCAGAGTCCAGTTGCTTCTCCTTGCTGCTGTAGAAAAACACAAGCTTAAAACAACACATGGGGAAGGGCTTGTCACATGACAATCACTCAGTGATTCAAGAATGTTAGTTAGCAGTAGTTTTTCTTGCTAAAAGAAAAAGAGCAAGCAGTTCCCTTAAACCTCCTGGGTCTTGGTTCTTGCTGGGATGAGCAGACATTTTGTCTCCCTCCTCACAGGCTTTGCAATGGAGAATACAGTGTTGCAAATTAGATGGCCATCTTAAGCTGCTACCAAAGTCATCTTTTAATTGTTCTTTTTTAAATATTTTGGGAAAAAAACCAAATTCAGATCTCCAATCAGTGGATTAAGGTAAATTATCATTCAACAATGCAAGTTGGCATGATACTTGGTAAAGACAGATGCAAAGTACACATTTAGCACCTCAGCCATGCACACTGCCTTCATGCGTAGGTCTCCTTTTTTGGTTCCAAACGGCCCCACCCCTCCAATTACTACCCTTTTGCTATTTATATGCCTGAAGTAGACCTTTGGATTCTCTTTTATGTTAACTGCTAATCTCTTCTCTTATGCTCTCTTTGTCTCTCTTATTTCCTTTTTCACTTCCCCTCTGAACATTCTATATTCAGCCTGGTTCTTACTTGAATTATCAACCTGACATCTGCCATATGCCCCTTTTTCTGCTTCGATCTCTCGATCTCTTTCATTTTCTATTTCTTTCAGAAGACTTAATGAGAAGGATGAACCACCCGTGGTTAACAAAGGCGGTCAAGGAGAGTATCCAATCAAAAACTAAACAGCAAAAACTAGTGGTAAGCCAGAGGATGGGAAATTTTTAGGAACCAGCCACAGATGACTAAAAAGATAATAAAGAGGGAGAAAACTGATTATGAAAGTAAATTGGTTATGAAAGTAAACAAGAAATATAAAAACAAACAGCAAGAGCTTCTAAAGGTATAGAAAAAGAGAGTAGCTAAAGTGAGTGTGGGACCCTTGGAGGATGCGACTGGACAATAGATAATGGGGAACAGGGAAATGGCAGATAATTTAAACCATCGGTCTTCACGGTGGAGGACACGATAAACATCCCACAGATCTCAGATAAGCAAGGAGCTAATGGGAGGAAAGATCTTGTAACAGTCTCCATCACGAGGGAAAATGTATTTGACAAACTAATGGGACTAAATGCAGGACCTGATGGCCAACATCCAAGGGTTTTAAAGGAAGTGGCTGCAGAGATAGTGGAGGCAATGGTCAAAATATTCCAGAACTTACTGGATTCCAGGAAGGTCCCAGCAGATTGGAAAACCACTAATGTGACGCCCCTGTTCAAGAAGGGAGGGAGACAAAAAGCAGGAAACTATAGGCCAGTCAGCCTAACATCAGTCATTGGGAAAATGCTAGAGTCCATTATTAAGGAAGAAATAGCAGGACATTAAGAAAAGCTTAATGCAATCAAACAGAGTCAATGTGGCTTTGTGAAAGGGAAATCATGTTTGACAAATTTGCGAGAGTTCTCTGAGGATATAACAAGCAGAGTTGATAAAGGGGAACCGGTAGATGTAGTGTATTTAGGGTTCCAGAAGGCATCCCATAAGGTACCACATAAAAGATTTTTTCACAAGTTAGGAGTTCACGGTAGTGGGGGCAATGTATGAGCATGGATTGAGGATTAGTTAACTCACAGAAGACAGAGAGTTGGGATTAACGGGTCTTTTTCAGGTTGGAAAGACGTAATTAATAGAGTTCCACAAGGATCAGTCCTCGGGCCTCAATTATTTACTATCTATATTAATGACTTGGAGGAGGGGGCAGAATGTAATATATCCAAATTTGCTGCTGATACAAGAATGGATGGGAGGGCATGTTGTGATGAGGACATAAGGAATCTGCAAGGGGATATAGATAGGTTGAGTGAGTGGGCAAAAACTTGGCAGATGGAGTTTAATGTAGGAAAGTGTGAGGTCATCCTCTTTGGTGGGAAAAATCAAAAGGCAGACTATTATTTAAATCCATGCTCATACATTGCCCCCAATACCATATCTTGTTCAAAAATCTTTTATGTGGTACCTTATCGGAGGGAGACTTCAAAAAAGTGCAGCACAGAGGGATCTGGGTGTTCTTGTGCATGAAACACAAAAAGTTACCATTCAGGTGCAGCAAGTAATTAAGAAGGCAAATGGAATGTTGGCCTTTATTGCTAGGGGGTTGGAGTTTAAAAATAGGGAAGTCTTGTTACAACTGTACAGGGTGTAGGTGAGGCTGCACTTGGAGTACTGTGTACAGTTTTGGTCCCCGTATTTAAGAAAGGATATACTGGCATTGGAGGCAGTTCAAAAGAGATTCATTAGGCTGATTCCTAGGATGAAGGGTTGATTATCAAGAATGGTTAAACAGGTTAGAACATAGAACAGTACAGCACAGTACAGGCCCTTCGGCCCACGATGTTGTGCCGAACCTTTAACCTACTCTAAGATCAAACTAACTACCTACCCTTCATTCTACTATCATCCATGTACCTATCCAAGAGTCACTTAAATGCCCCTAATGTATCTGCTTCTACTACCACCGCTGGCAGCGCATTCCACGCACCCACCACTCTCTGTGTAAAGAACCTACCTCTGACATCTCCCCGAAACCTTCCTCCAATCACCTTAAAATTATGCCCCCTGGTGATAGCCCTTTCCACCCTGGGAAAAAGTCTCTGACTATCCACTCTATCTATGCCTCTCATCATCTTGTACCCCTCTATCAAGTCACCTCTCATCCTTCTTCGCTCCAATGAGAAAAGCCCTAGCTCCCTCAATCTTTCTTCGTAAGACATGCCCTCCAGTCCAGGCAGCATCCTGGTAAATCTCCTCTGCACCCTCTTTAAAGCTTCCACATCCTTCCTATAATGAGGCGGCCAGAACTGAACACAATATTCCAAGTGTGGTCGAACCAGGGCCTTATAGAGCTGCAGCATAACCTCGCGGCTCTTAAACTCAATCGCCCGGTTAATGAAAGCCAACACACCATACACCTTCTTAACAACGTTATCAACTTGGGTGGCAACTTTGAACGATCTATGGACATGGACCCCAAGATCCCTCTGTTCCTCCACACTACCAAGAATCCTGTCTTTAAGCCTGTATTCTGCATTCAAATTCGACCTTCCAAAATGAATCACTTCACACTTTTCCAGGTTGAACTCCATCTGCCACTTCTCAGCCCAGCTCTGCATCCTGGCAATGTCCCGTTGCAACCTACAACAGCCTTCCACACTATCCACAACTCCAGCAACCTTTGTGTCATCGGCAAACGTGCTAACCCAGCCTTCCACTCCCTCATCCAAGTCATTTATAAAAATCACAAAGAGCAGAGGTCCCAGAACAGATCCTTGTGGAACACCACTGGTCACCGAGCTCCATGCTGAATACTTTCCATCTACTACCACCCTCTGACTTCTATGGGCCAGCCAATTTTGTATCCAGACAGCCAACTTTCCCTGAATCCCATGCCTCCTTACTTTCTGAATGAGCCTACCATGGGGAACCTTATCAAACGCCTTGCTAAAATCCATATACACCACATCCACTGCTCTTCCTTCATCAATGTGTTTTGTCACTTCTTCAAAGAATTCAATAAGGCTTGTGAGGCATGACCTGCCCCTCACAAAGCCATGCTGACTGTCTCTAATCAAACCATGCTTTTCCAAATAATCATAAATCCTGTCTCTCAGAATCCTCTCCAATAATTTGCCCACTACCGACGTAAGACTGACTGGTCTATAATTCCCAGGGTTATCCCTATTCCCTTTCTTGAACAAGGGAGCAACATTTGCCACCCTCCAATCATCCGGTACTACTCCAGTGGACAGTGAAGACGCAAAGATCATCGCCAAAGGCGCAGCAATCTCTTCCCTCGCTTCCCGTAATATCCTTGGGTATATCCCGTCTGGCCCCGGGGACTTATCTGTCCTCATATCATTCAAAATTTCCAGCACATCATCCCTCTTAACCTCAACCTGTTCGAGCATATCAGCCTGTTCCACGCTGTTCTCACAAACGACCAGGTCCCTCTCACTAGTGAATACTGAAGCAAAGTATTCATTTAGGACCTCCCCTACCTCCTCCGACTCCAGGCACGTTCCCTCCACTATCCCTGATCGGCCCTACCCTCACTCTGGCCATCCTCTTGTTCCTCACATAAGTGTAGAACGCCTTGGGATTTTCCTTAATCCTACCCGCCAAGACTTTTTCATGTCCCCTTCTAGCTCTCCTAAGTCCATTCTTCAGTTCCTTCCTGGCTACCTTGTAACCCTCTAGAGCCCTGTCTGATCCTTGCTTCCTCAACCTTAAGTAAGCTTCCTTCTTCCTCTTGACTAGCTGTTCCACATCTCTTGTCATCCAAGGTTCCTCCACCCTACCATCCCTTCCTTGCCTCATCGGGACAAACCTATCCAGCAGTCGCAGCAAGTGCTTCCTAAACAACCTCCACATTACTGTCGTGCATTTCCCTGAGAGCATCTGTTCCCAATTTATGCTCCCCAGTTCCTGCCTAATAGCATTGTAATTCCCCCTCCCCCAATTAAATATTTTCCCATCCCGTCTGCTCCTGTCCCTCTCCATGACTAAAGTAAAGGTCAGGGAGTTGTGATCACTATCACCGAAATGCTCTCCCACCGAGAGATCTGCCACTTGGCCTGGTTCGTTGCCAAGCACCTAGTCCAACATAGCCTCCCCTCTAGTCGGCCTATCTACATATTGAGTCAGGAAACCTTCCTGGACACACCTGACAAAAACTGCTCCATCCAAACTATTTGCACTAAGGAGGTTCCAATCAATATTAGGGAAGTTGAAGTCACCCATGACAACAACCCTGTTACTTCTGCACCTTTCCAAAATCTGCCTCCCAATCTGTTCCTCCATGTCTCTGTTGCTATTGGGGGGTCTATAGAAAACTCCCAACAAAGTGACTGCTCCTTTCCTGTTTCTGACTTCCACCCATAATGACTCAGTAGACAAACCCTCCTCGACGACCTCCCTTTCTGCAGCTGTGATACTATCCCTGATTAACAATGCCACTCCCCCACCTCTTTTACCTCCCTCCCTATTCCTTTTGAAACATCTAAACCCCGGAACATCTAACATCCATTCCTGCCCCTGTGATATCCACGTCTCCGTAATGGCCACAACATCGTAGCTCCAAGTACTGATCCATGCTTTAAGTTCATCACCCTTATTCCTGACACTTCTTGCGTTAAAATAGACACACTTCAACCCATCATACTGGCTGCAACTTTGCCCTGTCAACTGTCTAACCTTCCTCACAGACTCTCTGCACTCGGTATCTGCCTGTTCAACAGCTACCCCATCCACTGATCCGTGGCTCCGGTTCCCATCCCCCTGCCAAACTAGTTTAAACCCTCCCGAAGAGCTCTAGCAAACCTCCCGCCCAGGATATTGGTGCCCCTCCAGTTCAGATGCAACCCGTCCTTCTTGTACAGGTCCCACCTTCCCCAGAAGGTATCCCAATGATCCACATATCTGAATCCCTCCCTCCTACACCAGTTCTGTAGCCACGTGTTCAGCTGCACTCGCTCCCTGTTTCTAGCCTCACTAGCACGTGGCACCGGCAACAATCCTGAGATTACTACTCTGCTCATCCTGCCTTTCAGCTTCCAACCTAACTTCCTATATTCGCTTTTCAGGTCCTCATCCCTCTTCCTAGCTATGTCATTGGTACCGATATGTACCATGACCTCTGGCTGCTCCCCCTCCCCCTTAAGAATCCTGTGGACTCGATCCGAGACATCCCTGACCCCGGCAACCGGGAGGCAACATACCATCCGGGAGTCTCGTTCGCGACCACAGAATCTCCTGTCTGTTCCTCTAACCATTGAATCTCCTATCACTATCGCTCTCCTATTCTCCCCCCTTCCCTTCTGAGCCACAGAGCCAGGCTCAGTGCCGAGACATGGCCACTGTGGCTTTCCTCTGGTAGGTTCCACCCCCCCCAACCGTATCCAAAACGGTATACGTATTATTGAGGGGAACGGCCACAGGGGATCCCTGCACTGTGCGCCTATTCCATTTCCCTCCCCTGACGGTCACCCAGCTACCTTTATCCTGTAACTTAGGTGTCACTACTTCCCTATAACTGCTCGCTATCACCCCCTCAGCATCCTGAATGGTCCGAAGTTCATCCAGCTCCAGCTCCAGTTCCCTAACGCGGTCTGCGAGGAGCTGGAGTTGGGTGCACTTCTCACAGGTGAAGTCAGCAGGGACACAAGTGGTGACCCTCACCTCCCACATCCTGCAAGAGGAGCATGCAACTGCCCTAGCTTCCATCCCCTCCGCACTAAATGGACAACAGAGATTTAAAAAAAAGGAAAACCTTACCAAACCCTCCACACAAGAGACCTTTTTTTTGGTTAGAGGAGGAGGATGGGTGGGAGACACTACACTTGGAGTGTTTCAGGTTTAGCCACTGCCCAAATATATAGGTTTACTTACCCAGCAGTCCCCTTGTCCGCCTTCATTAGAAGAATGAGGGGAGGTATAGTAGGGGGTGATGCACAGTCAAATATAGAAGAGAAACTGAGTCAGTCTGGAAGGCAGAGCAAACATAGACCTGTTAAGGCACAAGTGAAAAATGCAAGGCTGGATTGCATCTATTTTAATGCAAGGAGTCTTACTAGTAAGACAGATTAATTGAGGGCATTGATTAGCACATGGGATTATGATATTATTGCTATCACAGAGACATGGTTCAGGGAGGGGCAGGACTGGCAGCTCAATATTCCAGGGTATAGAATCTTCAGGCGAGACAGGGGAGGGGGTAAAAGAGGAGGTGGCATTGCACTGTTGATCAAGGAATCAATTACTGCAGTAAGGAGGGATGATATCTTAGAAGGTTCCTCAAATGAGGCCATATGAGTAGAACCTAAACCAAAAAGGGGGCAATCACTTGGCTGGGAGAGTACTACAGGCCTCCAAACAGTCAGGGAGAGATAGAGGAGCAGATAGGTAGGCAAATCTCAGACAGGTGTAAAAATAATAGTGTAATAATAGTAGGGGATTTCAACTTCCCCAATATCAACTGGGATAGTCTTAGTGCAAAAGGCTTAAAGGGGGCAGAATTCTTAAAGTGCATACAGGAGAGCTTTTTGACCCAGTATGTAGAAAGTCCTACAAGAGAAGGGGCAGTACTGGACCTAATCCTAGGGAATGAAGCCAGACAAGTGGTAGAAGTGTCAGTGGGGGTGCATTTCGGGGATAGTGACCATAACTCTGTAAGATTTAAGGTAGTTATGGAAAAGGAAAAAGATGGACCGGAAATAAAGGTACTGAATTGGGGGAAGGCCGATTTCAATATGATAAAACAGAATCTGGCCAAAGTGGACTGGGAGCAGCTACTTGTAGGAAAGTCTACATCAGATCAGTGGGAGTCATTCAAAGAGGAAATAGTCAGAGTTCAGAGCCAACATGTACCCGTTAAGGTGAAGGGTAGGACCAACAAGTCCAGGGAACCCTGGATGTCAAGGGATAGAGATGATTGGATAAGGAAAAAAAAGAAGGCTTTTGGCAGATTCAGAGCGCTGAAAACAGCGGAGGCACTAGAGCAGTATAGAAAGTGTAGGGGGGTACTTAAAAAAGTAATTAGGAGAGCGAAGAGGGGACATGAAAAAACACTGGTCAGCAAGATAAAGGAAAATCCTAAGGCGTATTATAAGTATATAAAGGGCAAGAGGATAACCAGGGAAAGAGTAGGGCCCATTAGGGACCAAAGTGGCAATCTGTTTATGGAGCCGGAGGACATAGATGAGGTTTTAAATGAATACTTTTCATCTGTGTTCACGATGGAGAAGGACAATGTAGGTGTAGAGATCAGGGAGGGGGATTGTGATATACTTGAACATATTAGCATTGAAAGGATGTAAGTATTAGCTGTTTTAGTGGGTTTAAAGTGAATAAAATGTATCCCAAGCTGTTATGTGAGGTTAGAGAGCAGATAGTAGGGGCTCTGACACAAATTTTCAAATCCTCTCTGACCACAGGAGAGGTACCAGAGGATTGGAGGACAGCGAGTGTGGTACCATTATTCAAGAATGGGAGCAGGGATAAACCAGCTAATTACAGGCCGGTGAGTCAAACATCAGCGGTTGGGAAAATATTGGAAATAATTCTGAGGGACAGGATTAATCTCCACTTGGAGAGGCAGGGATTAATCAGGGATAGTCAGCACGGCTTTGTCACGGGGAGATCGTGTCTAACTAACTTGATTGAATTTTTTGAGGCGGTGACTAGATGTGTAGATGAGGGTAAAGCAGTTGATGTAGTCTACATGGACTTCAGTAAGGCTTTTCATAAGGTCCCGCATGGGAGATTGGTCAAGAAGGTAAGAGCCCATGGGATCCAGGGCAATTTGGCAAATTGGATCCAAAATTGGCTTAGTGGCAGGAGGCAGAGGGTGATGGTCAAGGGTTGTTTTTGCATGTGGAAGCCTGTGACCAGTGGTGTACCGCAGGGATCGGTGCTGAGACCCTTGCTGTTTGTAGTGTCCATTAATGATTTAGACGTGAATATAGGAGGTATGATCAGTGAGTTTGCAGATGACACGAAAATTGGTGGTGTCGTAAATAGTGAGGAGGAAAGTCTTAGATTACAGGACGATACAGATGGGCTGGTAAGATGGGCGGAGCAGTGGCAAATGGAATTAAATTCTGAGAAGTGTGAGGTGATGCATTTTGGGAGGACTAACAAGGCAAGAGAATATACAATGGATGGTAGGACCCTCGGAAGCACAGAGGGTCAGAGGGACCTTGGTGTACTTGTCCATCGATCACTGAAGGCAGCAGGACAGGTAGATAAGGACAGGTTACGATGGCATATGGGATACTTGCCTTTATTAGCCGAAGCATAGAATATAAGAGCAGGGATGTTATGATGGAGCTGTATAAAACGCTAGTTAGGCCACAACTGGAGTACTGTGTACAGTTCTGGTCACCACACTATAGGAAGGATGTAATTGCACTGGAGATGGTGCAGAGGAGATTCACCAGGATGTTGTCTGGGCTAGAGCATTTCAGCTATGAAGAGAGATTGAAAAGGCTGGGGCTGTTTTCCTTAGAGCAGAGAAGGCTGAGGGGGGACCTGATTGAGGTATACAAAGAACAAAAGAACATAAGAACTAGAAGCAGGAGTAGGCAATTCAGACCCTCGGGCCTGCCCCGCCATTCAATACGATCATGGCTAATCTGATCTCGGCCTCAATTTCACTTTCCTGCCCATTCTCCATAACCCTTCAACCCATCACTAATTAAAAATCTGTCTATCTGCTCCTTAAATTTACTCAATGTCGCGGCATCCACCGCACTTTGAGGTAGTGAATTCCACAGACTCACAACCCTTTTTCATTATTATGAGGGGCATTGATAGGTTAGATAGGAAGAAACTTTTTCCATTCGTGGAGGGGTCAAAAACCAGGGGGCATAGATTTAAGGTAAGAAGCAGGAGGTTTAGAGGGGATTTGAGAAAATATTTTTTCAACCAGAAGGTGGTTGGAATCTGGAACACACTGCCTGAAGAGATGGTAGAGGCAGGAACCCTCACAACATTTAAGAAGTATTTAGATGAGCATACAAGGCTACGGGCCAAGTGCTGGAAAATGAAATTAGAATAGTTAGATGCTTGATGGCTGGCACAGACACGATGGGCCGAAGGGACTGTTTCTGTGCTGTATAACTCTATGACTCTATCTTATTGAAACATACAAGATTCTGAGGGGGCTTGACAGGGTAGATGTTGAGAAGATGTTTCCACTGGTGGAGGAATCTCGAACTAGGGGACATAGTTACAGAATAAGGGGACACTCATTTAAAACTGAGATGCAAAGGAATTTCTTCTCTCAGATGGTAGTGAATGTCTGGAATTCTCTACCCCTGAGAGTTGTGGAGGCTAGATCACTGAAAGTATTTAACGAGGAGGTAGATAGATTTTGAAATATCGGGGATTTGAGGAGCTGACACAAAACAGGAGTTGAGGTCTGGGGCAGATCAGCCATGATCTTATTGAATGGCAGGGCAGGCTTGAGGGGCCGAATGGCCTACTCCTGCTCCTATTTCTTATGTTCTTATGTTCGTCATCTAGGGTGCTCTGGCCTTGATTGCACTCACTTTCCCCCTTGTGGGAATGTACCTCAAATGTACCTGAACCAGCCATTGTTTGATTAAAGTTTTGCCTGTCAATTTTTATTCCAGTTTACCTGGGACAGATTCATTCTGAACTCACTGATAATGTCCCTCCTTCAATTAAATATTTTTACTCTAGATTGTTCCTTGTCTTTTTGCATAGCTAATCTAAACATTATGACATTAAGGTTGCGAAGAGTCTGGTTCAGCCTCAGACATTTGCCTGGAGGAGGTATGGAGTCGGTAGCTAGGGAACGGAGTTTGGAGGAGGGACAGAAGACATTGGTTTCAGTCTTTCAGAGGAAATTTCTTCTCATCCAGAACTGGATGTCAGATAAACAGTGTGACAATTTAGTAACAGTGGAGGGGTCGAGAGAGGTGGTGGTGAGGTAGAGTAGGGTGTCATCAGAGTACTTTTTTTTTTAGATTAGAGATACAGCACTGAAACAGGCCCTTCGGCCCACCAAGTCTGTGCCGAACATCAACCACCCATTTATACTAATCCCATATTCCTATCAAACATCCCCACCTGTCCCTATATTTCCCTACCACCTACCTATACTAGTGACAATTTTTATAATGGCCAATTTACCTATCAACCTGCAAGTCTTTTGGCTTGTGGGAGGAAACCGGAGCACCCGGAGAAAACCCACGCAGACACAGGGAGAACTTGCAAACTCCACACAGGCAGTACCCGGAATCGAACCCGGGTCCCTGGAGCTGTGAGGCTGCGGTGCTAACCACTGCGCCACTGTGCCGCCCTATGGAAACTAACGCTGTTCTTTTGGATGATGTCGCCAAGGGGCAGCATGTAGATGAGAAATAGAAGGGGGCCAAGGATAGATCCTTTGGGAACACTAGTGGTAACAGTGTGGGGTCAGGCAGAGAAGCCATGGCAGGTGATTCTCTGGTTAGGACTAGATAAACAAGAATGGAACTAGGCGAGTGTAGTCCCACCCAGCTGGACGACAGTGAAGAGGTGTTGGAGGACGATGTGTCCAACTGTGCCAAAGGGTGCAGACAAGTTGAGAAGGACGAGCAGGGAGTTTACCTTTGTCACAGTCACATTTAATGTTACTTGTGACTTTGATAAGAGCAGTTTTGGTCCTGCAACAGGGACGAAATCTGATTGGAGGGATTCAAACGTAGAGTTCCAGGAAAGAAGGAAACTTTGATATAAACAAACATAAAACAAGGAAGTGTTTGAAAAATTGGTCATCAAGTAATATAACTCAATCATGTAAGCAGAAAATACAACAGTGAAAAGAGACCAGGAATTGGAGCTAAAAATTGTTAGCTTTGAAGATGGGGGAAAAAATATTAACACTGCCTGATAGAGAGGAATGGTGAAATATTATGGAACATTGACCCCAAGTCCAGGCTTGCATCCAGAGCAGGAGTAAGAGAAGAGTTGGTGCTCTTTGTGTCGTTAACAGCAAAAAAGAATATTTCAGGGAGATAGCAGCCTTCAGGAAGTGGTCATCCTGAAACTACAGACAGTTAAGGAGGAGGCTGACTACCAGGAAGATTAGGAAGAACAGGCAGGTAGTGCAGAAATCCCCTGGGATTGTGGCACTCACAAACCTTTATTCAATGTTGAATACCAGTGAGGGTGATGACTGCAGTCAGGAGGAAATCCTGGAGGGACGTCTACAAGCCAGACAGGTTGCACCAGAACAGAACTGGGACTAATATCCTCACAGGGAGGTTAACAAGTGTTGTAGGGGTGGAAGGGGCACCAGAATGCAGCAGAAGACAGCAGAAACATGGTGCATAGAAAAGAAAAATAGCTGTTGCCTTACTGGATGTTTACTATAGAACCTGAAATAGTGAGGAGGTGATAGAAGAGCAAATCTGTAAGCAAACTTCAGAGAAATGGAAAAGTAATAGAGCAGTAACAGTAGAGAACTTCAATTATCTTGATACAGACTGTGGGAAAAACAGAGTAATGGGCAAGGAGAGTGACGAAGTTCTAAAATGTGTACAGAAGTACTTTCTTAATCAGTATGTTTCTAACCCAATGAAGAAGGAAGCAGTGTTAAATCTAGTTCTGGGGAATGAAGTAGGGCAAGTGGAGTATGTGGAAGAACATCTGGGTAATAGTGATTATAATACAACTAAGTTTAAAGTAGTTATGGAAAGAAACAAAGAAGAATAAATGGTGAAAATATTCAACTGGAAGAGAGCCAATCTCAGTGATTTGAGAAGGGATCTAGCACAGGTGGACAGGAACATACGAACATACGAATTAAGAGCAGGAGTAGGCCACTTGGCTCCTCGAACCTGCTCTGCCATTCAACAAGATCATGGCTGATCTGATTGTGTAATCTCAACTCCTCATTTCCACCTACCCCCAATAATCTTTCACCCACTTACTTATCAAGAATCTATCTACCTCTGCCTTAAAAATATTCAGACTCTGCTTCCACCACCTTTTGAGGAAGTGAGTTCCAAAGATCACGATCCTCTGAGAGAAAAAATTTCTCCTCATCTCTGTCTTAAATGGGAGACCTCTTATTTTTAAACAATGACTCCTAGTTCCAGATTCTCCCACATCCTTTCCACATCCACCCTATCAAGCCCCCTTAGGATTTACATGTTTCAATCAAATCGCCTCTTACTCTCTTAAACTCCAGCGGATACAAACCTAGCCTGTCCAATCTTTCCTCATAAGGCAACCTGCCCATTCCAGGTATTAGTCTAGCGAACCTTCTCTGAACTGGAAACAAAGATTAGTCAGAAAAACAGTAAATTAGCAATGTAGACCGTCAAGGCGGAGATAGTTTGAGTACAAGCCAAGCATATTCCCAAAAGAAGGAAAGATGGGGCATCCAAAGCTAGAACTTCCTGGATGAGAAAAGAAAGTGATTAAAATAAAACAGAAAATGGAGATTTATGACAAATGTCAGGTAAAATTGGTCGAAAACCAGTCAGAATACAAAGAGTGGTGGGGAAATTGAAAAAGGATATAAGAAGAGCAAAGAGAGTATATGAGAAAAAGTCAGATGGGATGCATCCGAGGTCACTGAAGGAAGCCAGGTGGAGATAGCTGAAACTCTGAGCACAATCATTCAATCTACCTTGGACACAGGAGTGGTGCCAGAGGACTGGAGGCTTGCAAATGCTACAGTCCTATTCAAAAAATGGAGGAGGGATAAACCTGGCCAATTAGTCCAATGTCAGTGGTGGGCAAAGTACTACAGATCATTGTCAAGGAAAAAATTAATTTTTATTATGAGAAGCATGGGTTAAAAGGATAAGCCAGCATGGGTTTGTTAAAGGCAAATTGAGTTCTTTGATGAAGTAACAGAGAGGATTGATGAAAATAGTGTGGTAGATGTTGTAGCTGTAGGCCCAAAGGAATCTTTCTCCATTAGAGAGAGACAGTTGGCAATATATAGCTTAAAGGGCGCCACTCCTCAAGTATGGGGCCTTCATAAACTACCACAGCCAGCACAGGAATTAAACCCACATTGTTGGTATCTTTCTGCATCATACACTAACCACATAGCCAACTGAGCTAACTAACTCCTGATAGATGTTTCATATACGGCCTTTTATAAGGCATTTGATAAAGTACTGCATAACAGACATATGCAGAAAATAGATGCACATGGTATTAAAGGGACATTGGTAACTTGGGTGTGTAATTGATGAAGGGATAGGAGGCAGAGAGAAGTGATTAATGGATGTTTTTCTCATTAGAGAGAAGTGTGCAGTGGGGTCCTCCAGAGGTCAGTATTAGGACTAATGCTTTTCTTGTTCATATAAATGACTTGGACTTGGATTCAGGGGGTACAATTTTGAAGTTTTTGGATGATACAAAACATGTCAATGTAGTGAGCAGTGAGCAGGATAACTGCAGAATTCAGGAGGACAAACTGCTGAAATGGGCAGACACATCGCAGATACAATTTAATACGGATAAATGAGAAGTGATGCACTTTGGGAGGGATAACATGGAAAGGCAGTATAATCTAAATGGCACTATTTTGAAGAGGGTGCAAGAGCAGAGGGACCTGGGGCAACAGTGGTAAGGCAGTTAAGACAGGGTATGGGGCACTTGGCTTTGTCAATAGGGGCATTGAATACAAAAACAAGGAAGTCATGTCAAATCGCTGGTTAGCCATCAGTTGGAGTATTGTATACAATTTTAGGCACTACACTTTAGGAAGGTTGTCAAGGCCTTGGTGAGGATAGAGGAGGTTTCCCAGGATGACGCCAGGGACGCGGGATTTCAGTTACGTGGACAGATTGGAAAAGCTGGGATTGTTCTCTTTACAGCAGAGAAGATTAAGGGGAGATCGGATACAGGTATTCAAAATTATGAAGGGTTTTGATAAGAGAAAATAAGGAGAAACTGTTTCCTCTGGCAAGTTAGCCAGTAACAAGAGGTCATAGATTTAAAATAATTGCCAAAAGAACTAGAAGGAAAATGAGGAGGTTTTTTTGTTGCATAGAAGGTTGTTAAGATCTGGGACACACCACCTGAAAGGTTGGTGGAATCAGATTCCGTAGGAACTTTGAAAAGGCATTGGACATGTACTTGAAAAGGTCTAATTTACAGGGTTATGGGGACGAAGCTGGAGTGTGGGAATAAATTTCACTCCCACTCACTCTGGGTCCATGTATGAGTGGGAGTGCAGACCCAGAGTGAGTGGGCGTGTGGGCCAGGCAGCGAGCAATCAAATGGGGGTCTCCTATTTTGAAAGTGGACAGAACGGAAGTATTATTGAAAACAAATTGGTCACAAGGGTTTGTGAAATTAAACAAGGTGTAAAAAATAGCAGAAATACCTGAAGCATGTATGTATTGGATGGATGTACTGCACTAGCTGTCCTGGCTCTGCAATTATAAGCATATAAAGAAGAAATGTTTCTCTATTCAAAAAACTTCAATATAATAGATGCAGCAGGAGGTCTGATGCTCCCCAAATCCAAATTACGCTGCTCTCCTGGATTCCTTAGGGTTGAACCTAATTAAATATTCACAATATCATTGCCCATATTGGGGCTGGCGCTAAATGTTCACCAAAGGTGTGTGGGCTGGATTTTGTGTTGGAGGCGGGACTCTTGGCGCCAGGCCGAAAAGGCAGGGAAACCCTGCCTCAGTCATTTCACGCCCGCCCCGGAGCAATCCTCCGGTCTTTTAACATCCAAGTTTCTGGCACCAAGATCCCTATCCCTTTAAACAGAGGAACATAGGAAGATAGGAACAGGAGTAGGCCATTCAGCCCCTCGAGCCTGTCCCGCCATTCAATGAGATCATGGCTGATCTGCGACCTAATTCCATATACCTACCTTTGGCCCATATCCCTTTTTATCCCTCAAAGACGGGAATCCCACCTCCATGAACTGCCAGCCAATCAGAGTTAGGTGAGGTGGGGTCGCTGGGGATAGTCCGGAAGGCACCGGCAAGGGAGCGTGGGGGGGTGGTTATGCAGTCCAGGGAGAGGAGGGTCCCGGGGGGTAAAGTGGCTCCCGGTGGGGGTCCTCCATGGGCTACAGATTGTCCACGAAGGAGGGACCCCCCCAAGCCCACAGGGAGTGCGCCTCATGTTACAAGGCAGCGGCGGGAAAAGGCCCTTAACTGGTCATCAGCGCCGACTGAAAAAATTAGCCGCCCGATCTAATCCAATTTTCTAGCACCTTGTCCATAGCCTTGCTAGTTACAGCACTTCAGGTGCATGTCCAGGTACCTTTTAAAAGAGTTGAGGGTTTCTACCTCCACCACCGATCCGGGCAGTGAATTCCAGACACACACCCCCTGGTAATTGACCTCTCCGCTTAGGGGAAACAGGTCCTTCCTGTCCACTCTATCTAGGCCTCTCATAATTTTGTACACCTCAATTAATGCACCCCTCAGCCTCCTCTGTTCTAAGGAAACAACCCTAGCCAATCCAATCTTACCTCATAGCTGCAACTTTCAAGCCCTGGCAACATTCTTGTAAATCTCCTCTGCACTCTCTCCGCAGCAATTATGCCCTTCCTGTAATCTGGTGACCAGAAATGTACGCAATACTCCAGCTGTGGCCTAACCAGCGTTTTATACAGTTCCAGCATTACATCCCTGCTTTTATATTCTATACCTCGGCCAATAAAGGAAAGCATTCCATATGCCTTCTTTACTTTACTTATCTGTCCTGCCACCTTCAGGGAACTCTGGACATGCACTCCAAGGTCTCTCACTTCCTCTATCCCCCTCAATACCCTCCCTTTTATTGTGCATTCCCTTGCTTTGTTTGCCCTCCCCAAATGCATTACCTCACACTTCTCCAGATTGAATTCCATTTGCCACTTTTCCAATCACTCAACCACACCATTGATATCATTCTGGAGTTTACAGCCATCCTCTTCACTATCAACTACACGGCCAATTTTTCATCTGCAAATTTCCCAATCATGCCTCCCACATTTAAGTCAAAATCATTAATATATACCACAAACAACAAGGGACCCAACACTGAGCCCTGTGGAACGCCACTGGAAACCGCTTTCCATTCACAAAAACTTTTGTCGACCACTATCCTTTGTTTCCTGTCACTGAGCCAATTTTGGATCCAACTTGCCACATCCCACTGTATCCCATGAGCTTTTATTTTTCTGACCAGTCTGCTATGTGGGACCTTGTGAAATGCCTTACTAAAATCCATGTAGATCACATAGACTGCACTACCTTCATCAATCCTTCTTGTTATTTCCTCAAAAAACTCAATCATGTTCGTAAGACACAACCTTACCTTAACAAATCCATGCTGACTATCCCTGATTAATCTGTGCTTTTCTAAGTGGCAGTTTATCCTATCTCTCAGAATTGATCCGAATAATTTACCCACCACTGAGGTCAGACTGACCAGCCTATAATTATTTGGTCTATCCCTTGCACCCTTTTTAAACAGTGGTACAAAGTTTAGGGGAGGCGGTGGTGTAGTGGTATTGTCACTGGACTAGTAACCCAGAGACCCAGGGTATTGCTCTGGGGACATGGGTTCAAATCCCACCACAGCAGAAGGTGGAATTTGAATTTAATTAAAAAATCTGGAATTAAAACCTAGTCTAATGATGGCCATGAAACTATTGTCGATTGTTGTAAAAACCGATCTGGTTCACGAATGTCCTTTAGGAAAGGAAATCTGCTGTCCTTATCTGGTCTGGCCTACATGTGAATCCAGACCCACAGCAATGTGGTTGACTCTTACATGTCCTCTGAAATGGCCTAGCAAGCCACTCAGTTGTATCGAACCACTACAAAGTCAAAAAAAGGAATGAAACCGGACGGCCCACCCGGCATCGACCTAGGCACCGGAAACGACAACGGCAAACCCAGCCCTGTCGACCCTGTAAAATCCTCCTTACTAACATCTGGGGGCTTGTGCCAAAGTTGGGAGAGCTGTCCCACAGACTAGTCAAGCAACAGCCTGACATAGTCATTCTCACGGAATCATACCTTACAGACAATGTCCCAGACACTGCCATTACCATCCCCGGGTATGTCCTGTCCCACCGGCAGGACAGACCCACCAGAGGTGGTGGTCCAGTGGTATACAGTAGGGAGGGAGTTGCCCTGGGAGTCCTCAACATTGACTCTGGACCCCATGAAGTCTCATGGCATCAGATCAAACATGGACAAGGAAGCCTCCTGCTGATTACCACCTACCGCTCTCCCTCAGCTGATGACTCAGTACTCCTCCATGTTGAACACCACTTGGAGGAAGCACTGAGGGTGGCGAGGGCACAAAATGTACTCTGGGTAGGGGACTTCAATGTCCATCACCAAGAGTGGCTCGGTAGCACCACCACTGACTGAGCTGGCCGAGTCCTAAATGACATATCTGCTAGACTGGGTATGCGGCAGGTGGTGAGGGAACCAACAAGAGGGAAAAACATACTTGACCTCGTCCTCACCGATCTGCCTGCCGCAGATGCATCTGTCCATGACAGTATTGGTAGGAGTGACCACCGCACAGTCCTTGTGGAGACGAAGTCCCGCCTTCACATATAGGATACCCTCCATTGTGTTGTGTGGCACTACCACCGTGCTAAATGGGATAGATTTCAAACAGATCTAGCAATGCAAAACTGGGCATCTATGAGGCGCTGTGGACCATCAGCAGCAGCAGAATTGTACTCAACCACAATCTGTAAACTCATGGCCCTGCATATCCCCCACTCTACCATTACCAACAAGCCAGGAGACCAACCCTGGTTAAATGAAGAGTGCAGGAGGGTATGCCAGGAGCAGCACCAGGCATCCCTCAAAATGAGGTGTCAACCTGGTGAAGCTGCAACACAGGACTATCTGCGTGCCAAACTGCGTAAGCAGCATGCGATAGACAGAGCTAAGCGATCCCATAACCAACGGATCAGATCTAAGCTCTGCAGTCCTGGTGGTGGACAATTAAACAACTAACTGGAGGAGGTGGCTCCACAAATATCCCCATCCTCAATGATGGGGGAGCCCAGCACATCAGTGCGAAAGATAAGGCTGAAGCATTTGCAACAATCTTCAGCCAGAAGTGCCGAGTTGATGATCCATCTCGGCCTCCTCCTGAAGTCTCCAGCATCACAGATGCCAGACCTCAGCCAATTTGATTCACTCCGTGTCATATCAAGAAATGACTGAAGCACTGGATACTGCAAAAGCTATGGGCCCCGACAATATTCCGGCAATGGTACTGAAGACCTGTGCTCCAGAACTTGCTGCGCCCCTAGCCAAGCTGATCTAGTACAGCTACAAAACTGGCATCTACCCGGCAATGTGGAAAATTGCCCAGGTATGTCCTGTACACAAAAAGCAGGACAAGTCCAACCCGGCCAATTACCGCCCCATCGGCCTACTCTCAATCATCAGTAAAGTGATGGAAGGTGTCATCAACAGTGCCATCAAGCGGCACTTGCTTCGTAATAACTGACTCGGTGACGCTCAGTTTGGGTTCCGCCAGGGCCACTCAGCTCCTGACCTCATTACAGCCTTGATTCAAACATGGACAAAAGAGCTGAACTCAAGAGGTGAGGTGAGAGTGACTGCCCTTGACATCAAGGCAGCATTTGACCGAGTATGGCATCAAGGAGCCCTAGCAAAACTGAGGTCAATAGGAATCAGGTGAAAACCCTCCGCTGGCTGGAGACATACCTAGCACAAAGGAAGATGGTTGTGGTTGTTGGAGGTCAATCATCTCAGCTCCAGGACATCACTGCAGGAATTCCTCAGGATACTGTCCTAGGCCCAACTATCTTCAGCTGCTTCATCAATGACCTTCCTTCAATCATAAGGTCAGAAGTGGGGATGTTCGCTGATGATTGCACAATGTTCAGCAGCATTCGTGACTCCTCAGATACTGAAGCAGTCCGTGTAGAAATGCAGCAAGACCTGGACAATATCCAGGCTTGGACTGATAAGTGGCAAGTAACATTCGCGCCACACAAGTGCCAGGCAATGACCATCTCCAACAAGAGAGAATCTAACCATCTCCCCTTGACATTCAATGGCATTACCATTGCTGAATCCCCCACTATCAACATCCTAGGGGTTACCATTGACCAGAAACTGAACTGGAGTAGACATATAAATACCGTGGCTACAAGAGCAGGTCAGAGGCTAGGAATCCTGAGGCGAGTAACCCACTACCTGCCTCCCCAAAGCCTGTCCACCATCTACAAGGCACAAGTCAGGAGTGTGATGGAATACTCTCCACTTGCCTGGATGGGTGCAGCTCCAACAACACTCAGGAAGCTCAACACCATCCAGGACAAAGCAGCCCACTTGAATGGCACCCCATCTACAAACATTCCCTCCACCACCGACGCACAGTGGCAGCAGTGTGTACCATCTACAAGATGCACTGCAGCAATGCACCAAGGCTCCTCAGACAGCACCTTCCAAACCCGCGACCTCTACCAACTAGAAGGACAAGGGCAGCAAATGCATGGGAACACCACCACCTGCTAGTTCCACTCCAAGTCACACACCATCCTGACTTGGAACTATATTGCCGTTCCTTCACTGTCGCTGGGTCAAAATCCTGGAACTCCCTTCCTAACAGCACTGTGGGTATACCTACCCCAAATGGACTGCAGCGGTTCAAGAAGGCAACTGACCACCACCCTCTCAAGGGCAATTAGGGATGGGCAATAAATGCTGGCCTGGCCAGCGACGCCCACATCCCATGATTGAATAAAAACAAAGACATCCAATCCTCTGGTACCTGTCCTGTATCTAGTGAGGATTTGAAGATGATGCTCAGAGCATCTGGTATTTCCTCCCTGGTTTCCTTTAACAACCTGGGATACAATCCTTCTGACCCTACTGATCTTTCCACTTTCAAGGATATCAAACTCTCTCGTACCTTGCGGTGGCGCAGTGGTTAGCCTCGCAGCTCTAGTAACCTGGGTTCAGTTCTGGGTACTGCCTGTGCAGAGTTTGCAAGTTCTACTTGTGACTGTGTGGGTTTCCACTGGCTGCTCCGGTTTCCTCCCACAGCCAAAGACTTACAGGTTGATAGGTAAATTGGCCATTGTAAATTTCCCCTAGTGTAGGGAATATGGGATTAATGCAGGATGAGTATAAATGGGTGGTTGTTGGTCGGCACAGACTCAGTGGGCCAAAGGGCCTGTTTCAGTGCTGTATCTCTCTGTCTACTTCCTCTCTCATTTTGCTTATCTTATCTAATATTTCACACTCCTCCTCTTTTACTGCAATGTCTGCATCATCCCTCTCCTTTGTGAAGACAGAGATAAAAAAACTCATTAAGAAACCTGCCCACATCTTTTGCATCCACACAAAAGTTACGTTGTACATCTCTGATAGGCCCTACCCTTTCCTTAGTTATCCTCTTGCTCTTAATGTACTGATAAAACCTTTGGGTTTTCCTTGATTTTACCTGCCAATAATTTTTCCTGCCCTCTCTTTGCTTTTCTAATTTCCTTTTCTACTTCACTTCTGCACTTTCTATACTCCTCTAGGTTTTCTAAAGTATTAAGTTTTTTGTGACCGTCATAAGCTTTCTTTTACTGCTTTATCTTACCTCATATGCTTGTAGATAACCGGGGGCTCAGGATTTGGCTGTACCACCCTTTATCTTTGTGGGGCCATGTCTACACTGTGATTGTAGAATCTCGCTCTTGAATGCCTCCCACTGGTTTTTCACTGATTTTCCTTCAAGTAGCTGTATTCAGGTATTCAGTCTACTTTCGCCAGATCACATCTCAGCTTCATAAAATTTGCCTCATCTTGCTTTCACTAGTGAGTTCCAGAAAGCCTAGGAAACCTATGCAACTGCAGTTAAATCCCAAAACCTATGTTAAAATTGCTCTTAATGGGCTATTAACATATTGAAATTAACAACCCGCTTCTCCCGAGGGGGTTGCAGCAAGCAGCCTAACATGCTGCAGTTAAATGCGGAAGTTGGTGGGTTGGAGCTGACTTCCCAACGCACTGTCAAATTTCAGCATTTTAAATCCCACCCACTCCCAAATACACTCACTCCTGCAAGTAAAAACTTCCCCCTCCACCAAAGTTTCAGCAATCACTCTACAGTACATTGAATCTCATAATAAAGGTTACAGCCAAGAACAATAATGCAAATGCACCAGACTTTAAAAGAACTATAAGTAGGATATGAGGAGAGTGCTGCAGAGGATTAAGGGAGAAACAGTGCTATAAAAATAATAAGAAAAACAGAATTCCTTCATGGGATGTGGGAGTGAAATTTCTCTATGAGGCATAGTAAATGAATAAGGAGGTCACAAAACCCAGTGGCTAAGGAAAATTATTTTAACAGATGTAGGGAGACTAGAAGTAGTGAGGAGTAGAAGTCATACAAAGGTTAATTCAGGATAAGCACACTGGGTTTTAGAAGAGGTAAGAAGGTAGCGGAAAAGCAGATGATAGATAGCAGTTAGAAGGAGCCAAAGAAAATGTATAGCCAAGTAAAAAGTAGATGGTGTGTTAAAGAAGAGGCGGCTGTTTTAAGGAACAAGTTGGACAGAAATATTTTTAGGGAATCAGGAAATGGCAGATGTGTTGCATTAATTCTCCTCATCAGTCTTCAAGAAGAAGAAGGGTAATCACAATCAAAGTCCAGCAAACTGGCTTGGGAATCAGTAGCTGTGGTTGAGGTGGTGAGGTATACATTATAAAGAAATAAATGTGGCAAAAGCACATGGAGATAGCCCTTGAATATATAAGGAAATAAGTAACGAAAAGAAAATGGCCAGTGATTTGCCAATATATGTGTTCTTTAAAGAAAATGGTCAAAGTTTGGCAATCTATTGTTCTCATAAAGTGTATTATAGAATTTATAGCACAAGGGGTCTGTCTTATCATGCCATGTCTGTGCTAGTTCCTCAACTACAGCTGTCTACCCACACCCAACATCAGTGCTGGGGGTGGAAACTTTTCTATTTTAGGGCCCTAAGAGTTGATTTTATGAATGTGTATTCTTGAGAGGGACTTGCCCACTGAAAAAGCACATCAGGAAATTGCAGGCATGCTCTACAAAATAATCCATCCATTAACACTGGGTGCCATGTTCTTGCAGACCTCTGCTAGCTGCCCATCACCTAACACATTGATTTGAAAATCCTTGTCCTTGTCTACAAATGTCACCTTTCCCTCAATCTATCCTTTCTTGTAACTTCCTTCAGCTTGACCTTCCAGTTTAGGCCATCCATTCTTTAGAATCTGGACGACTGCGCATCCACTATTTCACCATTGGTGGCAAAGCTACCAGCCATCTTTGTCCTGCTCTCTGGCATTTTTAAGTAAACCATCCCACACCGCCCCCCGCCCCCCAACCCCCGTGACAAAAATGAAAGATTTCTGTCAAAAATATAGCTTGGTTTTGTTTGTCATGTTATATAAAGGATTAAAAATCATTTTTACTCAGAAATTATATCACAGTCTAATTGGCACAAATGGTGCAATAATTATTTGGTTTATTTGAAACACGTTCAAAGGAGGAGTCATATCATTCAATTCAAATACAAAAACATTTTGAGATTTGTTGAAATAAGTACTTGGTTGGCAGCCTTCTTTTGTAATTTAGCAGACTATTATTTAAAATCAGTCAGGCCGGTTCAATGTTTGGAAGGTATCAGCCTGCCATTTCCAAATCTAAGTTTGTTTGTAACCTTTGAAAAAAGATAATCAGGCCACATAGCTTCCGTTGATGGTGAAAAAAAGGAAATTAAATTTATGCAAAATTATAGGCTAGCTTTTCCAAGTCATCACATATGGTCCAGTTCCTTGCACATCATGAGCATGTGCTTATTTCAATGGATGCGCCAGTGAATTTTCTGATGGGTAATCACAGAGTATGAGGTTTGCTAGGATTCAGAAAATCTACCCTAGTTACTTATTTCATAGTTTGGCCCTGAGATTGTGAAACATTCACTATTGTTATTACACAAGGAGCTAACTAAGTTTAACAACTCTAAGAATATGTGTAGTGTTATTGCTACTATTCACTAGTTTTTCTTTACTGTTTATTATAAAACCGGTAATTGAAATAAGTTCAAGAAAGTTCCCTGTTCATTCTCTGGACATGCTAAAAATTTACCGACATACCTGGGCAAGTCAAAACACTCTCTGGGAACTGGGGCTCATGTACAGGAGTAGTGTGAAACAAAAAAAAACAAAATATCTGGAATAAAAATGGGTAAAGAAACCCTGAAACTCGAACATCCTTCAGCTCTTCCCTTCTTCAAAAACCTCCTCAAAATTTATCTCTTTGGGGCAACTTCCTCTAACACCTCTCCAAAAACCTGCTCAGTATCCAAATTTTCTCCCTCTTGTGAAACGCCTTGGGATGTTTCTTGACATTAAATAGGTAATTCCGTGATCCCTGGCACTTAGTAAGACTTTCAGGGAATATATATCAGTGTATCAGGCTACAGTCTTATGGCCCTCTCCCTGACCAGCGCTCCTTGGAAATTCTTGTCAGGAGCTCCAAATAAGCATAAGTTGTTTTCACTTTTGTCCTTGAGACTAGTCTTGTCTCAGTCTGATATTGACAGAATCTGAACCAATTAATCAGAATGACTAAGGAATGGCAGGGGAATTTTAATTGATGTAAATGTAATGCTTCATTATTGAAACTATGAAACATACAGATGATGAATAAGTTTCCATTGGAAAGCAGGGAAAGGAAGAGGATTTTGGATAAACTCCTGCTCTGACTGGCCTCACAAAAATTTTAAAAAACCAAATACTTAGCTTTTCAGAGAGGCCAATTAGGCTTCTCAGCACCTGGAGAAATGGGACTGGCATTTACTGCATGTGCTTACCATTTCTGTTTTAAAGTTGCAATTAATATCCTACAATAGTTGGGATTTGCGTATTTATACAGCCTCCCACTTGCTTTGGGAGCGAGTGCTGTTCATCTGCCAGGATACTGGGAGAACTACCTTACTCTAATCTTCTTCAAATAGTATCATTCTGAACAGGCATTAAATATTTGGAGGAAACCACTCTACAAGACTGATTGCAAACTAAGCTCTGGAATTCCCTTCCTAAACCTCTCAGTCTTTCGATCACAGTCTTCCCTGTAAAGACACTCCTTAAAATTTAACTCATTGACCAGCTCTAATATCTTCATATGTGGCTCAGCATGAAATTTTGACTGACATTACTCCGGTGAAGCGCCTTGAAATGTTTTAGTATGGTAAAGGTGCTATATAAGTGCAAGTTGTTGTTGTTTAAATTAACTGAATATGATATTCTAAACTACTCTTTACCAGTATAAAATAAGCCCTTTACCTAAACAACTAACATTCTAATTAGTGAACCAAGTAGCATATTTTAAAGTGAGAGATGTCCTTTCAGTTTATTGTTGAATTTATGCTGCTGTTTGAATGATGTTATTCGCTTCTACTTCACATCATATGAAAAAGAAAGATCATATAACATTCCCCACCCATATATACATAGGAACAGGAGTAGGCCATTCAGCCCCTCAAGCCGTTCTGCCATTCAATGGCTGAATTAAGACCTAACTCCATATACCCATCTTTTCTCCATAGCCCTTAAAATCCTTGGATAACAAACATCTATCAATCTCAGGTTTAAAAGTTACAATTGATTTAGCATCAATTGCAGAAGCAAATTCCAAACTTCTACCACCCTCTGTGTGTAGAAGTGTTTCCTAATCTTGCTCCTGAAAGTTCTGGCTCTAATTTTTAGACTATGCCCCTAATTCTAGACTCCCCAACCAGTGAAAATATTTTCTATCTACCTACCACAGTGGCGGCACAGTGGCGCAGTGGTTAGCACCGCAGCCTCACAGCTCCAGGAACCCGGGTTCGATTCCGGGTACTGCCTGTGTGGAGTTTGCAAGTTCTCCCTGTGTCTGCGTGGGTTTTCTCCGGGTGCTCCGGTTTCCTCCCACAAGCCAAAAGACTTGCAGGTTGATAGGTAAATTGGTCTTTATAAATTGTCACTAGTATAGGTAGGTGGTAGGGAAATATAGGGACAGGTGGGGATGTTTGGTAGGAATATGGGATTAGTGTAGGATTAGTATAAATGGGTGGTTGATGTTCGGCACAGACTCGGTGGGCCGAAGGGCCTGTTTCAGTGCTGTGTCTCTAATCTAATCTACCCTCTCTGTTCCTGTTAATATCTTGAAAACTTTGATCAAATCACCCCTTAATCTTCTATATTCCAGGGAATACAACCCCAGTTTTTGTAATAAAAACAGAAAGTGCTGGAAAAACTCAGCAGGTCTGACTGCCAGACCTGCTGAGTTTTTCCAGCACTTTCTGTTTTTATTTCAGATTTCCATTATCCGCAGTATTTTGCTTTTATTACCCAGTTTTTGTAATCTCTTCTCGTAATTTAACTGTAGGTGTCCTTATATCATTCTGGTAAGACGGTGTTGCACTCCCTGCAAGGCCAATGTATCCTACCTAAGGTGTTGCTCCCAGAACTGTTCACAGTACTCCAGGTGTGGTCTAACCTTGGCTTTATATGGCTGAAGCATGACCTGTACCCCCTTCTATTCTAGTGCTCTACATAGAGCGCTGTGAAGTAATTGGTAGTCACACACATAGTAGCATCACGTAATTGACAACATCCTTAATGCTTACCTTGGCTGCTTTCTTCAAATCAGACACATTCCTCTAACAATCCCTCCCAGATTATGGAATTGCATCAATCTCCCAACTTTGCTGAAGACTGTTTAGCAGTGGGTGGTCCTTCTAACTCATAGAGATATATTTTCCTTTCCCTGACAACATAAGGGTGTGAATTTTATCCACCCACACCCCTCGCCCCGGGAGCGGACTAGGAGGTGGCAGAGTGGGGGGTCGTAAAATGACGTAGGATGGTGGGGATGCTTTGCCCATTGCCTTGCCTTCCCCGCTGCTATCTTACCAGCGGTGGGAGAGGTGGCAGGCAGACCGCCTGCCCTTAGGCCAATTGAAGCCCTTTACAGGGCCTCTTCCTTCCGCCGCTGGTATTTTACCAGTGACAGATGGGCACTTCGGCTCCTGAGGAGGCCGCCCAGTAATACCCGGTGGCCTACTTGCGGGCTGCGGGTGTGGGGGCCCTCCTGATCAGGAACTCTGTGCCCCACAGAGGGCCCCCATACCCCCCAGGAGACGGGCCATCCCTGCTGAAACACCCCACCCGCCCTATTGTTGGACCATCCCAACTCCCACCCACCCCCCCCCCCCCCTCCCCCCACCGGGGCCTGGCTGATTTTCCCCGGTGAGACCTGACCCCACTCACCAGCCGGGATTTTGTTAAGCTCCCAACGTCAGACTCCGTGGCGGGTGGGCGGGGGGGGGGGGGGGCTGCCTGGAAGATCGCAGTGGCAGCAGCCCACCATGGAGCCCGACACCGGAATTGCCAAGCCCAATCTTCCCGGCAGCGGTGAGGCTCTGCGTTGACTCCTGCAGCCTGGTGACAGGACCCAACTTTAAATATTTAAATAAAGGAAATAAATACATTTAAGTATCATTAACCGTGATTTTACTGGCTGTCCGGGATCTTCCATGTGATGGGAGGCACCGAGGTGGGGAAGAGGGAAACTTAGGATTTTTAGTGACGTCTTGGGGGGGGGGGGGGGGGGGGTTGTTGTCGGGGTCAACTCTGCATTTCTACTGTGGGGAGGAGAAGGGGTGACCTCTGCACTTTGTGCAGTTAGGGGAGGGGGGAAAGAGCTCAACTTGGCAGTTTAAGTGTTTTGGTGGGGGAGAGGGCAACTATGCAATGTAAGTGTTTTGTGGGGGGACAAACAGTGACAATTTATTTGCGGTGTTGTGGGGGGCTACGGGTTTCAACTCTGCACTTTTTGTGGCAGGTCTGGCAGCCCTTTAAAAATGGCAACAACACCTGCGCAGAGGCAGCTGATGCCATTCACGTGATTGTGGGAGGCAGCCTGCCCTACGTATTTGAATGAGCTGCCGTGGGCTAGATTATGGCAGTGTTACAGCGTGCGGCCTGTGCATGCAGGCTGCCATTTTTTTGCCTGCCGCCACACTCAGCACCAGGAAAATAAAATTCCGCACACCTTTACTGAGACTGACGTCCAACTTGGCTCCTCTTGCTGGGTGCAGTCCCAGCAGTGGCCACAGCTCCTGGTGGCTCTGCTGGGACTGAAGAGTGGGATATCCTGCCTCAGAGGGGCGGAAGCCATAACTGCAGACACTTAAGTGCCTTGCCATGCCAAATAGCAGCATGGTTTCCAAGCCCGACAGAGGCAGGTTCACCCCGGCTTGCCAGCCAGTCGGTGGGGCCGCTGGCTGCACATTAAATTCTGGCCCAGAAATAGTCTCAAAGACCTCATCGGTAACGAGGTCCTTTTTATTCCTTACTCCTTGTAAGTGGAGTGCAGTGGACAACTGGATTGGTCACTGGGTGCTATTTATTTAGTGGTAGCACTCTCTCCTCTGAATCAAGTGTGTCGTAGATTTGAGTGTCACTTCAGGACTTGAGCACAAAAGCTAAGGTGATGCTCCAGTGCAGTACTAAGAGAATGCTGCATTGTCCAAGGAGCTTTTCTTTTTGATTAAACATTAAATCAAGGCCTGCTTGCCTGTTCAGAATGATACTATTTGAAGAAGAGTAGAGTAAGGTAGTTCTCCCAGTATCCTGGCTAACATCTGTCCCTCAACCAATACCGCCAAAAACAGATTAACTGGCTTTTTCTGTTATTGCGGGATCTTACCAGTTACCGTGTTTGTCGAAAAGCAACAGTAATTGCCCTTAAAAAGGAATTAATTAACTGTGAAGTGCTTTGGAACATCTGAGGATATGAAATGTGATTTACATATATGCAATTTTTTATAATAATTTAATATAGAGTGAACTTAGTGTAAGTTAAGCTCCTTTTTTTCTTCTGTTTATTCATGTGTATTTACTAATTCGAAACTATTTGCCATACAATATGAATGCTAAACAAATAAATGATGAAAATACTGACATCAGAACTTTTTTTAGAAACAATAAAATAAACTTTCCAAATGCTTTCATTTTAAAACAACTTTAAAAAACTTTTGGTTTGATATGCAAAAAATGGAATTTGCAATATGTTCTTCCATATCAGAACTAGACAGCCTTAACTTTGTTGTGTTAATTTTACGTCATAAAGAAATACTTCAGTGAATTTTCCATGGCAGCACTAATGATGAACAATGATAGACAAGCATCCGCTATTCAAAAAATTGTTGCAGTCAAACAAACACAGATAATGAGAGCTGCCTCAAGGCGAATGAGAAAATAACTCAAAAAACCAGGGACAAATGTGCTTTTAAAACATTGCATTGAGCATTTGTTTGCTCTCCCCATATTGTGTGTTATTCCTGTCCTTGATCTGGGGGAAAATCAGTGCTGAGGGAATGCCATAGATTACAGGGGGGTTACTGCGTGCAGTTGTCTAGAGAGCGCATAGCATCTTTTGATCCCCATCATTGAGCTGATCCTAGGAATTACATGGGTGACTTTTATGATCTAGTATTTAATATCGGGACAATTTGCAATCCCAGTCTCTTTTTCTTTGAAGGAAAACATATTTTCTCAGCTGAGTGCCTGTCTTTTTAAAACTACTTCAATAGCCAGTGCCAAAGCTGACTATGAAACTATATTTGAACTCAGTGTACAGCTCCAGCATTGAAACCCAACATACATTCCTTCAAGGTTGTTCATCTGACTCAAAAATATTTGTATTAAAAAAAGCCACATGAAACAGATAGAAATGTTTATTCCGACAATATCTGTTAGCTTTTCAAGACTAATGATATTTAAACAATTTACATACTGTTGTGCAGATAATTGATTCCAGTAAGAAATGCATGATACAATGACAGTTTTATCAGTAAACTTTCAACACTGTGCAGCAGTACACAGATCAACCTCTTAAAAATTCTCATCAATTGCTTTTGTTTGCATTACAATAATAGAAAAGATCTGTCATTAAAAAATGTAATTTTGCTGAATTGTCCTGGACTTGTACAATTTTAGGAGCAGTTTCTCGGAACAGGGTTCTGGCAGGTTTAGAATGGCCTTGTATTTAATATTACCGACATTTTGTGTTTCAGCTACAAATCAGACAATGTGCTTACTTGTGAAAATCAACTTTCCATTCAGTAAAAGTGGATGAATTTTCACAAAATCAAACAGTACAGCATTCATATACCCCATATAATTAATGAACATTTTTAAAATTTCTGAACAAGCATTTCGAATTCTGTATAGACAAGGTCTGTGAATAACAGTATTTTACTCAACAGTGATTATATGTATCATATATTTTCATTAACCATTCTGCATTTCATTATATTAAGGTGATCACTGCTGATTTGCCTTGCAACAACCTGGAGTGAAATTTACCTCGATTCATTTGCGCACAATGCAATTATAAAAGGCCCTGTCTGAACTGTGAAGGTGGTTCATCTCAGAAAGGTCAAAAATGCTTGTGTAAGAGAGATTAGCCTTTAGTGCAGTGCATACTGGGTGACTATTCCAGCTGTGAGCAATTGATTGATAGAGCTCTCACTATAACCCAGCAGAGTCTTCAGTACCTCAACAGTGTGCTGTCCTATCAGAGGAGGTGGCTTTGGATTTGATGCCTTGAAGTCACTGAACCTGACAGCAGGCCCTGTGAAATAATCAAGAGAGTTGGGTGTTACACATAAGAAACTTAACTGTTGTGATTCCATGCCAACTTTTTAATTAGAACATAAAATTTCAACATCAAATTAAAAGTAAACTTATATTTACCCTGAGGATGCTGTAGATTTAGAGGCACTATATTGTTCTGTAATGCTTCTACTAATCTGGTTTTCCCTTTTTTTCAATTATTTCTGATCAGAGGTGAGTGCCTACTGGCTTATAATAATGCAAAGAAAATAATATTTCTATCCATACAAGGCTGATCCTGCAATAGTGATCCTAGGGAGGTCAGAAAGTTACCAGACAGAAAATTGTCTGTATGACCATGGTTTCCAGCTATTCAGTCTTTGCCGAGTACTGGTCCTTACTAGGAACATCCATTCGAGGAATCAGCCCTCATTGTGAAAAGTGCATTGAACACGTATCTATCCGCAAACCATTTACAAATAGCAGCAAACAACTGGCTCTTGTACTAAAGAGTGCACAAGCCGGATTTTAGCTGCTAAGGGGTCAAAGGGGGCGGCACAGTGGCGCAGTGGTTAGCACTGCAGCCTCACAGCTCCAGCGACCCGGGTTCAATTCTGGGTACTGCCTGTGTGGAGTTTGCAAGTTCTCCCTGTGTCTGCATGGGTTTTCTCCGGGTGCTCCGGTTTCCTCCCACAAGCCAAAAGACTTGCAGGTTGATAGGTAAATTGGCCATTATAAATTGCCCCTAGTATAGGTAGGTGGTTAGGAAATATAGGGACAGGTGGGGATGTGGTAGGGAACATGGGATTAGCGTAGGATTAGTATAAATGGGTGGTTGATGGTCGGCACAGACTCGGTGGGCCGAAGGGCCTGTTTCAGTGCTGTATCTTTAAACTAAACTAAATTATGAAGACAGGTTGCACAATCTTGACTTGTACTCCCTTGAATTCAGACAGTTGAGGGGTAATCTAATTGAGGTGTTTAAAATAAAATAATTCAATAGCATTAACACAGTGAAGCTATTTCCTCTGGCATGGGGATCCAGAACAAGGGGACATAATCTTAAAATTAGAGCTAGACTATTCAAGAGTGAAATTAGGAAGAATATTTTCACACAAAGGGTATGGAAATCAAGAACTTTCTTTCCCAAAAGGGTGTAGATGCTCAGTGAATTGGAATTTTCAAGACTAGCTGGCGACAGATTTTTGTTAGGTATGGCTAGCAAGGGGTGGATGACTTTGGTACCTTGAGTGCCTGACCACACGCTTAGTGCTCCACAATGCTTTGCTTTGTCCCCCTTATGGCTGTTGAATTTGTACTGAACTGTTTCGTCCACTCCGCTGACTCACACTTTGCAAATCCTAGGCAAATCCTAACTCATCAATGGAGAGACACATCGGCTACCCTCACCTGGTTTTTGCCTGCCTGTTGAAATGGTTTGCTGAGGTGTGGCCGCTGTTGCATGCAAACAACTACTTGGAGCCACAGACGAGAGCTGGGTGCTGGTGAGGACCAATGAAAAATGAACCACTCTGAAAAGTGCAACAAGTCCTCCCTTTTCAGAAGTACCCCATACACCCTAGAGGAGGATGTGATAAGATATTACATAAATGCATGTTCTTTCTTTCTAGATAGACATGAAGTATTATTCACTCTGGGTTCTAATCTCCATACCAAAAGAATTAACAAAAGTGTTGCCAATTAAGACTGCAGGAATTGAAGAAGGTAGCTCACCATCACCTTCTCAAGAGCAATTAGGGATGGGCCACACCTGCTGGCCTTGCCAGCGATGCCCACATCCCATGAAAGAACGCAAAAAAAAACAAGCTTTTGAAATAGCAAACTTCCTTTGAAAAGCAGTTTTGTCAATCCTATAAAAGATCTAACAAAAACTTATTAAATTATAAACAAGGATTTGAACAGGCTGACTTTGCTATTTAGAAACAGAACTTTCTTCATTGAATTGCAGACAATGTCCCTGACACCACCATCACCATCCCAGGGTATGTCCTGCCCCACTGGCAGGACAGATCCACCAGAAGTGGTGGCACAGTGGTATACAGTCAGGAGGGAGTTGCCCTGGGAGTCCTCAACATTGACTTTAGGCCTCATGAAGTCTCATGGCATCAGGTCAAACATGGGCAAGGAAACCTTCTGCTGATTACCACCAACCTCAGCAATGAATCAGTGCTTCTCCATGTTAAACACCAATTGGAAGAAGGACTAAGGGCAGAAAGGGCACAGAATGTTCTCTGCATGGGGGACTTCAATGTCCATCACCAAGAGTGGCTCGGTAGCACCACGATAGACCGAGCTGGCCGAGCCCTAAAGTACATAACTGCTGGACTCAGTCTGCGGCAGGTGGTGCGGGAACCAACAAGGGGGAAAAACCTACTTCACCTCGCCCTCACCAATCTATCTGTCACAGACTCATCTGTCCATGACAGTATTGGTAGAAGTAAAACATTCCAAGGCACTTCACAGGAGCATTATCAAACAATATTTGACACCAAGCCACATAAGGATATATTTGGGCAGATGACCTAAAGCTTGGCAAAAGAGGTAGGTTTTAAGGGGCGTTTTAAAGAAGGAAAGAGAGGTAGAGAGGTGGAGTGAATTAGGGAGAGAATGCCAGAGCTTAGGGCCTCGGCAGCTGAAGGCATGACTACCAATGGTGGAATGATTAAAATTGGGGATATGTAAGAGCCCAGAATTGGAGGGGTTCGGGTATCTTGGAGGGTTGTAGGGCTGGAAGAAATTACAGAGATAGGGAGGGGGCGATGCCAGGGAGGGATCTGAAAACAAGGATGAGAATTTAAAAATTGAGGCACTGCTTAACTAGCAGCCAATGTAGATCAGCAAACACAGAGGTTGATGGGTGAATGGGACTTGGTGCGAGATGGGCTTAAGTTTATGGAAGGTGGTAGATAGGAGCCTGGCCAGGAGTGCAGTGGAATAGTCAGGTCTAGAGATAACAAAGGCATGGATGAGGGTTTCAGCAGTGGATAAGCCGGGGCTGGGGGCTAGGATCGGGGTAGTCGGGTGACGTTATGGAGGTGAAAATAAGCTGTCTTAGTGATGTGAATATGTAGCCAGAAGCGAGGGTTAAATATGACAAGGTCTTGTTTGAGAGTAAACAAGGATTTCAATAGGCTGAATTTGATATTCAGCCCCAGACAGTTGCCAGGGAGCGGGATGGAGCCAGCGGCTAGGGAATGGAGTTTTTAGCAGGGATCAATGGTTTCAATCTTCCCAATATTCAGTTGGAGAATATTTTTGCGCATCCAGTACTGGATGTCAGACAAGTAGTCTGACAATTTAGAGACTGAATTAAATTTAAAGTGCTCAAGGTCAACATTTTAAGAGGGTTGAACTTGAGCAAGAATGACAGAATTGGGAGGGGGCGCAGGGATGGAGAGAGAAGGATCTCGATATTTACGAGGAGGTGGTGAGGAAGCAGGAGTGACTGTCAGCAGCTGGGAAGCCTTGAAATCCAGGAAAGACAGAGGTATTTTTACTCAGGTTTTCCACATAGCATCCTGTCAAATCGAGAGGCTGGAGGTTGCTGGGTGGGCAAGACCTCCATCTAAGGCCACAGCTGGGAACTGGTGTGGAGAGAGAGAGGGAGGGAGGTAGGGAGAGATTGCAGGGGTGGATGGTTGGTTTTGCCAGGGTGGGTGGGTGGGTGGATTGGCTGACTGCAGCCGTTAAATCCACATGCTGCTAAAATCTTAGGCATACAGCCTGATTTAAATATTAGAATTGCTGACATGCCTCTTGCACACAGGTCATTCACCTGACCTCAAACCCATCCCAGTTAGACCAGAAGCAGGTATGTTTGTGGCAGGCTGGATACAGGTTTCCCTTTTTTAAGAATTTAACACCCACTAGGGCATAAAGGATGAAAGATTAGCCTATGTCTCTAGAATGAATGGAGTGGCAAGCATCAGTCCAAAGATAGCAGAATGGAAGGTGCAAGCTGAGATGTATGGCTAGGAAAGATTTTCCAAATAAGGCAGGGTGAGTCTGGAGGGATCTGAAAATGAGCATGGGCATCTTGAAGCTAACTTGCCTGGGCAAAGTGAGCTGGATTAAGATGGGGCTGGTGGGGGCGGCAGTTGATAAGTATTCTGGACTTTGTGGAAGACTGAACTCAAGACTATGGCGTCCTGTATTAGCTCATGTTTTTGAAGAGTGGAGATAAGTAAACTGATTTGACGATTGATCCTGGAGGTGGTGAAGATGAGGCAGGAAGTCTCAGTAGAGAACAGGGTGAGGTGGAGGTAAAAATGGATATTACTGTGCATGTAAGGAAAAAAGACTTGCATTTATACAGCACTTTTCATGACTACTGGATGTCTCAAAGCATTTTCCAGTCAATGAAGTACTTCTGAAGTGTCGTCACTGTTGTAATGCAGGAAACGCAGCAGTCAATTTTACACACAACAAACTTACACAAACAGCAATGTGATAATGACCAGATAATCTGTTTTTGTGATGTTGATTGAGGGACAAATATTGGCCTGGACACCCAGGATAACTCCTCTGCTCTTCTTCAAAATAGTGCCATGGGATATTTTACATCAACCAGAACAGACAGTTGGGGCCTTGGTTTAACCTCTCATCCAAACGATAACACTTCAACAATGCAGCACACCCTCAGTACTGCAGTACTGCACTAGAGTGTTAGCCTTGATTTTTTTTGTGCTCAGGTGTTGCAGTGAGAGTTGAACCCTAAACCTTGTGACTCAGAGGCAAGAGTGCTTTCAACTAAACCACAGCAGACATTGAAAGAAAGGTGCCTTGGCAACAGACCAGGTATGTGGTCAGTAGTTCAGCTAAGCATCAAAGAAAACACCAATGAACTCAGCCTCAGAGAAGCTAGGAAAGGTGATGGAGTTGACTCCAGGGGCATATAGACACTGGCCAGAGCTGAAAATGATGGCATCACACTTTGCCAGCACTGAGTCCAGGCATTTAAATAGTTGTGCACCTCTGCAAGAACAGAACATTGCAAAGACAGTTTCTGGATCATAAAGAACTAAGTATATTTACAGGAATAACTGTTGAGAGAGAAAAGAGCTTAAGTTGTAACACTTCTTCACTCCTGCAATCCATTCTAAAACTTCACAAGCTTATTGAAAAAGTTAGAACTGCACTAGTCCAGTGAAACTATTTGAGTGCTGTGTTTATATTAAGATGTGTCTCTATTAAGATGCAAGTTATTCAATCTTTATTGTAGACCCAATCATGCAGAAAGAGCAGAACTTTCAGACCTCACTAAAAATTAGACTGATGATTGTGGTGTTTACATAGACACAAATAGGAAGCCGTGGAGCTTGAAATAGCCTGTAAACCAATTAGTAAACACAGTAGAGGAATTGTGATGGGAAACAAGCAAAAGCAGAGCTTAGTTTAATTAAAATTCCAGTTAATTCACTATCAGTCAATTCTCCTGCATGACTGAATTACAACACTGCTGCATGTTTTTTTCAGTAAGGAGACTATTGTGTAGTGCGTAATATTGCTATTAAAGGGACACAACCCTCTTGAAACAGTGTGTGACAAGCTTATTCGTTGTTTAAGGAGGAACTGAGTGGTATTTTCCCCGCAAAGGCATCACAGGCAAGTAATAAGACAATGCAATTTTGCATGTTTGTGAACAAATAGGAAAAGGTTTGTTGAACACTTTTTCTTGATGACGGTGCCACTTTAAAGTGAAAAAAAAGACACAGCATCAATTGAACATCTTCACTTTCTCAAAGTAGCTGCCTTGCCAAGCTTGAGTATTTAATGGCAAAATTGATAACATGCTGACCCTACCATCAACAAGATAGAAAAATAAACATTATCTTTAGTAATTTAGAAAAGCTTTACCTTTTTTTAAAGAACTTATAAATAAGGGTGGAATGCCCTGGAATTACTGCCTGGTTGAACACTCCACTAGGACAGGGAGTTCCAACTGCCCATTTCTAGCTTGCAGCAGCTAAACCCCGTGTCTTGTAGTGCACATAAACAGAGGCAGATCTGATGTGTTGCTAACACATCTATCCTCCAATTACTGCTGAACGGACCCAGAGACTGATGAGATCAGCCACTTGAAGCAAAGATAAAGTATCAAACCACAAAGAATGTTTTTTTATACACTCGATATAACCACACAACTTCGCAAAGTTTGCCATCACAATAAGAATGGAAACATTGTCCCCTCCAAGTCACACACTACCCTGACTTGGATCTTTTTGCCATTCCTTTGTCGACACTTGCTTGATATCTTGGAATTCACTAGCATTGTGACACCATTGTGGGAGCACCATCCGTACAAGGACTGCGGAATCAGAAGATTGTGGGTTTAAGATCTACTTCAGAGACTTGAGCACCTAATCCAGGCTGACACTTTAGTGCAATACTAAAGGTGCTGTTTTTTAGATGAGATGTTAAACCAAGCCTCTCAGATGGATGTAAAGGATCCAAAGAGCAGGGAAGTTCTCCCTGGTGTTCTTGCCCAACATTTATCCCTCAATCAACATTCACTAAAACAAATTGCCTGATCATTTATTTCATTACTATTTGCAGAAGCTTGCTGTGCTCAAATTGGCTGCCATATTGCCTACATTGCAACAGTGACCACATGTAAAAGAAGTATTTCAGATTGAGAAAAGTGCCACATCACAGAATCACAGAATTGTTACAGCACAGAAGGAGGTCATTTAGCCCATCGTGTCTGCACCAGCTCTCCGAGTGAGCAATTCTCTTAGTGCCATTCCCCTGCCTTCTCCTCATAACCTGATACATTCTTCCTTTTCAGGTAACTATCTAATCCCTTTTGACTGCCTTGATTGAAGCTGCCTCCACCGCACTCTCTGGCATTGCATTCCAGATCCTAACCACTCGCTGCTTGAAAAAAGATTTTCCTCATGTCGCTTTTGCTTCTTTTGTCAATTACCTTAAATCTGTGCCCTCTCATTCTTGATCATTTCACAAGTGGGAACAGTTTCTCCCTATCTACTCTGTCCAAACCCCTCAAGATTTTGAATACCTCTATCAAATCACCTCTCAGTCTTCTCTTCTCCAAGGAAAACAGTCCCAACTTCTCCAATCTATCTTCGTAAATGAAGTTCCTTATCCCTGGAACCATTTTCGTGAATCTTTTCTGTACTCTTTCCAATGCCTTCACATCTTTCCTTAAGTGTGGCGCCCAGAACTGGATGCAAAACTCCAGCTAAGGCTGAGCTATTGTCTCATACAAGTTCAACATAACTTCCTTGCTCCTGTACTCTATGCCCCTATTAATAAAGCCTATTTGGCTGTGCTCTCAACCTGTCCTGACACCTTCAATAACTTATGCACATATACACCCAAGTCCCTGTATTCCTGCACCCCCTTTAGTATTGTACCCTTTATTTTGTATTGTTTCTCCATGTTCTTCCTACAAAAATGAATCTCTTCACATACCTCTCTGCATTGAATTTCTTCCGCCACCTGTCTGCCCATTCCACCATCTTGTCTATGTCCTTTTGAAGTTCTATACTAACCTCCTCACAGTTTCATATCGTCCATAAATTTTGAAATTGTGCCCTGTACACCAAGGTCTAAGTCATTACTATACATCAGGAAAAGCAAAGGTCCCAACACTGACCCCTGGGGAACTCCACTACAAACTCTAGGCCGAAAAACATCCATTAACCACGAGTGCAAATGCAAGTTCATTCTTTTTCAGGGAAACTAGGGATAAATGCAGCATTCCAAGAAAAAACTTTTAGGAAAAGAAGAGTCCAGTTAAATACACTGACATCAAGACTCCAACTCAAGTATTCATTAGAAAAATATATTGGGTATGTAATTTTTAAGAAGTATTATTCTTAAGTGAACAAATATTCCCCAAAGCTATTATGCAGCAGTTGGTGTCCAGGGAAGTGTCCATCAACTTCACAATATTTTGATTTGAAATTGGTGTCTGTTGCAAATATTTTTCAGGCATAAAACAGGCCCAATGCTGAAAAATGCAGCAGTGAGTCAGCCAGCCCATGCCCAAACTGAGTGAGCGTTCAGGCCACTGCTAAATTCGCTCGGCCTATTATCAAGGCAGTCACCCAGGCATTACATAACAACATAAGAACTAGCAGCAGGAGTAGGCAATTCAGGCCCTCGAGCCTGCTCCGCCTTTCAATACGATCATGGCTGATCTCATCTCGGCCTCAACTTCACTTTCCTGCCCATTCTCCATAACCCTTCAATCCATTACTAATTAAAAATCTGTCTATCTCCTCCTTAAATTTACTCAATGTCCCGGCATCCACCGCACTCTGGGGTAGTGAATTCCACAGACTCACAACCCTTTGAGAGAAGTAATTTTTCCTCATCTCTGTTTTAAATCTGCAACCCCTTATCTTAAAACTATGACCTCTCGTTCAAGAATGCCCCACAGGAGGAAACATCCTCTCTACGTCTATTTTGTCAATCCCCTTAATCATCTTATATACCTCAATTAGATCTCCTCTCATTCTTCCAAAGTCTAGAGATTGGCCTAAACTGCTCAATCTCCCTTCATAAGACAAACCCCTCAACTCCGGAATCAATCTAGTGAACCTCCTCTGAACTGCCTCCAATGCAACTACATCCCTCCTCAAGTAGGGATGGTGTAGGGTAGTCGGTGGCGTAGTGGTATTATCACTGGACTAGTAAGCCAGAGACCCAGGGTATTCCTCTGGGGACATGGGTTCGAATCCCACCACAGCAGAAGGTGGAATTTGAATTTAATTTAAAAATCTGGAATTAAAACTAGTCTAATGATGGCCATGAAACCATTGTCGATTGTTGTAAAAACCCATCTGGTTCATTAATGTCCTTTAGGGAAGGAAATCTGCTGTCCTTACCTGGTCTGACCTACATGTGACTCCAGACCCACAGCAATGTGGTTAACTCTTACATGCCCTCTGAAATGGCCTAGCAAACCACTCAGTTGTACCTAACCGCTACAAAGTCTATAAAAAGGAATGAAACCAGACGGATCACCCGGCATCGACCTAGGCACCGGAAATGACAACGGCAAACCCAGCCCAGTCGATCCTGCAAAGACCTCCTTACTAACATCTGGGGGCTTGTGCCAAAGTTGGGAGAGCTGTCCCACAGACTAGTCAAGCAACAGCCTGACATAGTCATACTCACGGAATCATACCTTACACACAATGTCCCAGAAACTGCCATCACCATCCCCGGGTACGTCCTGTCCCACCGGCAGGACAGACCCAGCAGAGGTGGTGGCACAGTGGTATACAGTAGGGAGGGAGTTGCCCTGGGAGTCCTCAACATCGACTCCAGACCCCATGATGTCTCATGGCATCAGGTCAAACATGGGCAAGGTAACCTCCTACTGATTACCACCTACTGCCCTCCCTCAGCTGATGACTCAGTACTCCACCATGTTGAACACCACTTGGAGGAAGCACTGAGGGTGGCAAGGGCACAAAATGTACTCTGGGTAGGGGACTTCAATGTTCATCACCAAGAGTGGCTCGGTAGCACCACTACTAACCGAGCTGGCCGAGTCCTAAAGGACATGGCTGCTAGACTGGGTCTGCGGCAGGTGGTGGGGGAACCAACACAAGGGAAGAACATACTCAACCTCGTCCTCATCAATCTGCCTGCCGCAGACGCATCTGTCCATAACAGTATTGGTAGGACTGACCACCGCACAGTCCTAGTGGAGACGAAGTCCCGCCTTCAGATTGAGCATACCGTCCATCGTGTTGTGTGGCCCTACCACCGTGCTAAATGGGATAGATTTCGAACAGATCTAGCAATGCAAAACTGGGCATCCATGAGGCGCTGTGGGCCATCAGCAGCAGCAGAATTGTACTCAACCACAATCTGTAACCTCATGGCCCGGCATATTCCTCACTCTACCATTACCATCAAGCCAGGAGACCAACCCTGGTTCAGTGAAGAGTGCAGGAGGGCATGCCAGGAGCAGCACCAGGCATACCTGAAAATGAGGCGTCAACCTGGTGAAGCTACAACCCAGGACTACTTGCATGCCAAACTTCGTAAGCAGCATGCGATAGACAGAGCTAAGCGATCCCATAACCAACGGATCAGATCTAAGCTCTGCAGTCCTGCCACATCCAGCCGTGAATGGTGGCGGACAATTAAACAACTAACTGGAGGAGGTGGCTCCACAAATATCCCCATCCTCAATGATGGGGAAGCCCAGCACATCAGTGCGAAAGATAAGGCTGAAGCATTTGCAACAATCTTCAGCCAGAAGTGCCGAGTTGATGATCCATCTCGGCCTCCTACTGAAGTCCCCAGCATCACAGATGCCAGACTTCAGCCAATTTGATTCACTCCACGTGATATCAAGAAACGACGGAAGGCACTGGATACTGCAAAAGCTATGGGCCCTGAAAATATTCCAGCAATAGTACTGAAGGCCTGTGCTCCAGAACTTGCCGCGCCCCGAGCCAAGCTGATCTAGTACAGCTACAACACTGGCATCTACCCTGCAATGTGGAAAATTGCCCAGCTATGTCCTATACACAAAAAGCAGGACAAATCCAACCCGGCCAACTACCGCCCCATTAGCCTACTCTCAATCATCAGTAAAGTGATGGAAGGTGTCATCAACAGTGCCATCAAGCGGCACTTACTTAGCAACAACCTGCTCAGTGACGCTCAGTTTGGGTTCCGCCAGGGCCACTCAGCTCCTGACCTCATTACAGCCTTGGTTCAAACATGGACAAAAGAGCTGAACTCAAGAGGTGAGGTGAGAGTGACTGCCCTTGACATCAAGGCAGAATTTGACTGAGGATGGCATCAAGGAGCCCTAGCAAAACTGAGGCCAATGGGAATCAGGGGGAAAACCCTCCGCTGGCTGGAGTCATACCTAGCACAAAGGAAGATGGTTGTGGTTGTTGGAGGTCAATCATCTCAGCTCCAGGACATCATTGCAGGAGTTCCTCAGGGTAGTGTCCTAGGCCCAACCATATTCAGCTGCTTCATCAATGACCTACCTTCAATCAACAGGTCAGAAGTGGGGATGTTCGCTGATGATTGCACAATGTTCAGCACCATTCGTGACTCCTCAGATACTGAAGCAGTCCGTGTAGAAATGCAGCAAGACCTGGACAATATCCAGGCTTGGGCTGATAAGTGGCAAGTAACATTCGCGCCACACAACTGCCAGGCAATGACCATCTCCAAACAGAGAGAATCTAACCATCTCCCTTTGACATTCAATGGCATTACCATCGCTGAATCCCCCACTATCAACATCCTAGGGGCTACCATTGACCAGAAACTGAACTGGAGTAGCCATATAAATACCGTGGCTACAAGAGCAGGTCAGAGGCTTGGAATCCTGAGGCGACTCCCCAAAGCCTGTCCACCATCTACAAGGCACAAGTCAGGAGTGTGATGGAACACTCTCCACTTGCCTGGATGGGTGCAGCTCCAACAACACTCAAGAAGCTCGACACCATCCAGTACAAAGCAGCTCACTTGGTTTGTACCCCATCTACAAACATTCACTCCCTCCACCACCGACGCACAGTGGCAGCAGTGTGTACCATCTACAAGATGCACTGCAGCAATGCACCAAGGCTCCTTAGACAGCACCTTCCAAACCCGCGACCTCTACCAACTAGAAGGACAAGGGCAGCACATACATGGGAACACCACCACCTGCAAGTTCCCCTCCAAGTCACACACCATCCTGACTTGGAACTATATCGCCGTTCCTTCACTGTCGCTGGGTCAAAATCCTGGAACTCCCTTCCTAACAGCACTGTGGGTATACCTACCCCACATGGACTGCAGCGGTTCAAGAAGGCAGCTCACCACCACCTTCTCAAGGGAAATTAGGGGTGGGCAATAAATGCTGGCCTGGCCAGCGACGCCCACATCCCATGAATGAATAAAAAAAAGTAAGGGGACCAAAACTGTACACAATACACCAGGTGCGGTCTCACTAATGCCTTGTACAGTTGCAGCAACACTTCCCTACTTTTATGCTCTATTCCTTTCGCAATAAATGCCAAAATTCCATTTGCCTTTCTTATTACCTGCTGTACCTGAATACTAGTTTTCTGCGAGTCACGCATAAGGACACCCAGATCTCTCTGCACCGAAGCACTCTGAAGTTTCTCTCCATTTAGATAATAATTTGCCTTTCTATTCTTCCGACCAAAATGGATAACCTTTATGCCTCTCGCAAGTGTTAATTAAGGTTAATGGCTTCAGGCCTTTTTAAAGACCCCTCTGGGAAATATGTTTCCAATGAGCAGAGCAAATGCTGGGCCTGCTCCACTCAGGTTTCTTCCATGGGCGTTGCGAGCTGAATAAAAAGGGACGATCAAAATTTTTTTTAATACTTAGGAAAGCATTTCTGTAGAGCAGAGAGGAGCAGGAGTGCCCTGAAGCCAGTCCATGCAACTGCCCTCTCCCCTCCCCCACCACCTCCATTGCCCGCTACAAACACCTTGCTGATAGCGACTGCAGAAAATGTCAATAAGGTCTAAGGACAGATTTCAGGCCAGCGTCAGGCCTCCTAGTTGAAGAGTGCACTGCCTGTGCAGTGCCATGTCTGAAGCTGAAAATGGGCTCAGACAAATTTCTACCCTTTTGGGTGCTGGATGTGGAAATATAATCCATGATCACTAATTCTCTGCTCTTTCTTGTTATTCCAATGAGTGTTGGGAGGGTTGTTTGGACCCAAGAGTGAGTGGCAAACATCATGTGTCCATTTCTTTTCTTGGAACTGATGTAAAACTGGCAGCCAAAGCAGGAGGTGTAGTGATTTGTTTTGAAACAAATTCCTAAAGGACACCTAGTAGTTCAGTTAGTGAAAATACTACCCACAGTGGAGCTGCTGCATATGAATCAAGATGGTTCCAGGTTCAATCCTTTCGGCCCCATCACCTACAAGATCCCCTCCAAGTCATACACCATCTGACTAGGGAATGTAACGGTGTTCCTTCATTGTCGTTGGGTCAAGATCCTGGAACTTCCTACCCACTAGTATCCTGAGAATCACCACACATGGATTGCAGCAGTTCAAGTGGAAGGACCCCACCAACTTCTCAGGGAAACTAGGAATGTACAGTAAATCCTGGCCTTGCCAGCATCGCCCATATTCTGAGAATAAATTTAAACAAAAGTTAACTGATTTCCGGGAGCAGTACAACTGACCTTGGCAACCCTGGTTTCGGAAGAAAAATGCAGTGAAGGTTCTCAGTCTTGACCACTCTCTAGTGATCCTTGCTGAATGTGTATGTGGGTGTCAAGTGAGAAGAGGATTGGCTTGGCTGTGCTGGACCTCCCACATTGAGCTGACAAAAACTGATGAAAAAACAAAAGATAAATTATTTTAAAATTCCTTTAAGAATTCTTTGAGTCTTGTGGTTAGTTCAAAAATGCACAGCTTTGCATCACTTCAAACATGTTGAAGTTGTAAGAGAAATCATCAACTAACTGGCAATGGCTGACAGAAAAGATAAAGACTTGAATTCAAACAATTAAAACGGGGTGCAAGCAATAAAGGATGAATGGCAGGCACTGTATGAGCAGGGCCAGCACTTGGGAATCTGGATATAAGTCCTATCCTCAGAGTAAATGGACGATTTTGAGAAGACAGACTTCTAGCACCACATCAGGAAATCATGGATGTGAGTCCATGAATGAATGGCCCTGACATACATTGTCAGCAAGTGAGACTCCATGCCGGAAGCACACATTCAGAAAATTAGGGTCCTTAAATCTCCATCCAGGAGTCCACATGGGATGCAATATCAAAGAGAAGAAGAGAAACGATGTCCAATTGAAGAGATTTAACTGTACCATCATCGGTATAGTGTCCAGACCAACAGTGCTTTGGGAAGCACCCATGGCCTTCTAGATAAAAGCGACAGCAGAACCGGTTAGGAATAAAGAGCAAAGAGTTTTAAAAAATGAGTTTACAACATACTGATTAAGCTCCAATCTAATGAATTAACTTCAAAATGAAAATCTGTGGGGGTCAGTCTAGTAGCGATGTGAGGATGAATGATTGACTATTTTTGAATTTTGTGCAATTACTTTTGAAGCATTTATGTAGGACTCTTCTTAAGGTATTAAAGGGTGCGTACAGACTGCGATGAAGGGGAGGAGGAGTATACTGGGCCTGTGGAAAGAGATGTAAGGGGTGGGTAGAGTGTACAGGCTCTGTGGAAAGAGGTGAAATCGGTGGGTAGAGTGTACGGGACCCATGGAATGAGAAAAATGGTGAGTAGAGACTATAGGGCCTGTGGAAAGAAATTAAATGAATGGGTAGAGTCCTTGATAAGGTAAAGAGCAAAGGACTTGCAGAAGGGATTAAATGGATGGGTGGAATTCCTGATAGGATATTTTGCAGGGTTTGTGAACAGGGAAGGTTTGATGGGCTGACTGCTTTACTCATTTGTTCTGAGTATTGTTATGTTCTTAAGTAATTAACTACTACTTACTGTACTAAATTCTATCCAACAGATTAAATTGATAGGGGCACAGTGCATAAAAGCTACCATCAATATTTATATCACACAGGAACAATACAGCATAAGGCTGGTATTCATACACTTTTGTGATTGTGTGTGATGTGATACAAACGCACACAGGTTCCTCAACAACACAGCTTGTCCTCCCCCAATTCACATAAGACACAATATTTACGTTCAGCATGTAGAGGCACAAGCCCACAATGAATGCAAGCAGAATGCTTCAATGCCCACGTGTAAATAAAACTATCCAAATGCAGCAGAAACAAGGACAATACCAGTGAATTTAGGCAGTAAGCATACAAGCCAGAATTATTATTCTTCTTCGTTGGCCTCCTTGTCTCGAGGGACAATGGTGGTCTGTGGTTTGTGAAGCACCGCATGGAGTGGCAATAAAGGCCAATTTTAGAGTGACAGACTCTTCCACAGGTGCTGCAGATAAAATTGGTTGTCGGGGCTGTTACACAGTTAGCTCTCCCCTTGTGCTTCTGTCTTTGTTCCTGCCAACTGCTAAGTCTCTTTGACTCGCCACACTTTAGTCCCGCCATTATGGCTGTCCACTAGCTCTGGCGATCACTGGTAACTGACTCCCACGACTTGTGGTCAATGTCACAGGACTTCATGTCGCGTTTGCAGACGTCTTTAAAGCAGAGACATGGACGGCCGGTGGGTCTGATACCAGTGACGAGCTTGCTGTGCAATGCGTCCTTGGGGATCCTGCCATCTTCCATGTGGCTCACATGGCCAAGCCATCTCAAGCGCCGCTGGCTCAGTAGGGTATATATGCTGGGGATGTTGGCCACCTCGAGGACTTCTGCGTTGGAGATATGGTCCTGCCACCTGATGCCAAGGATTCTCCGGAGGCAGCAAAGATGGAATGAGTTGAGACGTCGCTCTTGGCTGATGTACGTTGTCCAGGCCTCGCTGCCGTAGAGCAAGGTACTGAGGACACAGGCTTGATACACTCAGACTTTTGTGTTCCGTGTCAGTGCGCCATTTTCCCACACCCTCTTAGCCAGTCTGGACATAGCAGCGGACGCCTTTCCCATGCACTTGTTGATTTCTGCATTGAGAGACAGGTTACTGGTGATAGTTGAGCCTAGGTAGGTGAACTCTTGAACCACTTCCAGAGCGTGGTCGCTGATACTGATGGATGGAGCATTTCTGACGTCCTGTCCCATGACGTTCGTTTTCTTGAGGCTGATGTTTAGGCCAAATGCGTTGCAGGCAGCTGCAATCCTGTCGATGAGTCTCTGCAGACACTCTTCAGTGTGGGATGTTAATGCAGCATTGTCAGCAAAGAGGAGTTCCCTGATGAGGACTTTCCGTACTTTGGTCTTCGCTCTAAGACAGGCAAGGTTGAACAACCTGCCATCTGATCTTGTGTGGAGGAAAATTCCTACTTCTGAAGACTTGAACGCATGTGGTTTTATTTTAATAAAAAAAAGTCAACAGATGAAACTCTCTGCCGAACAAAGGCGGTGGAGAGGTGGCGCCACTGCCCAGTAAACGGGACCTGGAACAAGCAGAGATCAGCAGCCGCCAGCCTCTCAATCCAGTGCTGGGGAGGAGGGGTAGGGGGAGGAAGGTGGAGGAAGGGATTGACAGTATCTCTGGGTCTGCAGCATGATAGGGAGATGGAGTAGAGGCTGCAGAGAGGGCAAGCTCTGAGCCATGCCCTCTGACAACTTGGACTTGGACTCCTCCATGCACCTTGACAACGACAGGAGGCTATCTGGCAGGCCAGTCAATACACCCAGTATCTCATTGTGCATGCCCATCAGCATTCTCCTGTATGAAGCTCCACTGAGGTCCTCATCTGAGTCCTGTGCAGTCGAACCTGTCTGGAACCATACCCTCTGATGACCTGGCAAATGAATCATCCTTTACCCTTGGCCTCGCTGCAGCCCACTTGTGCCTGCATGACTCACTATGTGCTGATCCCAACTCTATACTTGCCTCCAAGGTATGTGCAGTGCCAGTATTTGAGTTGGTAGCTGTGAGTGTCAGATCAAGTGATGGGGCCTCTTCATGAGTGCTGTACTGTTGCTCTCTTTCTTCCTCCTTGGGCTGCTATAGCTGGGCAGGCACCAATTCTTGGGTGTCTGAAAGCAGGAATTCAGAACGATAATGTTGCTGTGAGGGAATGGTGGTGGGTTGGGAAGCAAGAGGTCCATGGACACAGCATTAGCAGCTTGCTCATCATGTCACACAGCAGGATGGGATTGAGCTGGGAGTTGAGAAGGGGCACAGACAGGAACATACCATCATCCTCAATGTTCTCAGTGGCGTCAGATGCCACAGGCCCTATTGCAGTTGGCCCCATGATGCGGACAGCCACCTTCTCCATAAGGACCAAGTGATGCAGGTGTCCTTGTCCCCTGCCGGTTCTGCTCTGCTTCCTTCCATTGTGTGGCACATTGACTTGCAAGATGGAAGGAAGAATGTCAGTGATTGTGTGGCACTATGTTTGGGTGATGTTCCTGCCACAGCTGGATAGTTGGAGGCATGTGCAGGCAGCAAGAAGTGGGTGTGATGCTGGTAGCTTTGGTAAGTGTGTGAGGATGAGGTGCAGTATCTGGATGTTAGGCATAAGTCCTGAGTGGCAGGGAGCATTGATGGCTGAGTGATGGGGATGTGGTGCATTGAGTAGCTTGAGAGGTTGGGGGTGTGGTGGGTAGGAGATGTCATGTGAAGATGCATTCACTGACCTTGATCACCACAGGAGGTCATTCGATTTCTTGTGGCATGCTGCCAGGGTCTCAGGTCTGGACTCTGGGAGTTGACCTCCCTGGCTATGTGCTTCCACTCCCTTCTGAGGGCCTCCTGGCCCTCGTGGAATTATGGCATCTCTCCTCCTGTCCACTACCATCACTAATGCCCCCAGTGCCATATCCTTCACCCTGGAACCTTCTCTCTGCCTTGGTGTTCATTTTGCCATCATTTAAATGGCAGCAAATTCTTCAGTGCAATTTCTCTTTAAGAGGCAATGGAGGAGTCCATGCAGCACATGTTCTCTGTCATGACCCAGGGATTCAATCACATGAGCTTCTTGTTAGGAAATTTGGAAACCTCTTGGACAGCCATATGCAGCACCACTCTGAGTGGATGCAGGAACAGCATGCTGATATGCACAGAGTGAGTGTTACTGATGGCGCAGAAATGCTTGGCTTGGATGCCATTTGCGTCCCAGTTTTTGTTTATTTGTTTGTGGGATGTGGGCATTGCTGGCTAGGCCAGCACTTATTGTCCATCCCTAATTTCCCTTGAACTGAGTGGCTTGCTGGGCCATTTCACAGGGCATTTAAGAGTCAACCACATTCCTGTGGGACTGGAGTCACATGTAGGCCAGACCAGGTAAGGACAGCAGATTTCCTTCCCGAAAGGGCATTAGTGAACCAGATAGGTTATTACAACAATCGACAATGGTTTCATGGTCACGATTAGACTAGCTTTTAATTCCAGATTTATCAATTGAATTTAAATTTCACCCATCTGCTGTGGTGGGATTCGAACTCATGTCCCCACAGCATTAACCTGGGCTCTGGATGACTGGCCTAGTAACATTACCACTATGTCACTGCCTCCCCATTATTTGGTAGCCTCTTGCAGCATCCAAAGGCACCAGAAAAGGGCTGAGGCAGTCAAAGACGCAGATGAAGGGGCGTTCCCTCAGGGGGCACCAGTGTCAACCTTCGGCCCCTTGCTCCCTCCAATGCAGGAACCATCTGTGTCGCAAAGCGAGGCAGCTCCCCTGCAATGATCCAGGTGCAGCAGCCCATGGAGGATCCCCCATGGGCACTTCCAAGACGGAACAGAAGCCATGGCATCTCAGCCAGAGGCAGAGAGTAGGGAGCAGGCTGCCTCCACCTTATCCTTTGCCACAGGAGGAGCATCCTGTAGAAGTGGTAGAGAAAGAAAGACGTCACACCATTAATTTCACTTAATGGGTCACCTGGGTATTGTTTTCTATATTTGTTGGCTGTTTTGTTTTCGTTTTATTAATAATTGTTAATGTTATCAATCTGATTTGTGTGTTATTGATGCATCGTGTCAAAAGGGGATGCAGTCTTGTGGGGGGGCGGGGGTGCAAAGTTGGGGGAGATCTGGGATTGCTGTATTTCCAGGCTCTGTGATGTTGGAGAATGTTGGCAGTGGAAACCTCATTCTCCATGGTCGTGGTTGGCAACGGGACACCTCAGATATGGGTCATTACAGCATGTTTGCTCTCTGTGTTTGAAGGTGAGTTATGGGGTCATCTGTCATAAGGCTTCAGAGGCACTCAGGTGAAACGCTGCTGAATCAGTGTGATCCTTATGGCTATGCAAGCATGCCATTCACCATGAGGTTAGGGGACAGCATCGGTGGTCTTCCTCCAATGCCTAGGTGCCAGCCAACTCTGGAGAGATCCTTTCATCCTCCTCTTCTTCCTCCTCCGAGGTGGAGTGGTGTTCCAGATTCTCCTTCTCATCCATCTCCAGGCCTCTTTGTATTGTCATGTTGTGCAGGGCGCAGCAGATGACCATGATACGAAGCACTCTGGCTGGCTCGTACTGGAGGGCACCACCTGACCAGTCAAGGCAATCGAAGCGTATTTTCAAGATGCCAATGGTCTGTTCAATGTAGGTAAGCGTGAGTAGATAGCTCTGGTTGTAGCGCCTCTCTCCATCCATGTCTAGGTACAGATGGGCATCAGGAGCCACCTCTTTAGGGGATAAACCTCATCTCCAGCAGCCAGCCACAGAGTTTGGATGTGGGCCTGAAGGGATGCGGCACCTGGTACACTCTCACAGGATAAAGGAGTCATGACAGCTGCCTGGGAACCAGGCGTAGACCTGCAATTTCACTTCCTGTGGTCAAAGATCAGCTAGACAGTCAATGAGTGGTAGCCCTTTCTGTTCAGGAATCTGACTGGCTGGTCTGTCAGTGTCTTGATGGCTACGTGCAATTGATGAACCCCAGATCTGAGGCAATCTATCGACGGTTGCAAAGCCCAAAGCCCTCTGTGCCTGCAGTGGCCCATCTGTGTCAAAATGGATGTAGAACCTGCCCTCTGGAATAGGGCATCTGTGACCTGCCTGATGGCATAATGAGCTGCCAACTGTGGATGTCACCTAGGTCTGCAGGTAATCTTTTGAACAATCCAGATGCATAGAAATTCCACGCCTTAATGAACTTGATGACTGCAGGCAAGGGACTGCCATAGGGGCCGCCAGGTCTCAGGTCATTGCAGATCAGAGCACAAATGTTCGAGACCAACAGGCGTGGCCTCCCACGGCACTGACACTCTGTCATTTGCAGGTAGCTGACTCTTGGGCGGTTGACCTGATGTCTTGGATATTGCCTTTTTCCCTTGCAGCCCCATGCTGTGCTCCTATGGCCTCCTCCTGTCCAGGAGGTTGAATCTGCTGAAGCTCATCCTGCCTGCACGGTCTAATGTCAGAGTAGCCTGTTCTCATGTGAACTCCTTCAGCTGGCACTCGTTTGTTCACCAGGGCTTCTCCTGTCAACCCCAGCTGCCCAAGTGATGCCAGCGGCCTCACGTCCCTCTCCAGATTCCTACCGCTGACCACTCGCAAATGCAAGCCTTGCAGCTCCGGCGATGGCTAGTCAGTGCCACTGTTTGAGCAGCTAAACTTTACTCTGTGCTTCTAAACTATGTTCAACAGCCCTTCCAATAACTCTCAAGGCCCCCTGCAGTGTTCATGACTTCTTCACCCTGCTGTGTCCCAGATATTGCATTTTCCCCATGCCTTCCTATTGAAAATTACAAACTGCTCCTGGCAAGCCTTTTAATGAGCTCCTCAATGAGGAGGCGTGCGGGTTTCCTGTGCATTCCCCGACCTCACTTCCTGGCATCCTTTTCAAAATCGCTTCGCGTTCTGGAGGTGTCGGATCCTAAGATGCTTTCTGGAAACGCGATATTCAATCTACGCCCACACCTGTACTCGCCACCAGATTGCATCGGAAATCCAGCCCCCCATATCTCTGCATTTAAAGGCTTTCCAGCCTGTCAGTTGCTCAGCCCTGTTACTCTTTGCTGTCCTCTCGCCTGTTCAACCTGCTGTGTTCCAGGAAGCCTGGGAAACTTGTTTGCTGGCAATTAAAGCCAGAGTTCACGGTTAAACATGCAGTCAATTGGCTTTTAGTATATGTTAGTAGCAGACCCACCTGTCCTATGCAGGGGGGAGGGGGGGATTTCTCACACAGTCACGAATGCACTCCAGGTAAATGTGGAAGTAGGTGGAAGTCGGCGAATTCCCAACACGCCAGCATTTTATATGTTTTAACCTTCCACATGTTCCGACACCCATCTACCCAGCAGGTTAAAATTCCCTTCCCTATGTCCTTTCTCTCCTTTTCTGTTGTGCCAAATTAAAACTGATTTAAGTTTTTTTTATATTGCAAGTTGACATTTTGAAATTTGTTGCAATTTGGTACTGTGTGGGAGGTGATGACTTTAGAACTTTGTGGAAAATCATTGAGCAAGTCAAGTTCTGAAAGTGTCGCCCATTGTCAAAACTCTGTGACTACAACTTGTGGGGGCGGGGGAACCTTCTGGAAATAACACAATAGTATCTCGGTGTGGATTCTGACCACGGAACAAAGCACGACTTTTCAGAAACTATCCAGTAAAGAGGCAAAATGAACAGATACTGTTCTTTTAAAATACTTCACCTTGATTTTTAAATGGATACTTTTCATGTTTAGCAAAGATTACACAATATGAAGTGTCAGTCATCTTCAAACCGTGGCTAATTTGTGAATTTCTGTGGTGTCTTTTGGATGAGACGTTAAACCAGTTTGCCCTCTCAGGTGGACGTAAAAGATCCAATGGCACTATTCGACGAAGAGAAAAGGGTTCTCCCCAGTATCCTGACCAAAGCCATTAAAAACAGATTAACTGCTCAGTCATTTTATTTGTTTGTGGGAGTTCACTGTGCACAAATTCACTGCTGCATTTACTCTTAAATAATAATACATTGACTGCACTTTAGAAGTACAGTCCCCACCACTTATCTTGGACAGTCACCTATATCACCTCACGCAAATGGCACTAACCATTCGTCAATTACCAGTGGAATCATTTACAAAGGCATCACTTAAACTGCATTAAGCATGGTGACTATTTCAGGCAGTTCAAGCAGCTGTTTGCCCCTTATTAAAGTGCGATTACCTAAAGTGATTGGTCTGTCATTAAGTTCATTCATGATTTCCACAACTTGCATCAATCACCACCCCACCCCACCCCACCCTGTGCATTCTGGAACTCCTAAACTTCCGTGAGCCCTACTTCCTAGCTTGCCGAGCTTCTTGTTATAGAGTCATAGAGTCGTACAGCATAGAAACAGGCCCTTTGGCCCACTGTGTCCATGCCGACCATAATGCCTATCTATACTAATTCCACCTGCCTGCATTAATCCCATATCCCTGTATGCCTTGCTCATTCAAGTACCTGTCCAGATGCCTCTTAAATGTTGCTACTGTTCCTGCCTCCACCACCTCCTCTGACAGCTCATTCCAGATACCCACTATTCTTTGTGTGAAAAATTTACCCCTTTGATCCCCTTTAAACCTCCTCCCTTTCACCTTAAATCTACGCCCTCTAGTTTTAGTCACCCCTACCATGGGAAACAGACTCTGGCTATCTACCCTATCTATGCCTCTCATAATTTTATATACCTCTATCATGTCCCCTCTCAGCCTCCTTCGTTCCAGGGATAACAGACCCAGCCTATCCAATCACTCTTTATAACTCAAGCCCTCCAAACCAGGCAACATCCTTGTGAATCTTTTCTGCACCCTCTCTAGCTTAATCACATCTTTCCTGTTGTGCGGCGACCAGAACTGCACACAGTACTCCAAATGTGGCCTAACCAACATTATGTACAACTGTAACATGACATCCCAACTCTTGTACTCAATGCCTCAGCCGATGAAGCAAGCATGCCATACACCTTCTTCACCACCCTGTCTACCTGTGTTGCCACTTTCAGGGAACTATGTACTTGCACCCCAAGGTTTCTCTGTTCAACAACACTCCCCAGGGCTCTGCCATTCACTGTAAATGTCCTGCCCTGGTTTAACTTCCCAAAACACACTTGTCTGCGTTAAATTCCATTTGCCAATCCCTTGCCCACTTTTCCAGATTATCTCTATCCTGTTGTAACCTTAGACAACCTTCTTCACTGTCCACTATACCACCAATTTTGGTGTCATCTGCAAACTTACTAATCATGCTCCCTACATTCACATCCAAGTCATTAATATATATGACAAACAACAGAGGGCCCAGCATCGTTCCCTGCGGCACACCCACTGGTCACCGGCCTCCAATCTGAAAAACAACCCTCCACTACTACCGTCTGCCTCCTATCACCAAGCCAATTTTGTATCCAATTTGCTAGCTCACTCTGGATCCCATGTGTTTGAACCTTCTGGACCAGCCTACCATGCGGGACCTTGTCAAAGGTCTTGTTGAAGTCCATGTAGACAATGTCCATCGCCCTGCCCTCATCAATCCTCTTGGTCACCTCCTCGGAAAACTCAATCAAATTCGTGAGACATGATTTCCCACGCACAAAGCCATGCTGACTATCCCTAATCAGACCATGCCTTTCCAGATGCATATAAATCCTATATCTCAGAATCCCTTCCAATAACTTTCCCACCATTGATGTAAGGCTCACCGGCCTGTAGTTTTTTTTTTAGAGATACAGCACTGAAACAGGCCCTTCGGCCCACCGAGTCTGTGCCGACCATCAACCACCCATTTATACTAATCCTACACTAATTCCATATTCCTACCACATCCCCACCTGTCCCTATATTTCCCTACCACCTACCTATCCTAGGGGTAATTTATAATGGCCTAGCAACCTGCAACCTGCAAGTCTTTGGCATGTGGGAGGAAACCGGAGCACCCGGAGGAAACCCACGCAGACACAGGGAGAACTTGCAAACTCCACACAGGCAGTACCTGGAATTGAACCCGAGTCGCTGGAGCTGTGAGGCTGCGGTGCTAACCACTGCGCCACTGAGTTCCCTGGCTTATCCCTGCTGCCCTTCTCAAAATAAAGGCACAACATTAGCTATCCTCCAGTCTTCCAGTACCTCACCCGTGGCTAATGATGATACAAAAATCTCAGCCAGGGCCCCAGCAATCTCCTCCCTTGCTTCCCAAAGCATACTAGGATACACCTGGTCAGGCCCTGGGGATTTATCCACCTTAATGCGCTTCAAAACCTCCAACACCTCCTCCTTTGTAATGTTGATATGCTCCAGGATATCTCTGTTTCCTCCCTTGAACTCACTAGCGTCCATGACCTTCTCCACGGTAAATACAGACGAGAAATATTAATTTACGACCTCGCCCATTTTCCGTGGCTCCACACATAGATTACCACACTGATCCTTGGCACCTACTCTCTCCTAGCTATCCTTTTACTCTTAATATACTTATAGAATCTTTTAGGATTCTCTTTTATCTTATCTGCCAGGGAAATCTCATGGCCCCTTTTCGCCCTCCTAATTTCCTTAAGTATACTCCTACATCCCCTATACTCCTCAACATATGCCTCCTTCTTTGTCCTGGCCAAACCCTCAATATCCCTCATCAACCAAGGTTCCCTAAACTTGCCAGCCTTGCCCTTCCATCTAACAGGAACATGCTGGCCCTGAACTCTTCCTATCTCACTTTTAAAAGCCTCCCACTTGTCAGATGTTCCTTTACCTGTAAACAGCCTCTCCCATTCAACTTTTGAGAGTTCCTGTCTGATGCCATCGAAATTAGCCTTCCCCAATTTAGGACTACAACCTGAGGACCAGTCCTATCCTTTTCCATAACTATCTTGAAGCTAATAGAGTTATGGTCACTGGTCCCAAAGTGCTCCCCCACTGACACATCAACCACCTGCCCATCCTCATTTCCTAAGAGGAGGTCGAGTGTAGCCCCTTCGCTGGCAGGGCCATCCACATACTGCTTCAGAAAACTATCCTGGACACACTTAACAAATTCTTCCCCATCTGATCCCTTAGCACTAAGGCAGTCCCAGTCGATATTCAGGAAGTTAAAATCACCTACTATTACAACCCTATAATTCCTACACCTATCTGTGATTTCCCTACATATATAGTCCTCCAATTCCCTCTGACTATTGGGGGGCCGATAGTATAATCCCATCAAAGTGATCACCCCTTTCTTATTTCTAAGTTCTACCCATATGGCCACGCTGGACATTCCCCCTGGGATATCTTCTCTAAGTACTGCCATGATGTCCTCCCTAATCAATAGTGCAACTCCCCCTTCTCTCTTACCTCCACCTCTGTCACGCCGGAAGCATCGGTACCCCGGAACGTTGAGCTGCCAGTCCTGCCCATCCCTCAACCACGTTTCTGTAATAGCTATAATATCACGAGGCCTGGACAACGTATGTCAGCCAAGAGCGACGTTTCAATTCATTCCATCTTCGCTGCCTCTGGAGAATACTTGGCATCAGGTGGCAGGATCATATCTCCAACACAGAAGTCCTCGAGGCGGCCAACATCCCCAGCTTATACACACTACTGAGTCAGCGGCGCTTGAGATGGCTTGGCCATGTGAGCCGCATGGAAGATGGCAGGATCCCCAAAGACACATTGTACAGCGAGCTCGCCACTGGTATCAGACCCACCGGCCGTCCATGTCTCCGCTTTAAAGACGTCTGCAAACGCGACATGAAGTCCTGTGACATTGATCACAAGTCGTGGGAGTCAATTGCCAGCGATCGCCAGAGCTGGCGGGCAGCCATAAAGGCGGGGCTAAAGTGTGGCGAGTCGAAGAGACTTAGCAGTTGGCAGGAAAAAAGACAGAAGCGCCTCCTGTGTAACAGCCCCGACAAACAATTTTTTCTGCAGCACCTGCGGAAGAGTCTGTCGCTCTAATATTGGCCTTTATAGCCACTCCAGGCGCTGCTCCACAAACCACTGACCACCTCCAAGCGCTTACCCATTGTCTCTCGAGAAAAGGAGGCCAAAGTAGATAATATCACAATCCCTTGTACCGATCCATGCTCTGAGTTCAGCTGCCTTACCTGTAAGGCTTCTTGCATTAAAGTAAATGCAGTTTAGCCTACCAGACCTTCCAGGCGGGGAGGTGGTGGCGTACTGGTATTGTCACTGGACTAGTAACCCAGAGACCCAGGTATTGCTCTGGGGACATGGGTTCGAATCCCACCACAGCAGAAGGTGGAATTTGAATTCAATTAATTAAAAAAAAAAATCTGGAATTTAAAGCTAGTCTAATGATGGCCATGAAACCATTGTCGATTGTTGTAAAAATCCATCTGGTTCACTGTCCTTACCTGGTCTGGCCTATATGTGACTCCAGCTCCACAGCAATGTGGTTGACTCTTACATGCCCTCAAAATGGCCTAGCAAGCCACTCAGTTCAAGGGCAATTAGGGATGGGCAATAAATGCTGGCCTGGCCTGTGACACCCACATCCCATGAATGAATAAAAAAAAATGCTCCTTGTCCTGCCCCTGCCTGGCCTGCCTACTGGACTTGTTTACTTTAACCTCTACATTTGTCTCAACTATCTCATCGGGTCCCTGTCCCATGATGACTTCTTGTTGTCCATTTCTTGGCTTTGCCCCGCCAACTCCAGGTTCTTCATGACCAAATATACAATCTCTTTCTTTACAATCCCAGTTTTTCCCTATTACCCAGCACAAATACCAGGCTCAGCTTTACCATCAAGTTCAAATTTGGTTCTTCCTTCATTGGCCGTAAAACTAGGTCTGTAACAGAGGAAAATAAAGTCTCTGGCTGGAGTTTTCTGGGCTCTTTGGGGACAGGCTGGGAGGTGGAAAGGCCGGCAAAATGATGCGGGAAGGTGCCAGGGGGGTGGGGATGGGGTACTCAGCACCTTCCTGCTGTCGCCATGCCATTTTGCCAGCAGTAGTAAAGTTGGCAGATCAGTTGCCCAATGGGAGGCCAATTGAGCCACTTAGGTGGCCAAATTAAGGGACACTTCCCGTCTCCGCAGATATTTTGCTCGTGTTGGAAGAACCCACTGCTGCATGGCAAGACCACTGGGTAAAACCTGGAGGTCTCCCAGCAAGCTCTGGTTGGGGGACCCTCCTTTCGGGGAATTCCAAGGTCCGCAGAGATCCTTGTGGCAATGGCACTGCTGGCCCTCGGCCACCACCCCGCATACCGCCCCTCGCCCCGATTGTCTCTGATTGGGCCGGAAGCTCTTGGGGGCGGGCTGATGTCCTTAATTGGACAGTGGCCCCGGCAGCGGCCACTTAATTGGCCACTGCTGGCAAAATGTCACCCCAGGTCCTGCCGCAAGCCAAAGCGGGTTGCCTCTCATTTTCAGTACCGGCGGCAGGACTTCTGCCCTCTCCACAAAATCCAGCCCTCTGAAATGGTTCGAGAGCTTTAATCGCCAACTCAAGTTGAAGAGCAAGCGTAAACTGTGAAAAAATCAATACAGAGCCTTAAAATTGCTGCTATATTTCTCATTTGGATTTTTACTGTGGTCTGTCTGTTGTCATTTAGCGCCCTTTCACATCAGTGGACTGAGGGCAGAGTGGATGGGAAGTGAATGGGAAATCTGACAGTGAGGGGGCAGAGTGGGAAATGGTGATACGGAGGATGAAGGTTCCCTCTTTCCTTTCAGTGAAGTTCCGAAGAAGGGTCACTGACCCGAAACGTTAACTCTGCTTCTCTTTCCACAGATGCTGCCAGACCTGCTGAGTGATTCCAGCATTTCTTGTTTTTATTTAAGTTAAATTTCTTGTTGCACTGCCAGCTCCAGGATTTAATTTTTTTTGCTTATAACAGCCACTGCGTACAGCAGACAAATTGTACTGACACCAATGTGTCCACGGGACGAGTTGTGAAATGTAATTCATTAGTTGCTAAGTGCTTTGGGACATCTCGAGCATCTGATAAGGTTAAGGTGACATAGCAAATATAAGACATACTGTGGAATACTCAAGGTCATAGTTTATATTTCAGACATCACTTTACAATATTGGTCAAAACTGTACAGGATCAACATCAAGCATGTATACTTGAAAAGAACTGGGGCTGTGGGGAAAGAGTGGGGGCTGGGGGGGGGGGTGTGGTGTGGGAGGTGGGTACATAGCTCTTCCACAGTGTCACCATAGGCATGATGGGGCAGGCCTCTTTCTGTGCTTTAAGATTCTGTGATTCTATGAAGTGAAAAGTTAAAATACTTATAACTAACCAAGTTCACAAAACAATTTGTATTGTACTTCAGAGTTCTCAAAAGCATGGGAGCTAGGGTTTAGAGGGGTGTGGTTGATAGGGATTGACATCTAGGATTTTGTTTAAAGCAATTCAAAATGAGCATGGGAATAATCTCAAGATAAATATAGAATAATTTAATTCAAAACTTTAACACTATACCAGCATAAAGAATATACAAACTATAAAACAAAGGTCACATCAAACCACCGCCTGAAGTATAAAAGTTTCAGTGCAGACAAAGTTCTTCGATATATGGCATGGAAAACCCATAATCCAGAATCCATGATCAATTAGTGCAAATTTGGAGATGTGTGGGATAATCAAAGGATGCCAGCATGGATCTGTTAAAGGTTAAGTGATATTTGATGAAAATTTTAGAAGTGACTGCATAGATGAAGGGAATGATGTGGAAGGAGAGCATTTGGATTTTCAACATTTTCAATTTAGTGCATCATAGAAGGCTTGTTAGAAAATTTCAGGTCTAAGATATAAGTGGGGATATAGCATTATGGGGAGAAAGTTGGTTGACAGACAAGAAAAATTAGGGTTAATAGGCATAGCTCAGATTTGAGAAGCACTGGAGAAGAACCAAGACAGCATGGAGTGGGCTTCGCCATCAGAAACTCCTTGCTCAGCATGATAGAGCCTCCCTCAAATGGCTCGGAACGCATACTGTCCATCCGACTGCTCACCACCTCTGGTCCAGTACACCTACTCAGCATCTATGCTCCAACACTCTGCTCCCCACCTGAAGCTAAAGACCAGTTCTATGAACAATTCCATAACATCATTAGCAGCATCCCCAACACCGAACACCTATTCCTGCTGGGGGACTTTAATGCCAGGGTTGGAGCCGACCATGACTCATGGCCCTCCTGCCTTGGGCGCTATGGCGTTGGAAGGATGAATGAGAACGGGCAGAGACTGCTTGAGTTGTGTACCTATCATAACCTCTGCATCACCAACTCGTTCTTTCACACTAAACCCTGTCACCAGGTTTCATGGAGGCACCCAAGATCACGTCGTTGGCACCAGCTAGACCTCATTGTCACAAGGTGAGCCGCCTTAAACAGTGTTCAAATCACACGCAGCTTCCACAGTGTGGACTGCGACACCGACCACTCCCTGGTGTGCAGCAAGGTTAGACTCAGACCAAAGAAGTTGCATCATGCCAAGCAGAAGGGCCACCCGCGCATCAACACGAGCAGAATTTCTCACCCACAGCTGTTACAAAAATTTCTAAATTCACTTGTAACAGCCCTTCAAAACACTCCCACAGGGGATGCTGAGAACAAGTGGGCCCACATCAGAGACGCCATCTATGAGTCAGCTTTGACCACCTACGGCAAAAGTGCGAAGAGAAATGCAGACTGGTTTCAATCTCATAATGAAGAGCTGGAACCTGTCATAGCCGCTAAGCGCATTGCACTGTTGAACTACAAGAAAGCCCCCAGCGATTTAACATCCGCAGCACTTAAAGCAGCCAGAAGTACTGCACAAAGAACAGCTAGGCGTTGCGCAAACGACTACTGGCAACACCTATGCAGTCATATTCAGCTGGCCTCAGACATCGGAAACATCAGAGGAATGTATGATGGCATGAAGAGAGCTCTTGGGCCAACCATCAAGAAGATCGCCCCCCTCAAATCTAAATCGGGGGACATAATCACTGACCAACGCAAACAGATGGATCGCTGAGTTGAGCACTACCTAGAACTGTACTCCAGGGAGAATGCTGTCACTGAGACTGCCCTCAATGCAGCCCAGCCTCTACCAGTCATGGATGAGCTGGACATACAGCCAACAAAATCGGAACTCAGTGATGCCATTGATTCTCTAGCCAGTGGAAAAGCCCCTGGGAAGGACAGCATTACCCCTGAAATAATCAAGAGTGCCAAGCCTGCTATACTCTCAGCACTACATGAACTGCTATGCCTGTGCTGGGACGAGGGAGCAGTACCCCAGGACATGCGCGATGCCAACATCATCACCCTCTATAAAAACAAAGGTGACCGCGGTGACTGCAACAACTACCGTGGAATCTCCCTGCTCAGCATAGTGGGCAAAGTCTTTGCTCGAGTTGCTCTGAGCAGGCTCCAGAAGCTGGCCGAGCGCGTCTACCCTGAGGCACAGTGTGGCTTTCGTGCAGAGAGATCGACCATTGACATGCTGTTCTTCCTTCGTCAGATACAGGAGAAATGCCGTGAACAACAGATGCCCCTCTACATTGCTTTCATTGATCTCACCAAAGCCTTTGACCTCGTCAGCAGACGTCGTCTCTTCAGACTACTAGAAAAGATCGGATGTCCACCAAAGCTACTAAGTATCATCACCTCATTCCATGACAATATGAAAGGCACAATTCAACATGGTGGCTCCTCATCAGAGCCCTTTCCTATCCTGAGTGGCGTGAAACAGGGCTGTGTTCTCGCACCCACACTTTTTGGGATTTTCTTCTCCCTGCTGCTTTCACATGCGTTCAAATCCTCTGAAGAAGGAATTTTCCTCCACACAAGATCAGGGGGCAGGTTGTTCAACCTTGCCCGTCTAAGAGCGAAGTCCAAAGTACGGAAAGTCCTCATCAGAGAACTCCTCTTTGCTGACGATGCTGCTTTAACATCTCACACTGAAGAGTGCCTGCAGAGTCTCATCGACAGGTTTGCGTCTGCCTGCAATGAATTTGGCCTAACCATCAGCCTCAAGAAAACGAACATCATGGGGCAGGATGTCAGAAATGCTCCATTCATCAATATTGGCGACCACGTTCTGGAAGTGGTTCAAGAGTTCACCTACCTAGGCTCAACTATCACCAGTAACCTGTCTCTAGATGCAGAAATCAACAAGCGCATGGGTAAGGCTTCCACTGCTATGTCCAGACTGGCCAAGAGAGTGTGGGAAAATGGCGCACTGACACGGAACACAAAAGTCCGAGTGTATCAGGCCTGTGTCCTCAGTACCTTGCTCTACGGCAGCGAGGCCTGGAAAACGTATGCCAGCGAAGAGCGACGTCTCAATTCATTCCATCTTCGCTGCCTCTGGAGAATACTTGGCATCAGGTGGCAGGACTATATCTCCAACACAGAAGTCCTTGAAGTGGCCAACACCCCCAGCTTATACACACTACTGAGTCAGCGGCGCTTGAGATGGCTTGGCCATGTGAGCCGCATGGAAAATGGCAGGATCCCCAAAGACACATTGTACAGCGAGCTCGCCACTGGTATCAGACCCACCGGCCGTCCATGTCTCCGCTATAAAGACGTCTGCAAACGCGACATGAAATTGTGTGACATTGATCACAAGTCGTGGGAGTCAGTTGCCAGCATTCGCCAGAGCTGGCGGGCAGCCATAAAGACAGGGCTAAATTGTGGCGAGTCAAAGAGACTTAGTAGTTGGCAGGAAAAAAGACAGAGGCGCAAGGGGAGAGCCAACTGTGCAACAGCCCCGACAAACAAATTTCTCTGCAGCACCTGTGGAAGAGCCTGTCACTCCAGAATTGGCCTTTATAGCCACTCCAGGCGCTGCTTCACAAACCACTGACCACCTCCAGGCGCGTATCCATTGTCTCTCGAGATAAGGAGGCCCAAAAGAAAAAAAAGAAGAAAAGATGGGAGAAGGACTGGAAGCAGTGTACCCTTGGGTTCTTTGATGGCCCCACTTCGATTCAATTAATTCATCTCTCATACATCTTGGTACATTACGCAATATATTCTCAGCTTTAAAACTGGCAAGTGATAAAAAAATAAGTATACGTACGGGTAAAGGACTCTCTCTCTCTCTCTCTCTTTGGCCTCCTTGTCTCGAAAAGACTTGCTAGTATTCTTAAATCAAATCAAGAAATAGCATAACAATTCTGCATGTGCTGCACATGGGAGGGGATGGAAGAAACATATTCAAGGGTAGGGGCAGTGAGTAAATAGAGATCTAAGGATCATTTAAAAATTTATATATGCACCGTCCATTTCTCTGTCTTCTCAGTTGTAATGGGATTTAGCTGAGCACTGTGACTGTATAGGGTTTCTTTTAAGATTTCGCACCCAGAAGAGCATCCCAGGAATTCAGCCACTGAGATATGTGCCCCTAATTCACTGCATGTCTGCCTTACGGTCCAAAGGGAAATTTATCCGGAAAGCACTGGGCCACGTAATTCTTCCAAATCTCATCTTAATGTTATTGGATTCTTTATTCTGCATTTTAGGTGGCCTCACTTTACAAATTATGGGGGTTGAATGGGGACTGGGACAATGATGGAAGTGAATGGGGACTGGGACAATGATGGGGGTGAATGGGGACTGGGACAATGATGGAAGTGAATGGGGACTGGGACAATGATGGGGGTGAATGGGGACTGGGACAATGATGGAAGTGAATGGGGACTGGGACAATGATGGGGGAGAATGGGGCCTGGGACAATGATGGGGGTGAATGGGGACTGGGACAATGATGGGGGAGAATGGGGCCTGGGACAATGATGGGGGAGAATGGGGCCTGGGACAATGATAGGGGTGATTGGGGACGGACAATGAGGGGGTGAATGGGGACTGGGACAATGATGGGGGTGAATGGGGACTGGGACAATGATGGAAGTGAATGGGGACTGGGACAATGATGGAAGTGAATGGGGACTGGGACAATGATGGGGGTGATTGGGGACGGACAATGAGGGGGTGAATGGGGACTGGGACAATGATGGGGGTGAATGGGGACTGGAACAATGATGGGGGTAAATGGGGACTGGGACAATGATGGAAGTGAATGGGGACTGGGACAATGATGGAAGTGAATGGGGACTGGGACAATGATGGGGGTGATTGGGGACGGACAATGAGGGGGTGAATGGGGACTGGGACAATGATGGGATAAATGGAGACTGGGACAATGATGGAAGTGAATGGGGACTGGGACAATGATGGGGGTGATTGGGGACTGGGACAATGATGAGGTGAATGGTAACTGGGACAATGATGGAAGTGAATGGGGACTGGGACAATGATGGAAGTGAATGGGGACTGGGACAATGATGGAAGTGAATGGGGACTGGGACAGTGATGGAAGTGAATGGGGACTGGGACAATGATGGGGTGAATGGGAACTGGGACAGTGATGGAAGTGAATGGGGACTGGGACAATGATGGAAGTGAATGGGGACTGGGACAATGATGGAAGTGAATGGGGACTGGGACAATGATGGGGTGAATGGGGACTGGGACAATGATGGGGGTGAATGGGAACTGGGACAATGATGGGGTGAATGGAAACATGGGACAATGATGGGGTGAATGGAAACATGGGACAATGATGGGGTGAATGGAAACATGGGACAATGATGGGGTGAATGGGGACTGGGACAATGATGGGGTGAATGGGGACTGGGACAATGATGGGGTGAATAGGGACTGGGACAATGATGGGGTGAATGGGGACTGGGACAATGATGGGGTGAATGGGGACTGGGACAATGATGGGGTGAATAGGGACTGGGACAATGATGGGGTGAATAGGGACTGGGACAATGATGGGGTGAATGGGGACTGGGACAATGATGGGGTGAATGGAAACATGGGACAATGATGGGGTGAATGGAAACATGGGACAATGATGGGGTGAATGGGGACTGGGACAATGATGGGGTGAATGGGGACTGGGACAATGATGGGGTGAATAGGGACTGGGACAATGATGGGGTGAATAGGGACTGGGACAATGATGGGGTGAATGGGAACTGGGACAATGATGGGGTGAATGGGGACTGGGACAATGATGAAGTGAATGGGGACTGGGACAATGATGGGGTGAATGGGGACTGGGACAATGATGGGGTGAATAGGGACTGGGACAATGATGGGGTGAATGGGAACTGGGACAATGATGGGGTGAATGGGGACTGGGACAATGATGGGGTGAATGGGGACTGGGACAATGATGGGGTGAATAGGGACTGGGACAATGATGGGGTGAATAGGGACTGGGACAATGATGGGGTGAATGGGAACTGGGACAATGATGGGGTGAATGGGGACTGGGACAATGATGGGGTGAATGGGGACTGGGACAATGATGGGGTGAATAGGGACTGGGACAATGATGGGGTGAATGGGAACTGGGACAATGATGGGGTGAATGGGGACTGGGACAATGATGGGGTGAATGGGGACTGGGACAATGATGGGGTGAATAGGGACTGGGACAATGATGGGGTGAATAGGGACTGGGACAATGATGGGGTGAATGGGAACTGGGACAATGATGGGGTGAATGGGGACTGGGACAATGATGAAGTGAATGGGGACTGGGACAATGATGGGGTGAATGGGGACTGGGACAATGATGGGGGTGAATGGGAACTGGGACAATGATGGGGTGAATGGAAACATGGGACAATGATGGGGTGAATGGGGACTGGGACAATGATGGGGTGAATGGGGACTGGGACAATGATGGGGTGAATGGGGACTGCGACAATGATGGGGTGAATGGGGACTGCGACAATGATGGGGGTGATTGGGAACTGGGACAATGATGGGGTGAATGGGGACTGGGACAATGATGGGGTGAATGGGGACTGGGACAATGATGGGGTGAATAGGGACTGGGACAATGATGGGGTGAATGGAAACATGGGACAATGATGGGGTGAATGGAAACATGGGACAATGATGGGGTGAATGGGGACTGGGACAATGATGGGGTGAATGGGGACTGGGACAATGATGGGGTGAATAGGGACTGGGACAATGATGGGGTGAATGGAAACATGGGACAATGATGGGGTGAATGGAAACATGGGACAATGATGGGGTGAATGGAAACATGGGACAATGATGGGGTGAATGGGGACTGGGACAATGATGGGGTGAATGGGGACTGGGACAATGATGGGGTGAATGGGGACTGGGACAATGATGGGGTGAATGGGGACTGGGACAATGATGGGGTGAATAGGGACTGGGACAATGATGGGGTGAATGGGAACTGGGACAATGATGGGGTGAATGGAAACATGGGACAATGATGGGGTGAATGGAAACATGGGACAATGATGGGGTGAATGGAAACATGGGACAATGATGGGGTGAATGGGGACTGGGACAATGATGGGGTGAATGGGGACTGGGACAATGATGGGGTGAATAGGGACTGGGACAATGATGGGGGTAAATGGGGACTGGGACAATGATGGGGTGAATGGGGACTGGGACAATGATGGGGTGAATAGGGACTGGGACAATGATGGGGTGAATAGGGACTGGGACAATGATGGGGTGAATAGGGACTGGGACAATGATGGGGTGAATAGGGACCTAGATAAAAGGTGTGGTGAATGAGGACTGAGACAGACACACAAAATAACTTACAAAACTGGAGGACTAAATTAAACAACAGCAAAAAAAGATCAATAATGCCCAATAATACTCTCCTTTAGCATTTGGTTTCCTCTATCCTGCTTACTTGGCTTTGTTTTGCATGGAGTTGCAAGCGTGGTTTTTTTAAAATTACAGCACATCTTTTGATTTTATTTAGAATATCTACAGTTCCCTTGCCAAGGCTAAGGTTTGATTTTTAAATGGAAAAAAGATGTAACGCTTTGCAAATATATACATAATTCAAAGAGACGGTTATACACCCATTTAATCAGTGTTGCAATTTACATTTTAATCACTAGTTGCAGTAACTGTCAATCTCTGCTTCATAGTAGCTCTTTTATGGCAGTCTTTTAATTTAGTCTCTGGGAGCCAGTGTCCATGAATTATCTCCTCGCATTTATGCTCTTAATCTTTGCTCAGTTCATACTGCCAGCTTGGCTCAGTTCATACTGCCAGCTTGGCTCAGTTCATACTGCCAGCTTGGCTCAGTTCATACTGCCAGCTTGGCTCAGCTAATAGTGCCAGCTTAATTCAGTTAATAGCGCCAGGTTTTCTCTGTTAGCAGTGCCAGTTTATCTCAGTCACCAGTGCCAGTTTGGCTCAGTTGATAACACTTTTACTTCTGTCAGAAGGCTGTGGGTTTGATCTCCAATTCAGGAATTAGCATACAATCAATTGCAGTGCAATACTAAAAGAATGCCATATGGTCAGAGGTGCCGCTGAGGCCCTTTCCGCCTGTTCAGGTGGATCTAAAAATTCCTAAGGCACTGTTCGAGGAAAAGCAGGGAAGCCCCTCCGGCATTCTAGACAACTTTCCACCTTCAGCCAACGTTACTTAAACCAGATTCACTAGGTCTTTGTGGCATCTTTGTTGTGAAATTTGGTCCTATAAGTTCTCCTTTCCTTTTCCCCTGTTCCCCTTTCTTTTCATTTACTTTCTCCTTTTCTTCCTTTGTTTCCTATCCATTTTTGCTTACTTTTGTTTCCCTTTCAGTTTCTCTGGCATGCATCAATCGTGATCTCTGAACAGAATCGGCAGAGGCACAAGAGGAAATAAATGAGACCCAGACTTGAGTCAAGATCCGACCAGACTAGGCAAAACAATAATTCTAAATGTCGAACCCTGAGTGCTGTTTCTGTATGACTAAATTCTGAATCAGTTTTGAATAATCAGATGATTTTTATGAACAAACCATGTAATAGAAATTTTATGATAACCAAATGACTAGACTTTCAAATAAAGTAAAAAAAATTGTGTAATGGTTTTCCCCGTCCCTCTTAAAGGGACCGACTCATGCTGGAGCACTCTGTTGCATCATCTAATGGCTACTCTTTATGTGTAAGCTTAGACAGTAAATTTTAGCTATTTGGTTACATGTGAAATCACAGCCAAATTAGGGTTCAATTATGCGCAGTTTTGTGCTATGTGCTCAGATCCATTTAGAACTAGGTTGAGACTTAATTTCACATAAGAACTCTTAACAGATAGTTAATGGAGAACTTTCATCCTATCAGTTTGGGATGGATTCAAAGCCAGGTACCAGAGGTTAAAGTACAGTGTGTAACCACAGATCCCCAATGATTTCTGCACTTTAGGTGTATAAGAACATCCCAAACACAAGCCACCAAAGTTTTTATCCACAAACATATCTAAACAATATTCAAATTTATGCCAAGCAATATGGAAAAGGCTCTCCTTTTAGTGTCCAACAGAAACAGCCAGCTTCAGAGTAATATTTTGACTTGTTCTGCTGTTAAACATGAAAACAGTTCCCATATCATGTTTCATTTCACGTTTCCTATAAATATGTGGGCTTAATTTCCTTGGTGCACATAAATTCCCAGCTGACTTATTTTAGTACATTGCTTAACCCGTTTATTTTAAATGATTTTACTTCTGCATTTAAATGGAAATTGTGTGAATAGTGTGCTGAGACTGGTGTTTGGAGAGTGTTAAACCCAAAGGTGTGCACATTTAAAAGTGGATTCAATATATTTAAAAGGAACTCTTGTTTTCCTCTCTTCCTGTCTTTACCTGAAGGCATTGAGTCCTTGCTGATCGTATCTCATCCAGTGGTCCGTTATTAAATAAATAAAATTAATAAATATAAACTAAAGAATCATATCACTGCACACTTAAATATTTCCCCATTAAATAGTCTATAAAGGGGACCATTTTAACCTAACATACTAGATGGGAAATGGATGGGTTCAAGTTGGCTTTTCACCAATTTACTTCAATGGACAGTAAAATTGGGCAGGATGTAAACAAGTGGCCAACCAAAACTTCTCCTATTCCTGCTGGACAGGATAGGTTACCATCTCCCCAAAATGTTGGGACAATGTTTATACTGTACTGCAGGCACTTATATTACGTGGTACGGTAGTGAGGAACAGCAAAGGAACTGTGCTCTATGCCAAAGGTATCTTTAGGGGTTATTCTCTGATCTGGAGCTCCCAGCAGGCAGTGCCAGATCTCAGGGGGTACATCCCAGTTTTGAAGTCTCCAGTTTCCTGCCATTTCCCATCTATTCACTTCTAATGGATGGAAAGTCACAAGCTGTGTGCTCGTAGCTTCCTGAGATGCACTCTGTACATGCGCTGCATCCCACATACTGCAAATTATTAGCTCATTCGCTGTGTTCCTAAGCCATTGGGTTTGGTGCAAAGATCATGAACTCCATTCAGAAACTGCAGTGGACAATGTCATTGCATTGCTCTCATTTGGCAATGATAGGATCATAAAAACATTTGTAGAAAAATAGGCCATTCAGCCCAGAATACTTGTATTGCTGCTTGATTGTCCAATGCAGCTGTCTATGTGACTCTTATTGTGGTAGTCTTTTTCAATTCCCAGCTTTTACCCTGTAGCCTTTAATACAACAATAAAAATTTGCATTTAGATGATGCCTGTAGAGAAAAGTGCTAAGGCACTTCCTAGATGTGCAATCAGACAAAGAAAGAAATATTACTAGTACTGCCCAAAAACTTTGTCAAAAAAGTGGTCATAAGGAGGACCTTAATAGAACGGGGGGCTGTGAAGAGGCAGGCGTGTCTAGGGAGAGAATTCCAGAGCATGTGGTTTTGGTGCTTGATAACACGGCCATCAATTGTAGGACAATGGGTGAGTGGTGGCGGTGGGGGTCTGGTGGGGGGTGGGGGATGTACAATGACTAGAGTTAAAGGAATGGCAAGTTCTGGGTTGGGGAAAAATTGTAGAGATGGAGAAGGTTACAGAGATAGGGAGGGAGGCACTATGAAGGGATTTAAACATAATTATGAGAATTTTAAATTGCAGATATTGGGGGACTGGGTGCCAATGTAAGTCAGTAAGGACAGGAGTAATGGGTGAGTGGGAATCGATGCAGAATTGGATGTAGGCAACAGAGTTTCGCAAGAATTGAAGTTTATAAAGTGTGGAGAATGGGAAGCCAACCAGGAGAACACTGGAATAGTTAAGTATGGAAGTGACAAAGGCATGTAAAAGAGTACCAGCAGCAGATGAAAGGGTGGAATTAATGGATAGGATATAGGGTCAGAAGCTCAGTTTAAGGCTGAGAGTGTGAGCATTCTGGTTCAATCTGAGACGATGGTCGTGGAAGGGGATAGAAATGATGGGGAGGGTACTCTACCTCTCTGACTGCTTGTCTAACTTCCTCTTAAATATTCAAGAGCTACCTGTGATAATATATTTTGTATTCTAACAATCCTTTGTGTAAAAAATCCTTTAACATACCCCTTTGTGCATCTCACATTAATCCTGAGTTTATATCTCTTTAAAGGTAAAAGGTCATACGTGATGCCAAAGAGCTTTAGACTGGCTATGGTAGATAAGAATAGAGAAGGCTGCATAAAATCTTTATATAGCAACCAAAATAGGAAGAGAATGAGTCTGTGGAGAAGTGGTGTGTGGCACAGATTGTGACTTTCTTTCTTGCTCCTCCCAACAGGAGCAACCTCCCCAGAAGTATGCAGTGCAACATACTCGGTAGGACATGGGGGTCAGGGTCAATGCTGAGTACAGTACCTGGGAACAGATCCTGAAGAAGATGGCAAATAGTTAAGAAATTTGCCTGGGTAAGGGTACCCAACAGATAAGTATCCCAAGTAATGCATGTCTGTCAATCTGCTGACCTAAGAAATGCCCTCAGACAAACTTGCAGTTCTTTCATTGCCTACTGTACATGTCCATACACTAGCTGGGCATACATTCATGCTACAACTCACAAATGAAATCTAAAAGTTCAAAAGTACAGTACAATTGGAGAATTGAGCTATTCAGCTGTTACTATTCAGTAGGAAAGGAAATGCAATGGCAGCATGAGGAAAAACTATTTTTTATACTGCGAGTAGTTAGGATGTGGAATACACAGCCTGAGAGTGTTGTGGAGGCAGATTCAATTGAGGCCTTCAAAAGAGAGCTGGATAATTAGCTGAAGAGAGAAAATTTGCAGGGCTACGGGGAAAAGGTGGAGGAGTGGGACTAGGTGAGTTGCTCTTGCAGAGAGCTGGCAAGGACACGATGGACCAAATGGCCTCCTTTCTGTGCTGTAACCATTCTATGATTCTAATGTTCATCAAGCTATCCAATGCATCAGTCACTTGTTTGATGCATCTTTGGGCAGCATATGGGCTAACCTGGAAGAAACTGGTGGGAGAGGTTGAAGGCAGGTGACTTTCATTGCCATTGCAGTGTTGTTTTACATTTGCAGATTGGTTGCAGCAATTCTGTAGCAATTGGTACAGCTCTCCAACTGTTTTTATTTATTTATATTTATTGCTTAAACAACATCACTAAAACAGAATATATGGCTATTATCTCATTGCTGTTTGTAGGACCTTGCTTTGTGCAAATTGATTGCTTTGTTTCCCCATATGACAACAGGGACTATATTTCAAAAGTATTTAATTGTCTATAATGCTGTGAAAGGTCCTATATAAACACAATTGCTTACTTTCCTTCTTTCTTTCTCCGATTGTTAATTTTAATTGAATTGTTAACCTGCACAGCTCTCTTTAGATTTCAGTTAGAGGCCTTATCACTTCCTGAATTGGAGTAAATTGGAGTATTCTAAGACTGCAAAATTTGGCTCCCGAGCGCTGCTGACGCCGGTGCTATGGAAGCCTTAGCAGCTGAAAATGGCGTGCACACCACTTTTGACTACCTCCAGCATGGCCTGTGTGGTGCCCTTACTTTTAATTACACTAGAGTGGGCATGTTGTGCGGTGCTGCAAGCATGTAGAGTGGGCAGATCGTGATGTTGAACAGTCTCTATAGCTGATTTGACGCCTGTTCTGCCAGCTTGGACTGTGAACATCCAGTTACCATCCTCTTCCATTCACTCACATCTGAACATGCGTTCAGCTGAAGGAGGAATTCCACCCCCCACCCCCCTGCATTAGCATTATTTAAAGGGCCAACTAACCAACTTGCAGGTGAGGTGCTTTTGACTTACTTATGCTGTTGCAAAGAAGTGGAAGTATGTCTGGTGTTCTTTGAGGAGTTTTGGTGACTTGTTGGATTTTCAAGGGAGCGTTGCTGCACCCTGACTGGTGGGTCAGTGGAGTTTTCTGTCCTGTCAAAAGAAAGCCTGTTGGAGTTATGGGGACTATAATTACAATTTCTCTTGGGCAGCAACATGACAGGGACATGGAACACAGGCAGCAAGAAGGGGAAGCTGTGTACAGAGGAAGAAGGAGAAGGCTTCTCAATAGAATGCCCTAGCAACCAGGGGTCTTCAGGAAACACTTCTCCTACCTCCACCTCAGCCAGGAGCAATGTAGGAGGCACCTACAATTCAACAAGCAGGTAGTCACTGAACTGTGCACCTCCTTCAACAGGACCTACAGTCGTAAAGCAGAGTGTTGCCGATGCTGCCGATGGCTATCAAAGACACCGTCATCCTCAATTTCTACAAATGATTCTTCTAGGTGGGAGCAGGCGCTATAGCTAACATTTCACAGTTCACATCAGGAAGGTGACAGAGGCCCCATGTGCCACAAGGAAGCACTTCATCATTTTCTCCACAACCAGAGAGAAGCAGAAAAAGTGGGCATATGGCTTTGCCAGGGTAGCAGGATGCCCAATGGTGCAGACAGGCATCAATTGCATGCACATGGCTCTGTGGATCACACATGTAAATGCGGAGATGTACCAGAACCACAAGGTGTACCACTGTATCAATGTACAGCTGGTGTGCAAACACATACAGAACATCATTTTGGTGACTGCCCACTATCCTGGCAGCAGCATCGATGACTTCATCCTGAGGCAGTCAGCCATACCCATCTTTGGGCCACAAAAATGAACCAGAGGCTATCTGCTGGCTAACAAGGTGTACGTTTGATCCATGGTGCCCCTCCGCTACCTGACCACGCAATAGCACCACATCTAGAACAACAGCCATGCAGTGACAAGGAACATCATGGAGCAAACCACTGGTGCCCTGAACCAATGGTTCCATTGCCTGGATCGCTCCCGGGGAGCAGTCCAGTACTCACTAGAGCGAGTATCCAAGTTTATGATGGTCTGCTGTGCCTTCCACAACCTCGCGATCATGAGGGAGGTTCCCCTGCCACCAGGGATATGGAGACCATCTTGGGAAGAGGAGGAGGAGAAGGAAGAGAAGGACGAGGCTAGGAGGAGGCTTCCAGGACCCCTTCGCTCCAGACGGGCTGTCCGTGAGCAGATACTGAGACTCCAGTTCCCCTAAGATGCCAGGCCACCATCACCATTGCTCTACGATTCTCCACCTTTCAATCCATCTGCTATGTACCATCATAGCATCCTCTTGGATAAAATTCTGAGATAAATAAACATTTCCTAAATAACTTTATTCAATAGCATATCCAATAATAGACAGAAAACTTAACTATTCACCCTTGTGTATCCCCACAGTGCCTTTGCCTGGCCTAGTCCTCTTATACAGTGTTTCCCCAGTGGCTGTAGCTTGGCTGGCGGAAGGTTGCTAACTTTCACTGGGCGGGACTGCAGATGGCCTTGCAAGACGACCTCCAGCAGTTCTGGAAGTTGAGGGCCCGGCTTCGGACTGTACCACCTCGGCAGAGGTGGCAGCAGTCTGGGCTGGCTGAGAGTACAGCAAGGCTACTGGGGAATGGCAGTGGTAGAAGCACAAATGCTGTCATCCTGAGAGAGGACAGCTGGTTCACGCACCACACAGCCCCTCAGCAACCCTGGTAATCTGCTGGAGGGCAGATTGCTAGAATACTGAAAGAACCCGCATGCCCCTTCCAGCATTGAGATCCACAGCCACGATGGCAACATTCTGAGTCTGTATGGCAGCAAGCATGGATCTCATGACCTCAGTCATAAGAACATACGAAATAGGAGCAGGAGTAGGCCATTTGGCCCCTCAAGCCTGCCCCACCATTCAATAAGATTATTGCTGATCTGCCCCAGGCCTCAAATCCGCTTTCGTGCCAGCTCCTCATAGCCCTCAACTCCCCGATATTTCAAGTCATTGAGACATTGGGTGGATTGTATGCGTTGCATTGAAGCTGAGACATCAGCCACCAGATGCTGCATCACGGGCAGATCTGCAATTATTGTCAAGGAGTCGGTCACCATCTCCACACTGGAAAGGATGGGTTCCAGGCTCAGCACGACGGTCTCTGCCACTTTGGAGCCAGACAGTGACAACAGAGTGTCAGGCAGGCCTGCCAATACACCAAACATCTCTGTGTGCCTGCCCATCAATTTTCTCCTGTATGCCGCTCCATTGCTGTCCTCATCTGAGTCCCCAGCAGCAACCTCATCCTGCAAGGGACTAGCACATGAACTGTCCTTTCCCCTGGCCTGGCCGCAGCCGATTCATGACTGGTGACTCACCATGTGCAGATCCCCACTCTATACTTCTCACTAAGATATGTGCAGTGACACTATCTGAGCTGGTGGCTGCAAACGTCAGATCAAGTAATGGTGCTTCTTCTTTGGAGGTCTGTGTCAGCTCTTGCCCTTCCTTATGAAGCTTCAGTCGTTGGTCAGGTGGAAGTTTTTGGGTACCTGAAAGCAAAAATGCAGAAGGGGAGGGTTGGGGTGAAGGAAGGGAGTTGGGGGGAAAGCAAGAGGTTCATGGTCACACCATCTGCAATTTTCACTTCATGCCAGATAGCAGGATGAGGGTGAGACTGGATTTAAGAAGGAGCATAAGGCAGGAACATACAGTCATCCCGAATGTTCTTGTTGGCTCTGGATGAAAGGTGGAGTATCTGAATGTTAGGCCAGTGTCCTGTTTGGTAGAGATTGCTAAAGGGTGAGTGACGGGGTTGTGGTGTATTGAGTAGTGTGAGATGTTGGTGTAGTGGGTAGAAGATTGTCATGTGAAGATGCATTCACTGGCCTTGGCCATCCATCCAAAGTCATTAAGCTTTTTGCGTCGCTGCTGCCAGGTCCTCGGGGGCAGCCTCCAGGATTTGAACTCCTTGGCCACCTGCTTCCATTCCCTTCTCAGGTTTTGTTTTGAGAGCCTCTGGGTCGCCTGTATGTTTCAATAAGATCACCTCTCATTCTTCTAAATTCCAATGAGTATAGGCCCAATCTGCTCAGCCTTTTCTCACAAGGCAACCCCTATGAACTCTCATGAATGCTTCAATTGCAGTTGCAGTCTGGTGATTTTACAGATGTAATTTTGTTGTTTTTACTTTGACATAAACACTTTCGATGTGCTCCAATCAAATTTAGCAAAAAAAGAAAAAAAATGCCTAAATAAAGCCAGTGAAAAAAGATTAAAGAAATCTCCACCTCTTTAAAAACTCCTTTGTGGGTAGGCCACCTTAAACAATAGGAAATCAGGCAATTACTACTTTAAAATGAATTTGGATGTTAAATATTGAGACAAGCTTAACGTAATCAAACAGAGTCAACATGGTTTTGTGAAAGGGAAATCATGTTTGACAAATTTGCTCGAGTTCTTTGAGGATATAACAAGCAGAGTTGATAAAGGGGAACCGGTAGATGTAGTGTATTTAAATTTCCTGAAGGCATCCGATAAGGTGCCACATAAACGATTATTGCACAAGATAGGAGTTCATGGTATTGGGGGTAATGTATTAGCATGAATTGAGGATTGGTTAACTCACAGAAGACAGACAGTTGGGATTAATGGGTCTTTTTCAGGTTGGAAAGACTTAACTAGTGGATCAGTCTAAGGGCCTCAATTATTTACTATCTATATTAATGACTTGGAGGAGGGGACAGACTGTAATCTATCCAAATTTGCTGATGATACAAAAATAGGTGGGAGGGCATGTTGTGATGAGGACATAAGGAATCTGCAAGGGGATATAGATAGGTTGAGTGAGTGGGCAAAAACTTGGCAGATGGAGTTTAATGTAGGAAAGTGTGAAGTCATGCACTTTGGTAGGAAGAATCAAAAGGCAAACTATTATTTAAATGGAGGGAGACTTCAAAAAAGTGCAGCACAGAGGGATCTGGGTGTTCTTGTGCATGAAACACAAAAGGTTAGCCTGCAGATGCAGCAAGTAATTAAGAAGGCAAATGGAATGTTGGCCTTTATTGCTCGGGGGTTGGAGTTTAGAAATAGGGAAGTCTTGTTACAACTGTACATGGTGTTGGTGAGGCCGCACCTGTAGTACTGTGTACAGTTTTGGTCCCCGTATTTAAGAAAGGATATACTGGCATTGGAGGGAGTTCAAAAGAGATTCACTAGACTGATTCCTGGGATGAAGGGGTTGACTTATAAAGAACAGCTAAACAGGTTAGGCCTTTATTCATTAGAGTTTAGAAGAATGAGGGGTGATCTTATTGAAATGTATGAGATTCTGAGGGGGCTTGACAGGGTAGATGTTGAGAAAATGTTTCCACGAGTGGGGGAATCTCAAACCAGGGGACATAGTTACAGAATAAGGGGACACTCATTTACAACTGGGATGCGAAGGAATTTCTTCTCTCAGAAGGTAGTGAATGTCTGGAATTCTCTACTCCAGAGAGTTGTGGAGGCTAGATCACTGAAACTATTTAAAGAGCAGGTAGATAGATTTTTGAAATATCGGGGAGTTGAGGGCTATGAGGAGCTGGCACGAAAGAAGAGTTGAGGTCTGGGGCAGATCAGCCATGATCTTATTGAATGGTGGGGCAGGCTTGAGGGGACGAATGGCCTACTCCTGCTCCTATTTATTATGTTCTTAAATAGTATTTAAATGCAATTGTATATAATTGATCAGTCAAATATAAAAGAACAGCAAGAATTGAGTGAAAACCTGGTGAAATTAATCCCTATCCCATTTCCCAGATCACATACACATCTGCAATAGTCAGAATATCTACCTAGGGCTAGTCATGTGATCAAAGACTGTTGAGAGTGCATGGATTTGTATCTCAGATTTCACAAGAGGGTGACAGCCTTGCTGACTGAAATGTTGTGCGCCCTGAGAAACCTCTTGGGAAAGAGGAGGTCACTCAGAGCGTATCTCTCTTACACAGCTCTTAGTAACTGATTGCAAAAATGGCACTGGCCAAAGCCTGGGGAATGAAGATGCCATCTGCCCTCCTGGTCCAGGAATTGTGCAAAGAGGATGCCTGGTCAGGGAGATCAAAAAATAACCAAAGGGGAAAAAATGTGAACAGGAAATAACCAATAAAAATTGGTCACAAAGCAATGACAAAGGTTTCCTAAAAAGCCTCCAGTTCCCTTGAATAATTCGTGCTGACTGGTAGCAACTGATTATTAAGATGGCCAAGAAATTATGTAATAAAATGGTGAAGTTGGGACATGAAGTGGGAAACTGCAAAGGAGGAAGAGAACAATTGCTTTGACTTAAATTGACTCATGAATGCCAGCACATAAAACAAGTCAGCTGCTCAGCAGTAAGGTTTTCCACACACAGTCATGACGAAGCATACTGGGAAACCTAAGATGAAATGAATGATCTACTGAGACTGTAGTCGCCCAATTGTTTTGGTTGTCATAGCGACAATTACTAAGAAATGTGTACGCTGACCACTGGTTGACTTTTTACTTGTTAGCAATATAAATATTCCCAGGGTTTTGGAGTAGACCACTCTTTCATCACTGCTCAGCATTCATGGTTTAGCCACATCCTTAGGATGCAATCAGTCTGGCTATTGATACACTGATTCCATTATCCACGTAACATCTGGTTTCATTGCAGTCTATTACAGCTAACGGTCATATGTTATAATACTGCCCTAACAAAGCATTTCAGTCTTTCAATTAACTTTTTTTAAATTCTATAGTCAACAACATTTTGCTTGGGTTACTTAACACAAAAAATAGACAAAATTCCAGGAGCTCTCTTATTTAATTAAAAAAATCAGTGCTTTACATTTTGCAATTATGTTAAGTTCTAAAATTGGTACTCTTCAACTCCTCTCTGGCCATACCCCAAGCTGCTTATATGGCTGATCTAAAAACACTGGTGACAGAGGGAGGTCAGGTAGTAGAGTTGGATGATGAACTGCTCAAATGCTAACCTTCACTACTGGAGACCTACGTTCAAATCTCAGCCAGTGAACCGTTTGGCAAGGTTCAAGTGAGTTACATAGAGCTTGGAAATAAAAGCTTAATTCAAATTGGAGAGATTCAAGAGATAGAGCATGGAGAACTGAAATGTAACACAGTTGTTACACTGAAATGTTAGAATGTCTTCCTATTTTTGTATTTTCCTTTCCTCCCATCTGGATCCTGAAGATGAGATATACGGTTTACTCACCATGGCATGGTTGGATGCTAAAGCCAGTGACCCAAGATAAGAATTGGTGAACCTTTCTCTGAAATAGTGAATAGGTCAGATCTACCAGTGACAATGAAGGTTACCAGTGATTTTAGCTTTTATGCCACATGGAACAGCACAGCAAACAGTTCCTTTGCTGTCCATTGCTGGTTTAAGCAGGCAACTGACATCCTCTTTAGTTGGGTAACCACTTACATATGCATCAACAGGGAGCATCAGAGGCAACGAGAGATTTTCCTGACTTGTTCAAAGTATGAGGATGTAGCTGCTTGGGTGCTTACAGACTGTCCTATGCTAGATGTATGCATATGCTCATTTCTCATGGGATACGCAAGGTGCTTTCATTCTGAGACTGTCAAACATGCCACAGTGCTTGAAGGAGAAGGAAATATGGGCTGTTGGCTCCTCTGAGATATGGGCTACAGCCTGCAAACAATGGCACAACCAGGGTGTGTGTGAAAGCTGGAATGAATTCCTCACTGGAGCAGGGCATAGAACAGTGGCAGCATCTCTAATGAGTGCAGCCTGCTGATAAATACCTTGGGCTCAAATCTTAAAGGTACTCCCTTGGCTAGCTTCACCACACTGCGGGATCAGTTAGACATAACGGCTGGATTTTAAGAGCCCGCCACTGAGATCAGTAGTGAGTTCAAAATATGGCGCCAAAGAGCTGCCGCAATCTCAAGTGCGGCAGCTCATTTAAATAGCCGGGGTGGCCCGCCACCCTCCGAATCACGTGGAGGTGGTGGGCTGTCCGTCCCCAGCAATGGCGTCAGCTGCCTGTGCACAGCCGCTGGCGCCATTAGTAAAGGGCAGCCAGCCCTTTGGCCTAATTTAAATTTTTAAAGTCCTAACTCCCAAAATTAAATAAATAAATTTCCAGTGCCCCTTTCCCAACCCCCCAATAACAATTACAATAATTATTTGTCCTTTCCCCCAAAACACTTAGCTTTTACATCTGACCTTCCCACACTAACTGCACAGTTTCAGGTTCAACCCTTCCCACCATCCCCTACACCCATTATGCACATTTGACCCCGCCTCCCCCCCCCCCACCCACCCCCACTACACTGACAAACTTACCTCCTCCCCCCTTCCCACCAGTGTGACGCTCTGTTTGTCCAGATGGGGATCTGAAGGTGTGGGAATGCCAGCTGTCGTGCCAAAGATCGCAGCGGGCCCTCAAGATCGCAGGTAAGTCTATTTAAATTTAATCATTTTATTCATTTGAATATTTTAATTGTGGTCCCTTCATCCAGTGGTGCAGGGGCCGCCACAGAGCCTCGCCGCTGCCAGGAGGATCGGGCCGGGCCCTCACGGCATCAAGGTCCGTGGCGGGCCTCATCCAGAACCATCTTCAGGCCCCCCTGTCACAGAACCCGATGCCTGGGGGAGAAAAAAATCCAGCCCAACCTTGAGGCAGCAATTCCAGACCTCAGCTGTCCAAGGAGGTATCTCTTAGAAAGGTTAGACTGTCTGAGGGAATGCCAAGCAGGAGGGGCATGTTTGAGGTACGTGCATCAGGCAGCTGTCTCTCAAGTGGTACCCAGCCCATCAAGCGTGTGCAACAGGAGCACATCCTGTATTAGTGCCTCATGCACCAGCCTTCCAGGCTGCACGGGTATTATTTTCTGCTACTTCCATGTAGTGACAGCTGCCCTCCCATCCTAGTGTGGATTTGGATGTAGATGTGCCACAGGGCAAGTAGGACCAACCAGTCACAACAGCAGCAGACGTGACTGGCTCAGATACAGGGCCAGCAGAATGCACAATACAAAGAGCTCTGGGGCCAGCAGAATTGCAGCAGGCTGGCAATGAAACCCTGCAGCCAACCAGCACACTTCCTCTTTCCAAAAGGAAATCAATTTAGGAGCAGCAGTTGGTCAGGTGCCACATGTCAAAAACAAAGCACGAGCACAAAAGGAGAAGCGCTATACCAATTCACACTAACAACATTCACACACCACACAATGGATTGAATAATTTCCCTGGACTTGATTTGAGCATTGCACTGGGTAATTATTTGTAAATTGTTTAGAATGATGCAGGACTCCAGCAAGAGATGGCAGTAGCTGGTAGTTAGGGAACTGGACAATAAGCTAGCGGAGGTTGTTTTTGCTAGTTTATTTTATAGCTGTACAGAAGTTGTTTCAAAGATAGGACAACTCAAGTGAGACAGGAGCACATCCTGTATTAGTGCCTCATGCACCAGCCTTCCAGGTTGCACGGGTATTCTTTACTGCTACTTTCATGTAGTGACAGCTGCCCTCCCATCCTGGCATGGATTTGGATTCTGCTCCTTCTGAGGATTCTTTGTAGACAGTGTAGTAGATGGTGACGGTTGCCAGCGCAGCCTCAACTTGTTGACTCAACTGAAGTGCTGTTTCAAGATCCCATTGGTTCCCCCACCTTAACCATCTAAAAAGAGTATCCATGTTTCAAACCTTTCTTCACAGTTATAATCACTATCTAAATCTTTGTGGAATGTAAGGTATAATTTATGATTTTGCATCCTATGCCAAGCTTTGCCTGCCTGGAATGCAAATCGGGATTTCAGGCACCCACACAAATTCCCGATGTGCTCCAAATAGACGGAGTTCCACAACAGGTTCACCAATTCAAAAAATGGCCTTTAGATGGTCCACAACTCTCTCACCAGAATTCTACAACTGGAAACATTGTGCAGTGCAAGATAATCCACAAGTACAAACAGCAATAAAAAATAGGTTGCACAAATCCAGTTGAATGTTTTGTATAATTTAGAGTACATATACAGAATTGAAAGCCTGGATTTTGCTTGTACGTACTCTATTGGAAACAGGGCGAAGAAGTTTTCCACCTTGTGGTAAAGTAGAGGTAAAGAAAGTGGAAGCAGAGAGAGCAGGATCCTGGCTCCAGAACCCCCTTCCTCAGAGCAACACTTGTCCTCTCTGCGCAAAGACCTGAGCTTCCAGGATTGGCCTGCAAAGTCACCTGAGGACACAAATCATGAACCCTGGCAGACATCGTCCTTGTTTTGAGGGACCGACGATGACGACGAAAATAAAGGTAAACTTAGGCAGCACAGCATCAAACAGCTGGAAATTAGCTGATATGAAGTGCCTCTAGATCCTACTCAGTCCAAGGATTATCACAATGTTTGTGATCTAAACCATGTTTGTTCTGTTTTGTTGTAAACCAACCTTTGTGCTTGATTGACTTCTGAAGAATGGCACAGTGCCATCTTGACACAGACACAAGCAAAAAATGGGCAAGATTATAAAGTGGAGTGAAATTGCCTGAAGGTGCTTTTGGGATTAAAATGCTTACTTATGGACACAAATAAAATATTCTAGTTGTTGCATGTACATCATTGGGGAACCAAACTTCCAGTTGTCAGTCATTTTAATTTTCCGCTCCACTCACACTCTGACCTTACTGCCCTCAGACTCCTACACTGTTCCAACGAAGCTTAGTGTAAACTCAAGGAACAGCATCTCATCTTTCAATTATGCACTTTACACCCTTCCAGACTCAACACTGAGTTGAACAATTTCAGGTCATAACCTCTGCCCCTATCTTTTTTTCATTATGTTTTGTTTTTGGACAGTCGCAGCTGTTTTTTTGCTATTGTCATTTACACGTCCTCAAGACACATCTTTTGTTTCTTTACTTGTCCCATTACCACTCCCTTTAGCCTTGCAACATGAACCCTTTGTCATTTAATGACTGCTGCCTTCCACCCTGTGACAGAACTTCCCTTTTGTTCTTTCCTCCCCTCACCACTTTCCTTGACTTGCTAAGCACTCCCAGTTCTGACAAAGGGTCATCGACAGGAAATGTTGTGCTGAATTTTATGGACCCCCTAGGGGTGGGAATGGAGGTCGGGGAGGGTCCATAAACTATGTGGAAAGGCAGGGAGGTGGAGTGCCCATTGCCTTTCCAACGGCTTCCAATTTAGTCCGGGGCAGAGAAGGCCAAGAACGGCCTTCCAGGCCCAGTCCAATTGAGGCCAAATTAATGGCCACTTAAGGGCTTCTTCCTGTCTCCACCTCAATCTAATGGAAGGAGGAGGGGCTCACTGCTGTGTGGAGAGGTCTCCACGCGGGGCCGGGGGGTGGGGGGTGCAACCCAGGGCCCCCAGAAGGGCCCCCAGTTTAGTTTAGAGATACAGCACTGAAACAGGCCCTTCGGCCCACCGAGTCTGTGCTGACCATCAACCACCCATTTATACTAATCCTACACTAATCCCATATTCCTACCACATCCCCACCTGTCCCTATATTTCCCTACCACCTACCTATACTAGGGGCAATTTATAATGGCCAATTTACCTATCAACCTGCAAGTCTTTTGGCTTGTGGGAGGAAACCGGAGCACCCGGAGGAAACCCACGCAGACACAGGGAGAACCTGCAAACTCCATACAGGCAGCACCCAGAATTGAACCCGGGTCGCTGGAGCTGTGAGGCTGCAGTGCAAACCACTGCGCCACTGTGCCGCCAGAGCTGGCGGGCAGCCATAAAGACAGGGCTAAATTGTGGCGAGTCGAAGAGACTTAGTAGTTGGCAGGAAAAAAGACAGAGGCGCAAGGGGAGAGCCAACTGTGCAACAGCCCCAACAAACAAATTTCTCTGCAGCACCTGTGGAAGAGCCTGTCACTCCAGAATTGGCCTTTATAGCCACTCCAGGCGCTGCTTCACAAACCACTGACCACCTCCAGGCGCGTATCCATTGTCTCTCGAGATAAGGAGGCCCAAAAGAAAAGAACTGTGCCGCCCACCTTCATTGACACTTCCCCCTTCCCCAACCCATCGCCAGGGCTTGCCTGCATTGTCCTAGTGACCTCAACCCCACTCACCTGTCCTGGGGTCTGCATCATTCTTCTCCTCTGCAGGACCTCCTGCAGTGCCAGCAATGGCCACTGCTCCCCATGGCACTGCTGGTACTGCAGAGCTGCTGGCCCTCCAATTGGCTGGCAGCTCTGGAGGTGGCTAGCTAATTTCCTGCCTGCCTTTAAATAGCATCGGGGGCCCGACGGAGGGCCAAGGTGGTGTCTCCCCCCCCCCCCCCCACCTTCTGGCCTGCTGCCAGAAGCCCCGTCACCGAAATATATCTGGCCCATTAACTCTGTTTCTCTCTCCACAGATGCTGCCAGACCTGCTGAGTATTTTCAGCATTTTCTTTGATTTTTCAGAATGTTTCCTATCAATTCTATTTGAATAAGGAGGAGGAGGGTACGGAATAGAACTGCTGTCAAGTGTATTCGCCCTGGTCAAAGACCTTGAGAAGAGTTGCAACAGTGATCTGTAAAAGGAATGGACTGAGTAAAGCAGAAGTAACCAGAGGCAGGGCAACATCAACTCATCATAGGGACGGCAGAAACAGCAATCTCCACTGGACCAGAGAAGTTTAGAGCAAAGGCGAAGGCTATTCAGTCCATTGTTTCTGTTGGCTCTTTGCTAGAAATCCAAAACTTATCCCACTGCCACACTCGCTCCACATACCATAGATTGCAGTGTATAAGTCGGCCTCTGAAGCCTTCAAATATCGTTCCAAAAATGGAGGGCGACTTATACGCGAAGTATAAAATGTGATCCGCCAGTGTAGATGTGGGTGGTCGCAATTTTGAAATGTGAAAAAAGACCTAACACCGGTAATTCATATTAACTTAATGTGCCACGGTTTATTGAATAAATTAATTCTACAAAGATACCTTTAACCACAAATCAAAGCGTTTTTGCTATTGTTTGCTGATGAATCGTTGGAAACTGGTAATTTTGACATCGAGATCTTTTGGTGTTCTCTGAGCAATCTTGGTCTTCTGCCACAACACTAGACATTTTCGTTCCATAAAGCGGCTACACCAACTAGCTTTTGCTCTGAAATCTTTGCTGGACTCAGTGTTTGATTTGCCCCACTTAAGTGTGTATATACGCATTGCATTTCTGGTGACAATGTAACCATTCTGATGATATTCAATGACCCTTTCCAATACATGCTTCTCATGGCACATTTGGTCTTGAGCATTTCTTCAGGGCAGATTCCTCCTCCTTCCATTATCAAACCAGTTTTTCACTAACACCGAATTCCCTCACTGCAGCACAGTTATTTGATGAGTTAGCAAATGTTACGACTTTTAGCTTGAAACCAGTTTCATACTTCATTCATTTTGCTGGAGGACCTATTTCTCTTCGTCATTTGCCCTGCGGAGTCTGCTCTGTGTGGGCATGTCTTAAACTTCAGTGCATCTTTGCAACACAGCCAGTATTGCCTGCTTGATACCTTGCGTCCTATTTAAGGTAAGTAAAACATGCATTTGGGAGATGAAAAATTGAGGCTGACTACTAATGCGAGTATAGCATGTTGTGGCTGAAAAGGGGGGCGGTCGAGTTATACACTGAGTACAGGCAAAAACACAATTGTTGGAACTGGAAAATGGGGTTGCCTTATATGTCGGGTCGACTTCTACGCCGCGATGTACAGCAGCCCTGTATCTTCCACTTCAAATATTTACCCACTTTTCAATTAAAAGATATGACGGTCTCTGCCTCAACTACTTCTTGTTTCAAAGCATTCCACATTTTAAACACCCTCTGCGCAAAGAAGTTTCTCCTAACCTCTCTCCTTACGCTCATCTACCACAAGACATTTCCCAGAAGGACTGGGGTGATGGAACAGGATCTTTGCATACTTGGAAGACTGGAGTAATTAAAATTAAAAGGGGATTTTAAAAAGAGGAAATATGACGGATATAGAGAGAAAATTGAGCAGTGTGGAGATTCTAGCGGGAAGGTGTAGCAGAAGGCCGTTGGTCATAAGGAAGTGCTTGAGGAGATATCAGAGTACAGCAAAGCAACAACCACAGGCTATAAAAAAAGTTACTATTTCAGCAACATTTTCATCTTTGAACAATGACCAAGTCTACCACTGCACTCAAGAATCCTGCCATCTTCCTTTGCTTTGTCATCCACATTGCCACTTCACTCATTAAACCTTCGTGCATATCCTTGGCATATTAGCACAATATGACTGAACATTTTTTTTTTTACAACCTCCCCTGTTCTTCTCTTTTATTACTTCCTTGCCAAGTTATTTTCAGTCCAGTGACTTGGTGCTAAATTAAAACAGGACTCTGCTTTTCTTCTCCCATCTGCATGCCTCTTCTACATCAGTAGGCCTGCTGGGATGTCTCAGCTCACCATGCTATTGTCAGTTAGTACAGTACAGAACTTGTCTGTTTTAAGACTGAAGCCAAGTCGTGCCTCCTCAGTGCTGTTATAAGTTAAAATAACTTTCTTCCTTTCACATTGATGCCTCCCACCGTTAATCTCCCTGTCAGGTACACCAACTTCTTGAATGCACGAAATAACTTTGGCAGCTCAGTTTCATCTGAATAAAACAGCTTGTTACTCTTACTCATGCTAGACTTTCAGGTGCTGTAAATATGTTCAACCAAGATGCCATATTTACCCTGTATCTTTAATGCCGGGTCGAGAATGGTTGGTATAATGTGTGACTCCATGCCCACCTGGAATGTGAGGAATGCTGAGTACTTTATATAGTGATTTTCTGATGAATTTTTAAAGGAAGTCCATATCTCTCTGCTGTGCTTGACTGCCTCTTCACACTCACACAAGGTCCTCAGTGCATTTGTTCAATCATAATGCAATATAATTTCTCTCCAATCACTGGTGCTCATCTATTCTTAGACACCAACTAACCCAAGCACTGATATTTAATCTTCACTCAGCCCTATATTACATCACATAGGTTAAAAAATAAGGATCCAATTGTTTAGTCCCTCTATGCGGGCAACCAACACAACTGCACATGGCAAGAGGATCAGACATAAACGGCAGAATTTTCTTGGCTGGTGGTGGCAGGATAGCAGGCTGGGGATGGGGGGGTGGGGGAGGAACTGGGAAAATGAGGGAAGTTGTGTCAGGATGGCTCCTTGACACATGCCTACTGCTGGAACATCTCCGAGGGCTGGCCAAAACATGGATCGGCTGCCTGCACCACGGAGGCATTGATGCCTCCCACTGATAATTAAGGCCCCATTGGGGGCGATTTTCTGGCCTCACCGGCATTTTGCAGCAGAGCGGACCCCACTGCATAAGGAGACCACCAGCTTAAGGCGGCCTCCCTGCGGCAGTCCAGGGGGCTATCTGAGCTGGAGATTCCATCCCCCAAAGAGGGGCTGTGGGCAGCAAAGGCAGTCCCTGCGGCCCCAATGATACAAGCGGAGGGGTTTCCCTCCACTCCGAAGGGAATTATCCATTTTTACACCTCCATTTTGAGGCACCCTCGAGGTTTCCTACTTCCTCAGCAGCACCCACTTCTCCTAGTGGGGCTGCCAGGCTCTTGGGCTGCTTGGCCCTCTAATTAGGTTGGCAGCATCGGGAGCCCACACACCTTTCTAAATAGAATGGCAAGCACGGAGGCAGCCAATTAGGAGGCTGCATCCAGGAAGACTGCTGAGCTTGTCTCGCTTCTGGCAAATGTGGGCTCAGGACCCCCATTTGCTCCCAACGTCAGGGTCCCAAAGCCTGCAGGAAAATCCTGCCCAAACAGTGTGAAATTCAGATCTGAAGCACAGATAGAGACTGTGCTATAGAAGCTGATTGCCCTCCCGGATGTGTGTCATGCCCCAACTACTCCTGGTGTGGCCCACATGAAACACCATTTTGAAGACAGCGCTTGCGTCAGGGTCTTCTGCGAACGCCAGAAGCAAACAAAGGGCTGGCTGCACCACATGAGATGAATGAAAACTCCTGGCTCCCTGCTATGCACAGAGGCAGCCAGCAGACACTCTGCCCTATGCTACAACCATGGAAATGAGGTGGCAGCATCAAATGTTTGTGCTGCCTACCTCCACCTACCCTGTGCCCGAAAAATGGTGCACAACAATATTTAGCCAAATGTCAATCGTTGGCCTACTCTGGAGCCAGGAAATCCTGCCTTCATACTTTTCTTTTGGCTTTGCTGGTTGGAAAGCAAGAGAAAATGGAGGTTGACAAAACTGGGGGTGGGGGGGGGGGTGTGGGTGGGAGAGTGAGGCAGGGGGCAATTGGTGTTAACTTTATGACTGTTCATGGGCAGTAAGCAGAGCATTTAAAAAAAAAACTCCCACTCACTGGCTGCTCTAAGCTCTGCCCATCATGACCCAATTTTAGAGTGGTGTTCAAAATGGGTCACCAGTGCTCCTGCCAAAGCAGGTAGAACCTGATTAACAAATGGCATTTGTAGGAGCCTGATGCAACTTTGGCATCTCACTGGGTGGAGCACAAACTCTGCATGGCGGTCAGTTATTGAGCCCCGTTCACCCTTCAGGTATACATCTCTCCCCTTTAAAGGCATACTTCCAGCTCAGCTTCATGCAGGAACTGCCAGACTTCTTATTCCCCCATCTCCCCCCACTCCCATCCCATCGCTAACCGTTGACTTGCCACGTTGAGTGCCGGCAATTTGCTATAAAATTAAAATTATGTTCAATTATTACAATGGTTCAGGCCCCTTGCCTTTTTAAAGGCTGTAATCTCTACTGATTATTTATTTTATTCACTGGCTGACAGTGAGGTAACAGTTACAGCTAGTGATTTGTCCTGGAATGACAATTCATGACAAGTTCAGTGTTTTGGCCAATATTTCTCTCTCATGCAACATCACTAAAACAAATTATCCAGTCATCTATCTCACTGCTGATGGTGGGTTCTTGCTGTGTTCAAATTGGCTACCACGTTTCCTCCAATACAACAAGAGACTACATTTTCAAAATACTTCACTGGCTGTAAAACGCTTTGCAATATCTTGAGGTTGTGAAAGGTGCTATATAAATGCAAGTTCTTTCTTTCTCTCTTCTTTTCCACGTTCATGTCCTGAATCCTTTCTTGTTGATTTTACCAATAGTGAGGCAGTTTTTCCAGAGGTAAATGTGACACTTTATACCAGGTGGTAACATTGCTCTACTATCACCGCACTCACCATCACTGTCTTGTTGAGCCTATGCCATGGATATTTACTCCTGTACAACTCAGCTTCTTCTAGTGGATAGATTTTATGAATAGGCACTTCCAGCACAACCTCCACAAAGTGAATGCATCTCAAGAATTTGGTGTACGTTTTACATTCACTGATTACAAATGGGGGTGCATGTATCTGTACTCTACCCAAACTGCCAGTATAGAAAGATGGAAAATCTATATCCCAGGAAAGACCATTGTCTGTCTAGGCCATTTTCCTGCTGTCCTAGTAATTGTAATCAAATGTATTTCTTTCCAGATTATTAAAGAGATCGAAGTAAGCTACTCCAAAACTGATCACCTTCCTAAAGTAACTGAAGCTGTCTTATTCCCTGCCTGAAACTCTGCTATCCTCTACACTCCTTATTAATTTGAAGAGCTCCATCATACCCCCTACATCTACTCCTCTGCAACAAGGGTCCCAGTTCTGTGAATGTGCTCCTGTCACACAATGCTGTGCTAATTCGTAGGTACAGCATCTTGCCAACTCTATAGCATAGAGTCGAACAGTAGTTACACTCGTGTGATGCTCATTACTCTCAAATAAGCCATGTGACTGCATACGCCAAGCACCATTTCCATAATTATAGAGTAGGGTTGGTAACATGGAATAATATTTTCCACAATAATCTCTAAATTGGGAACAAAGGGAAAGAGTTGTTACAGTTAACCCTGCCCGTCTTGATTTATTATCACCTAGCTGTACCAGTGCATAGGAACCGACTGCAAAACTAGAGAAGACTCAGGCCAAACCTCATTGTCTCTGACTTTAATGATGATAATAATCTTGCATCTTTGCATTGTTTTTATTATAACCAGTCTTCATTAAAAAAAAATGGGCACTTTCGTTCTCCCCTTTCCTTCTGGTTATGACAGTGATGCTGGTAAGGGAAACCCACTGGTTTCTCACCTGACATACCCTAATGCTCTACATCAATCATTTCCCTCACAGGCCTTCGCCCTTCATCAAACACATAGAGAGCATTTTTAGTTGTACTCAAGGGATTAGTGCCTCCTCATACATGCAATGGCACAAAAAGCAATATGGGAAGAAAATTCAACGGCTCAAACAACACAGCATTCATTTGAAATTTAATGCTAAATGCAAGTGGCCTCTAGACAAAAAAAAAATTCCTTAAAGCAGAATGGTGCTTTCCATGTACTGAACTATAAATAGAGCTGAGACCGGCTTGCTCAGAACTTCTTTCTATGCCCATCTGATTGGCGTGTCATTAATAGCACACCTGACTGACCATATAACGGTTGCTAGTTGTAAACATAGTTCATCAATTCCCACTTCAAAGATTTGAACATTTCAATGCAGTACTGAAGGAGTGCTGCACTGTCAGAAGTGGTGTATTTTGGATGAGACATTAAACTGAGGTCCCGCCTGCCCTTTCAGGTGGATGTTAAAGATCCCACAGCATTATTTCAAAAGAAGCTCTCCCAGTGTCTTGGCCAATATTTGACCTTCAACCAACATCTAAAATTAGCTGGTCATTTATATCACTGCTGTATGTGGGACTTGCCGCAAATAGGCTGCTGTGTTTCCTACATTACAATAGTGTCTACGCTTCAAAAGCACTCAATTGGTTGTAAAGTGCTTTGGGACGTCCTGAGCTCATGAAAGGTACTGTATAAATATAAGTTTTTCCCTCTTTATTTTATATTAAAATTATAGGAAATTATTAATCATAAATCTACATCTTTGCAAACATGAATATATATTATTATAAATACATCTAGTTGTAGCATGATTAGAATTATGGAGCAAATAGGGCGTGGGGAATGTTGTAGACCAAGATTCTGGCTGGGTCCTCGGCTGAAGTCTGGGTGGCTGGGTGTGATATTTCTGTTTCACACGTCAATATTGCACATAACAGAAGACTTAACACTGGCTTTGAAAAGAATGCCAAGAAGCTGGGATGTACTGATTTTCCTGAACAACGACTAATAGAACTGCCCCGATTTTGCTCTTTGGAGAAATATTGTATTGAATGAATAATTCACAGTAAATCTTTCCTTTACTTTTGGAAAAAAGAAAGTACTTTGGGATTTTCTAAGTGTTTTAGATTTTTTCCCTCTTGTTATTAAGTGTGCGTCTTCCCATTTTACTATGTATCATTTCATCCATTTACATAACTCTCTACAGACCACTGTCGTTCTAATGTTCCATACCATGTGTTTTACATTTGAGTGATGATGACTTTCACATGTGCACCTTTTGATTTTTTGCTCTGCTGTATATGTTGCACATTTTAATCCTTTCTTAATCCATATATTGTATTTAATCATTAGTCTATAGCCTTAATTCCTCATTTTAACTTCCTCACCCTTTTTAACTACTTCACAGCTGCAGTCTGCTAGCACTTTAATCAATTCATTGACTTCTTATAGCCTCTTGTACAGAATGAAAGATGGTCAACAGATGGATGCAAAGCTTTGGTGCAAGTGAAGTAAGTTCTAATGTCTCAGATTAAAACATGGGTATTAGAGAAGGCCTCCTTAACATAAAACTGTCCAGCTGTCAACTGCAATCGGTCAGGCCTGCAGGAATTTCAGCAGGCACTGACCCACAGCTAGGTCCTAAGATGGAGGCTGGTTAGGCCGCGGTAGACCCAGAAAAACTGAGCACAGTACGTTTGGTGCATGCTCCGCCCAGTTTTTGCTAAAATTGGTATTGGGGTCCTAACTGGGTTCAGTTGCATGGAAAATTAGGAAGTCAAGGTTAAAGGAGAAGGTAGGAGTGTAGTTTAGTGATGAGGCTGATTGTTACCAGAAAGTAAAAGGTAGGGACAGAATATGTGAACGTCATATTGCACCAAGGAATCATACAAGGGTAGGGAAATTTGATAATAGAACAAACTTAAAGGCTTTGTATCTGAATGCACGAAGCATTCAGAATAAAATGAATGAGTTAACAGCGCAAATAGAGATGAATGGGTATGATTTAGTGGCGATTACTGAGACGTGGTTGCTGGGAAGCCAGGTTTGGGAATTGAATATACAAGGGTACTCAGTATTTCGGAAGGATAGGCAGGAAGGAAAAGGAGGTGGCGTAGCTTTGTTAGTAAAGGAAGAGATCAGTGCTGTAGTGAGAAATGATATGGGCACTGGAGATCAAGACGTAGAATCAGTCTGGGGAGAAATAAGAAATAGCAAGGGAAAGAAGACCTGGTGGGAGTAATCTATAGGTCCCCAAACAGTGGGGCACAGTATAAACCAGGAAATACTGGGGGCTTGTAAGAAAGGTATGGCAATAATCATGGGTGATTTTAATATGCATATAGACTGGATTAATCATATTGGCAAGGGTAGCCTTGAGGGAGAGTTCATTGAATGTATTAGAAATTGTTTTTTGGAGCAATATGTTGTGGAACCAACCAGGGAGCAGGCTATTCTAGATTTGGTATTGTGTAATGAGGCGGGATTAATTAATGATCTTATAGTTAAGGATCCTCTAAGGAAGAGTGATCATAGCATGCTAGAATTTAAAATTCAGTTTGAGGGCGAGAAACTGGAGTCCCACACTAACTCTGGAGTTAAACATAGGCATGAGGATAGATTTGGCTCTAGTGCACTGGGTAGGAAGACTAAAAGGTAGGACAGTTAATGAGCAGTGGCAGATGTTTAAGGAGATATTCAATTCCTCCAAACTAAAACTTCCAGAGAGGAAGAAAGATTGTAAGAGGGGGAAAAACATCCATGGCTAAGCAAGGAAGTTAAGGTTAACATAAAGACAAAAACTAAGGCATACCATATTACAAAGGCCAGTGGCAGGCTGGAAGATTGGGAAACTTTTAAAGATCAACAAAGGGTTACTAGAAAAGTAACAAAAAGAGCAAAGGTAAATTATGAAAGAAAACTAGCGCAAAATATAAAAACGGATAGCAAAAGCTTCTATAAGTATATAAAAGGGAAGAGAGTAGCTGAAGTGAATGTTGGTCCCTTAGAGGATGAGATTGGGGAGTTAATTGTGGGGAACACAGAAATGGCAGAGACACTAAATAAGTATTTTGCCTCAGTTTTCACAGTGGAGGACACTAGTATCATCCCAATAGTAACAGGTAATGCAGAGGTTATAGAAAGGGAGGAACTTAGAACAATCATCACCACTAGGGAAAAAGTACTGATCAAACTATTGGGATTGAAGGCAGACGAGTCCCCAGGGCCTGATGGCCTACATCCTAGGGTCTTAAAGGAAGTGGCAGCAGAGATAGTGGATCGATTGGTTATAATATTCCAAAATTCCCTGGATGCAGGAAAGGTTCCACTGGATTGGAAAAATGCTAATATAACGCCCTTATTCAAAAAAGGAGGGAGGCAGAAAGTAGGAAACTATAGACCAGTTAGTTTAACATCTGTTGTTGGGAAATTGTTAGAATCCATTATTAAGGAAGTAATAACAGGACATGTAGAAAGTCAAAATGCAATCCATCAGAGTCAGCATGGTTTTATGAAGGGTAAATCATGTTTGACTAATTTGCTAGAGTTCTTCGAAGATGTAACATGTAAAGTGGATAATGGGGATCCTGTACATGTATTATATCTGGACTTCCAGAAGACATTTGATAAGGTGCCACTCAAAAGGTTAATACACAAATTAAGATCACATGGGGTTAGGGGCAATTTATTAGCTTGGATAGAGGATTGGCTAACCAACAGAAAACAGAGAGTCGGGATAAATGGGTCCTTTTCTGGTTGGCAAGATGTAACTAGTGGGATGCCACAGGATTCGGTCCTTGGGACCCAACTATTGACAATCTATATTAATGACTTGAACGCAGGGATAGAAGGTACTATAGCCAAATTTTCAGATGACACTAAAATAGGTGGGATAGTAAGTTGCAACAAAGAAATAAGAAATTTACAAATGGATATGGATAGGTTAGGTGAATGGGCCAAAATTTGGCAGATGGAGTTTAACGTGGATAAGTGTGAGGTTATCCATTTTGGTCGGAAGAATAGAAAGGCAAATTATTATCTAAATGGAGAGAAACTTCAGAGTGCTTTGGTGCAGAGGGATCTGGGTGTCGTCGTGCATGAATCGCAGAAAACTAGTATGCAGGTGCAGCAGGTAATAAGGAAGGCAAATGGAATTTTGGCATTTATTGCTAAAGGAATAGAGTATAAAAGTAGGGAAGTGTTGCAACTGTACAAGGCATTAGTGAGACCGCACCTGGAGTATTGCGTACAGTTTTGGTCCCCTTACTTGAGGAAGGATGTAGTTGCATTGGAGGCTGTTCAGAGGAGGTTTACTAGATTGATTCCAGGGATGAGGGGTTTGTCTTATGAAGAGAGATTGAGCAGTTTTGGCCTTTACTCCCTAGAGTTTAGAAGAATGAGAGGGGATCTAATTGTGGTGTATAAGATGATTAAGGGGATTGACAAAGTAGACGTAGAGAGGATGTTTCCTCTGGTGGGGCAATCTAGAACAAGAGGTCATAGTTTTAGGATAAGGGGTAGCAGATTTAAAACAGAGATGAGGAGAAATTACTTCTCTCAAAGGGTTGTGAGTCTGTGGAATTCACTACCCCAGAGTGCGGTGGATGCCAGGACATTGAGTAAATTTAAGGAGGAGATAGACAGATTTTTAATTAGAAATGGGTTGAAGGGTTATGGAGAATGGGCAGGAAAGTGGAGTTGAGGCCGAGATGAGATCAGCCATGATTGTATTGAATGGCGGAGCAGGCTTGAGGGGCTAAATTGCCTACTCCTGCTCCTAGTTCTTATGTTCTGATGTTCTGAAACAAGAAGTTGGCCCCTGATTAGCATATTCAATAGCAGTTGCTGTCTGCAGTCTCTAGTGCAGTTACCGGGGAGAACCATGTTCTTTGGTGCAGCTCCCACAGCAATATGAAGTCAGACAGCCCCTTGCAGTTCACAATGGATATGTGGCAATACACTCCATCGGCAATGGATAGGCTGCTTCCCCATGGTGCAGGGTGACATTGACTGCACACGTGACTTTGTGTGTGCTGCACCTAAATTCAGAGATAAACCGCAACTGCAAAGAGTCCCACTCCTTGGGCTAAATTTTATTATCCCACTGACATGAGTGGCAGCAGGTACGTAAAATGGTGGCGGTACTGCCTGTGAAGTTTGCAAACACGACGTGGCAGGTGGCCATTTAGCATAATTACAGTGGCCATTCCCCCAATCATGTGGCCGGGGCGGCACTGGCGACACCATTAACAATGTCGCCTGATGTTGGATCAGGTGCTGGTGCCATCTTTAAAAGGCTGGCAGCCCTGCATTTCCTCTCCTTGCATTGAATAGCAACTTACTGCAGCAACACTTCAGTAGTTTGCCCTAATTTTGCAACTCAGCAAGCATCCCCCTGGGCTCAATTGCCACCATTGCAGATGTAAGAGCAAGAGTGGCCCCACGGTTGAGTGATGCCTCCCTGCTGATTCTCCTAAGGCTGCAAGGAAAAGGCGGCAGGTCCACTTTCCCAGTAATGGCAAGAAGAGGTCCTCCTGCCTGACCAAGCAAGCCTGGACGGAGATTGTAGAGGAGGTCAGTAGCCGTGGCTTCACCCATCATAACTGGGTGCAGTGCAGGAACAGGATCAGTGACCTCCAACGCTCAGCCAAGGTAAGTTGCTCAGTTCCACATAGTTTGCTGCGATCTGCTTGTCCACATGTATAAAGACGCATGGTTGACACAACCAATCTAATGATAGGAGGGTTTTATCGTAATGTTAGCAGATTACTGACTGCATATGTGAGACAAGTCTCCCTCGTTTCTATGTTAGCCCAATTGAGACCCATGACAGATATGAGAGCAGTGACATCCCTCAAGTGCAGAAGAGGGGCCCATGTTAGCAGTGACGTGCTGTAGAGACATTTGGAACTTAACAATAACTGCATCCTTGATCTTTCTGGAGAAGAGGGCCTACAACAGCAGGGAGGCGGCCAGGACTAGTGGTGGGGTGCCCACCCTGCAGCCTGTGTCTCAGGCTAAGCAGGAGGTGCTGGAGTTAACCGGGAGCTCAGGAGGACGTGCCATATTAGACATTGAGCTTGGGGTCCCAGTTGAAGAGAGTGATTATTGACAAACACAGAATGAATCGAAATTACATGGAGAAACGCAATGCTGTCATCATTGCGACATGTTTACCATAACACCTAAATGTCTGTTCTTTACATTGTATCTTGCAGGGCAGCGCTCGCAAATGTTTAGGGACAATGAGGAAACAAGGAAAACCTGAAGACAGGCAACACTTTGAGGATGCACTGTCCCATGACTCGACTGCACCTTCCAGCAGCGCAGGAGGTATCTGATCGGCATTAGATTCGGGGTCACAAGCTGGTGAGAGCACCACACACGTGCTCGAGCAGCTGGCTGAGGCTGAGACAGCTGAGGCCTTTGACAGTCGAAGGATCGTGGGTGGTCAGGCCCATGCTGAGCCCCAGGATGATGATGAGCCTCTGGTGTTGAAGGCACAGGGCATGCTGGAGTTTCAGAGAGAGGTAAGGCAATATCTGGCAGAGATGGCCATGAGAAGACGATGGAGGTGTCCATCGATGCCATGACAGCTGCCATGTCCCAGGCATGTAACACATGCCTTCATCCATGGAGAGGTTTGTGATCCTCATGGAGAGCCACGTTCCACAGATGTGCAATGACCTGCAAACCCTCATCTTGGCCATGGCTTCAAATCAGCAGTGGCAGGGCGAGAGAAGGACCAGGAACCTGGAGAGTGTTCCTGCTCCTAGTCCTTCTCTGGAGAGCAGGGAGGTTCCAACAAACCTTGAGCGGGAGAAGGAGAGGCTGCGCTCCACATCTGGGGTCTCTCCTCAGGGTGATTCAAGTGTGGACAAAGGCTCCTCAGCCCCTCCATCAGTGAGTCCAGCTCCAGCAGCCGCGACGCCTGAGGACAGTCATGCACCAGTGTAGAATGCCTTCAGGCAGCAGGGGCCCTCCAGGCCTCAGGTACCCAGAGGACGATCGCCAAAGTCATCCCAGGCCAAGGGGCAGCCTGATCAGCAGCCTGCCTCCAGTCCAGCTCCTAGTGCAGGGGTTACACCGCGAAGGAGCACCCGCAAACGTATTAAAAAGAAACCTTGACACACATGGGTATTCATGGATGAGACAGATATGTTATGTTTACTTTAATTAAATGTGTTTTACTGCCAATCATCAGCCTTTATTGTCTGAAAACCATATTCCACCGTGGAGTGATTAGGTGTATTTCAATTACATCATAAGCCTTACAGCATTGCCAATGTGACCACTGACATCATTAGCATGCCAATATGCATGATGTTTAATTGCACCAATGATGTCACATGGGCAATGGCTCAGTTTGTTGCTGCCATTCATTTTGGAGAGACAGATATTACAGAGGCGGAGGACTTGAGACTACATGCATGATGATGAAATAAAAACAGAAAGTGCTGTAAATACACATCTCTCCACAGATGCTGCCAGATCTGCTATGTGTTTGGGAGATGTAGCTATCACAGCTGAATAGCTGGCAGTGTGCAAGCTGAGTTGTGGGTGTGAGGCTTACAGCAGTGTTAAGTGAGAGTGAAGTGAAGCTATGAATATGAAGTATGAGTTGTGGTTGATAGAGAATGTTGGTAGGTGAGTGACGGAGGGTTGGTGAATTGAGCCCTGTATGAGGCTAGTTGGTTCAGTTGCAAGGATTTGGCATTTGAAGATGTATTCACTGACCCAGACCACTCGATTGAGATCATTAAACTTCTTTTGACACTGCAACCAGGTCCTCAGGGCTAGACTGACTGCACTGACAACAATATCTATCTGTTCCCCTGCCTTCTCAGTGTATGCCTGGAGGGCCTCCTGGTCCCCTGTGGGTACAGAACCTTGCTCCACCTGTCCACCTCCTGCATCAAGGCTTCCAGTGCTGCATCAGAGAACCTTGGACCACGCGCTCTGGCCTGTTGCACCATATTCCTCGTCTTGCAGGACAGACACTGTTCCCAGCCACTTCCAGTACTTATTCTAGCCAGAATGCAGGCTAGTTTTAAGTGGTGTTCCCCTCACACGAACTTGAGCCCCTTGCTGAGGTGTGCAACTGCTAAACAGCGCAATGAGTGCAGGACTGCTTGCTAATATCAGTTAAATTAGCAGGCAGCATAAAGTTTGAATACTGCCTGCATCAGAAGTAATGGGCTCAGGTTAATCATGCATCGTGATCCCCATGCCCCTTTTGGGGTCTTATCCAATTCTTCCCCCCAGTGATTATGATAGATGCAAACAAAACACACATTTATCTATATACAGACAAACACACAAGTGTATGCATAGTTCAGAGGATATGCTGTTTTATAGGATGGGAGCATTATATCGAATAATGCATGATGTATTCATCTGTTGCCCAAAGTATATAGCTTGGCATGTTTCATTAAGACGACAAGGCACAATTGTTGTGCTTTCCTTAGACCAATTAGAGACCTATTATTTTAAGGTGATCTTCAGGCCATTTCGAGGTTGGACTGACTTCTTTATAATACTTCTTTAAAGTGGGACTCCTGAAATTAATTAGAAAGTATTTTTTCTTGGTGGGCGAGTTTTTCCTAAACATTAGAAATGATTAGCTTTCTTGTGTCTTTTTATATAACTTCTAAAAGTAGGATATGTACCGCACCTTAAGTGTGACAGCTGCATCTCAAAAGTAGACATATAAATAAATATATATCTGAACAGCTCTCCCACGGCATTGTTCACAGTGAATCTGAACTGATACTGTTAGAAGAGGAGGTGCAAGCATGTGGCAGAAGGTGAAAGATACACAGTAAGTCAATTTGGAAAGAAGTTTATCAGAGAATATTTCCTAGAAAGTAAATAGTGTTTTCTTACCCACTGCAGGCAGATAAAAATATAACTGCCAAAGTTACATAAATAAATCTATGCAAGAAGTTCTTTACCATCCACCTCTTTAGGTTGTGGCTTTTTATAACAAAGACATGCAAAATGTCAGTTTAACCTCTTCTTATTTGTCTTTTACTTTAACAAATACCACAACATTAAGCAGAACCTCTCGACAAAACATTTTAAATGTCTAGCTTTTATTCAGAGCCTCCCTCTAAATTTAAGGGTATAATTGTAACCATTTATTTTAGCTATTGTTGAGTTCTGAGTATAAATAAATAATACAAAGATGGGCGCTATAACCATTGGGATTGCCTCACAAAATATAAAGTCTCCACATTAAAATTTGGCACTGCCAAGTTTTATTTGTGACACATGTAAGATGCTTTGAACAGCCACTTGAATATAGTAACCTAAATTGTTTTTATTTTGGAAGGTAACCTCAGAAACACTGGAAAACTTCAGCTGGTTGTTTCATATAAAAATAAAAAAATTCTGTTGCTATCCTAAAAATGGTTTCTCTAAAGATTTTAATTTTCAGTAATTGGAGAGAAAAGGCCTACAAACTGCAAATCATGCTATCCCCTGTGAATGGCTAACCAGAAAATCTCTAGAAGTTGTGAACACCAGTATACACACTGGGAGCTCTTGCCTACTACCTTTGATCTCCAGCTAATAGTAATGGCTCTAGGAAACTGTACAAACCCAGGATTCTCGCATAGGCACAGACCTCTTACACAGATATTTCAAACATATAATATAGTGTTGTATAGGCAAGTTTAACATTTGTACATTTTATAATTCTTTGTCTTTATTATTTTATAATTATTATTTTCAGTGGTAAGTACTCAGCTTAATGGAGAATTGGGATCAGAACAAAATAAAATTTGAGTGATTTGATTAGTTCACTGTATCCATCTTTAATTGGTAGCTGTTGCTCAATGACCATTTTTCATTTGTGGTTTTATGAACTTCGCAACTTGTGGCTTTAACTCTTGTTTATTACTCGCTGCTCAGTACATTCCCTGCACATGAATTTGTGATTTGTTGATGTTATGGTAATTTAAAATTTCAGAAAATCATAGAACGATTGTTAATCCCTTTTGTACCCCCTTTCAAAGCTTTCATGTCCTGCCTAAAGTAAATTGCCCAGAATTGGGCACAAAAGGCCGGATTTTCAAATCCGGCTGAGTGCAGGAAAGGAGGCGAGCTCGATTTGAAGATCATGTTCACGGATTTTGGCACTGGGACCCGCTGCCTCCGGAACACGACGCCATTTTTAAAGGGATGCCGGCAGTGAGGGAACAGGTCAGGTACATGTCTCCAATTAAGTGCCTGTAGAGCTCATTAACAGGCTTGTCAGTATCAGTTCATAATTTTAGAAGGCTGAGAATGGGGAAGACACCATGGGGGAACACCACAGGGTTGTGAAGACATGAACAGTGTGGAGGGCCATGAGGGCTGTGGGAAAGGCTGATTGAAAGAAAGCAGAGGCAGCAAATAAAGCTCAGCTGCTTCAGATTTGTCTCAGTGTAGCTGCAGCTGGAAGAGTTGAATTTCTCATTGGTAAGTGGCAGGAAACCTGAGAGAGATAAGAGCCCACTGGCATCACAGGGGCAGCTAGGGTTGGCAGGGGAAGGCCTGGTGAACATACAAAGCCTAACTGAGGGAGGTCAGATGGGACAGGCTACTCTGACATTAGACAGAGCAATCAAGTTGAGCTTCAACAAATGCAACCTCCTGGACATCAGGAGACCAGAGGAGCACAGCGGGGGCTACTCGTGGAAGAAGGCACTAGCCAAGTCATTGAGTTCACAGCCCAAGTGTCAGCAACCTGCAAATGACAGTGCGCCAGTGCCATAGGAGGCTGTGCCAATCTAGGCAGATGGTCTCAGTCCTTGTGCTCTGATCCATAATGACCCGAGGCCTCATGGCTCCCATGGCAGTCCCTTACCTGCAGCCATCAAGGTCCCCATTGCCCTGAACTTTTATGCAACTGGGTCATTCCAGTGATCAGTTGTGGACCGAGGTGACATCTCATTAGGTCATCTGGCAGGTCACAGATGCCCTTCTCAGAAGGGCAGGAACTACACCCAGTTTGATACAGATGGGCCTGTGCTGGCAAAGAGAACGTTGGTTCAGCCTCCATCACTGGATTCCCCAGGTGCAGGGCATCATCGGTTGCACCCATGTGGCCATCAAGGCACCCAGGTACTAGCCAATGAGAACCATCAACTAGAAGGGCTTCCACTGCCTCAATGTCCAACTGGACTGTGATCACAAGAGCTTCCTCTATATGTGCAGTCGCTTTCCTGGCAGCTGCCATGACTCCTTCATCCTCTGCCAGTCCAAGCTGCTTCGGTCATTCACTCCATCCGCAAAAGTGCATGGCTGGCTCCAAAGAGACAAAGAAAATCCATTGAAGAAATGGCTACTGACCCCTCTACAGGAGCCCCAGACAGAGGCACAGAGGTGAAAGAACAAATGCCAGCTGCTCAGCAGGTCAACAATTGAGCAGGCCATCGGGCTTCTGAAGATACGATTCCAGTGCCTGAACCAGCAGGACGGCGCCCTCCAGCGCCCTCCTGCAATGCTTTCAGTCCTTGTGGTCGTCTGCTGCGCTCTCCATAACATGACCCGCCAGAGGTGTGGACCTTGAGGACAGTGAGGCCCTGGAAGGTGACAGATCCTCAGGGGAGGAGCAGGAGGTAAGAGAGGGGGCAGAGGGGGATAACACTGAACAAAGAGGTGCCCCTGCTGCATGATAAGGTGGCCTCCTCCTGCCACCCACCAGTTAGAGGACCTCCCTCCTCTCCCTCATGGCCTTCAGCATTAGATCCAGGTGGCAGCCAATGAAGCGAGGGTCTGCCCTACCCCTAGTGTCAGGCCTCCAGCTCCCCTATGACATCTCACCTCTCTCTGGTGCTGTGAAAGGCAGATCTCTCCCTTAGGACAACCAGCAGCCTCAGTGATGGCTGCTTTGGAGGACTGCATGATCACCACACTTGATCTAACCACTGCCATTTTCAATCCCACTGGCTCGAAGAAGACAGGTAACCCATCTCCATACCAATTAAGGGCTTTCCCACTTGAAAATTGCAATCTGAATCAGTTTTCCAGAGGAGGCAGGTTTCAGACCCAAAACCAGACCCGGTTCACTCAGCTGATTCCTGGGATGAGGGGTTTGTCTTACGAGGAAAGGTTGAGCAGGTTGGGCCTGTACTCATTGGAGTTTAGAAGATTGAGAGGTGAGCTTATTGAAATATATAAGATTCTAGGGATGCTTGACAGGGTGGATGCTGAAAGGATATTTCCCCTTGGGGCGGAATCTAGAACTAGAGGGCACAGTTTCAAATTAAGAGGGGGTCTCCCATTTAAGACAGAGATGAGGAGGAATTTCTTCTCTGAGTGCCATTAGTGTTTGGAATTCTCTTCCCCAGAGAGCAGTGGAGGCTAGGTCATTGAATATATTCAAGGCTGAGTTAGACAGACTTTTGATTGACAAGGAGGTCAATGGTTATGGGAGGCAGGCAGGAACGTGGAGTTAAGGCCACAATCAGATTAGCCACGATCTTATTGAAAGGTGGAGCAGGCTCGAGGGGTCAAATGGCCTACTCCTGCTCCTATTTCTTATGTTTCTGCCTCCATAATGAAAATCCAGCCCAATATTCCAGCTGGGGCCACTAGTATATAGGTTTAGCATAACTTCTTGGTTTTTGTACTCTATGCCTCTATTTATAAAGCCCAGGATCCCATATGCTTTATTAACTACCTTGTTAACTTGTCATGCCACCTTCAAAGATTTGTGCACAAACACCCTATGTGTTCTTGCACCACCTTTTACAATTGTACTGTTTAGCTGGTATTGTCTGTCCTCATTCTTCCTACCAAAGTGTATTACCACACAGTTCTCTGCACTGAATTTTATCTGTCCTGTGACCACGCAATATCCTCTTGAAGTCTATTACTATCTTCCTCATTGTTTACTACACTTCCGAATTTTGTATCAGCCGCAAACTTTGAAATTATGTCCTGTACCCCCAAGTCCAAGTCATTAATGTATATCAAAAACACCAGTGGTCCAGTACTGAACCCTAGAGAACATCACTGCAGCAAGACGCGGACAACATCCAGGCCTGGGCTGATAAATGGCAAGTAACAATTGCGCCACACAAGTGCCAGGCAATGACCAACTCAAGAGAGAATCTAACCATCTCCCCTTGACATTCAATGGCAATACCATTGCTGAATTCCCCACTATCAACATCCTGGGGGTTACCATTGACCAGAAACTTAACTGGACCATAAATGCTGTGGCTACAAGAGTAGGACAGAGGCTGGGAATTCTGCGGCAAGTAACCACCTCCTGTCACCCCAAAGCCCGTCCACCATCTACAAGACACAAGTCAAGCGTGTGATGGAATACTCGCCACTTGCTTGGATGGGTGCAGCTCCAACAACACTCAAGGTGCTCAACATCATCTAGGACAAAGCAGCCCGCTTGATTGGCACCCCATCCAGCACCTTCAAAGTTCACTCCCTCCACCACTGACGCACAATGGCAGCAGTGTGTACCATCTACAAGATGCACTGTAGCAACTCATCAAGGCTTCTTTGACAGCACCTTCCAAACCTGTGACCTCTACCATCTAGAAGGACAAGGACAGCAGATGTATGGGAACACCACCACAAGTTCCCTTCCAAGCCACACACCATCCTGACTTGGAACTATATCACCATTCCTTCACTGTTGCTGGGTCTAAATCCTGGAACTCCCTTCCTAACAGCACTGTTGGTGTACCTACACCCCAAGGACTGCAGTAGTTCAAGAAGGCAGCTCGCCACCACCCTCTCAAGGGCAATCAGCAATGGACAATAAATGTTGACCTGGCCAGCGACGCCCACATCGCTCGAACGAATAAAAACACTTTATACCTCCCTCTGGTCTGAAAAACACTCACCACAACTCTGTTTTCTATCCCTTTCATACATTATATATACACATCTCTGGAGGTGTAATGATATGCAATGCAAAATGTAATTTTAGAACCACTGATTTTCTAGCCACTTTCCTTATTTTTGATTTATATGTTCTCTATCTTTTTCAGTTCTGATTTGCTGCTTTTTAAAAAAAAAATTGTATTCATTCATGGGATGTGGGCATCGCTGGCTAGGCCAGCATTTATTACCCATCCCTAATTGCCCTTGAGAAGGTGGTGGTGAGCTGCCTTCTTGAACCGCTGCAGTCCATTTGGGGTAGGTACACCCACAGTGCTGTTAGGAAGGGAGTTCCAGGAATTTGACGCAGCGACAGTGAAAGAACGGCGATATAGTTTCAAGTCAGGATGGTGTGTGACTTGCAGGTAGTGGTGTTCCCATGCATTTGCTGCCCTTGTCCTTCTAGTTGGTAGAGGTTGCAGGTTTGGAAGGTGCTGTCTAAGGAGTCTTGGTGCGTTGCTACAGTACATCTTGTAGATGGTACACACTGCTGCCACTGTGCGTCAGTGGTGGAGGGAGTGAATGTTTGTGGATGGGGTGCCAATCAAGCAGGCTGCTTTGTCCTGGATGGTGTCGAGCTTCTTGAGTGTTGTTGGAGCTGCACCCATCCAGGCAAGTGGACAGTATTCCATCATACTCCTGACTTGTGCCTTGTAGATGGTGGACGGGCTTTGGGGAGTCAGGAGGTGAGTTACTTGCCAGAGGATTCCTAGCTTCTGACCTGTTCTTGTAGCCATGGTATTTATATGGCTACTCCGGTTCAGTTTCTGGTCAATGGTTGCCCCGAGGATGTTGATAGTGGGGGATTCAGCAATGGTGATGCCATTGAATGTCAAGGGGAGATGGTTAGATTCTCTCTTGTTTGAGATGGTCATTGCCTCGCACTAAAGTGTGACAGTTAGAGTGTGACACAAAGTAGACCAGAAGCCAGGAGATGCACTCTACACAGAAAACCTGAAATATATTACTAGCAGATCTCCTGTGAATAGATAACTGAAATACATTAATTTACCTGCATTCTTCTCTACTGTTTGTTTTGGCCTCTGATTGGAAAAAGCTAGCTCCTGAGACTAAGGGTTAATTCAGTACAACTGAAGCAATTTCCCTTTGTACTGACAGGAAGGGTATATTGTAAACCTGGAGTCAGGAAGCTGGCTTGACTCTGTGACAAAAGGACTGACACTCTTCCACCAGTGAATCTCACTTTGCTTCATCGTGGGGTCAGGTCAGGCTAGGTCCTGACTCTGATATACACCTCAATTTTTGAGTCAGCACAAAGTTAAACTGCTTCAGTTATAATGTGCTGACACTATATTGTCATCAATACAACCAGATCAATTTATGAGTTTTGCACATGAAACTAAACTTTCTGTTGCAGCCTAAGCACAGCTGGGCGAGCTGACACATCCACAGTATCCTGTGGGATAACTCTTGGGAGACCTACTGGTGTAATGAAAACCAGAACTGCAAGGAAACTTGGGAGACTTGACAGAATTTTGTGAAAAAGCATGTAGTCTGGAGGGACATTCATCAATGTATAAAGGGAGAGCCTTCAAACATGTGCGTAGTAGCCACATTTACACCTGAACATTAATCCATCTGGTTCCCACTGCTAAAGGACATAGAATCATATATCACAGAAGGATGCTATTTATTCCATTGTGCCTGTGCTGGTTCTTTGAAAGTGCTATCCAATTAGTTTGATGCCCCTGCTTTGTTCCCATTGAATTTTTTAAAATTAAAAATATATATTATTTCTCGGCTGGGGAGCCGAAATTCCTGGCAAACTTCGAAAAAAAACATTGGCAGCAAAAATTAATTTTTAAGAGCAAAATAACAAAGCCAGCATAAGGATGCTTTTTATTGTTTATATTTTGTTCTGTTTTATTATATGAGGTGGTAAGGCGAGATGTAGCCAGAAGCATCTGTAACAACAACAGATGCTTTATTAGTTTGACCCTGGAGTTGTGAGCACAGAAACACCCTGAAAAATTATTCTGGAGTGCCAGCTGACCAGTCAAGAGATTTGTCACATCTTAAAAGTATGTTCCAGATAGTCAGGTTCAGCAAGTGCTGGTTACTGATATATTTACAGTCATAGTAGAGGGGACAGAATCCAACTCTCAGGGTGAGGTGCATGAAGCTTCACCCCTGCTGTTCTGTGAGTTGTTTCTGGACTGACACACAATGTTGAATTGCAGTTGGAACAGATGCTGTGCTGCTAGCATGAAGGAAAGACAGTGGGAACTTTACAGAGTAAAATAACACGCTTCGTTCCTGTCATACTTTACTGATAACACCCCTGCTGTTACAAAACAGCGTATCCTCTGACTCACTGTGAGCTTCGCCACAGGAGATCAGTGGGTAAAGCAAAAAGGTCCAACGTGTCGAATAAAATCAGAAAATTCTGGAAATACTCAATGGGTCTGGCAGCATCTGTGGAGGGAGAAACAGAGTTAATGTTTCAGGTCTGTGACCTTTCATCAGAACTTGGAAAAGTTAGAAATGTAATAGGTTTTCAGCGAGTGAAAGGGAGGGAGGGGGGATGAAGGACAAAAGGGAAGATCTGTGATAGTGTGGAGGGCAGGAGAGTTTAAATGACAAAAGGTTTCATGGTGCAAGGCCAAAAGGAGTGGTAAGGGGACAAGCATAGGAAGAAAAGATATGTCTGGAGGAGATGCGAATGGCAGGATCCTGAACAGTTGCTGTCCAAATGCAAAGTAAAGGAAATAAGAGAGAATGAGAGAAAAAAAAACAACTCAGCAAAGAAACAAGAAGCAAAATGGGGGCGCAGGTTACGAAATAAAATTGTTGAACTCAATGTTGAGTCCGGAAGGCTGTAAAGTGACCGGTTGAAAGATGAGATGCTGTTCCTCGAGCTTGCATTGAGCTTCATTGGAACACTGCAGGAAGCCGAGGACAGGAAGGTCAGAATGGGAGCAAGCTCAAGAATTTAAGTGACAGACTTTTGGAAACATGGTGTCACACCTGCAGAGTGAACAGAGGTATTTTGTAAGGCGGTCACCCAGTCTGCATTTGGTCTCCCCAGTGTCGAGGAGACCACATCGTGAGCAGTAATACAGTATGCTAAATTGAAAGAATTACAAATAAATCTCTGTTTCACCTGGAAGGAGTGTTTGAGGCCCTGAACGTGCCAAGGGAGGAGGTAAAAGGGTAGTTGTTGCATCTCCTGCGCTTGCATAGAAAGCTGCCACAGGAAAGGAAAGGGGTATTATGGGTGAGAACAGAAGTGCGTGAAATAGATTGGACACCAAAAAGGGCCCTGTCAACCATGGTGGAGGTGGGGGGAGAATCATCAGTTGATGAAAACAGAAGACATATTGGATGCGCTAGTGTGGACGTTTGCATCGTCCGAACAAATGCAACAGAGACAGAGAAACTGGGAAATGAAATCAAGTCCTTAAAGAAAGTTGGGTGTGAGTAAGTGTAGTCCAGGTAGCTGTGGGAGTCTGTGGGCTTATAGTGAATATTGGTTGATAGCCTATCCCTAGAAATGGAGACAGAGAAGTCAAGGAAGGGAAGGGAAGTGTCAGAGATGGACCATGTGAAGGTGAGAAAAGAGCGGAAATTGGAAGCAAGGTCAACTAAATTTTCCAGTTCAGGATGAGAGCAGGAAACGGCACCAATACAGTCAACACATACCGAAAAAAGATATGAGGGAGGGGGCCTGAGTAGGACTGGAACAAAGAATGTTTCACATATCCCACTAAAAGGCAGGAATAGCTAGGACCCATGCAGGCACCTGTAGCAATAGTTTTTATTTGGAGGAAATGTGTAGTAGTGAAGAAGTTGTTCAATATGCAAACAAGTTCAGCCAGGAGGAGGAGGGTGCTGGTGGATGAGGACTGGATGGGCCATCATTTTGCTTTTGCTAAAATGTAGAAAGCAGAAGGGAAATTAAATAATAATGGAAAATAAAAGGTAAGCTGATTTCTTTCAAATGTTGACAGGCCTGGTGTATCTTCCCAGGATTCCTGTTTTTATTTCAGTATCCAAAACATTATATTGTATTTACATTTTGCATTAGTGCTTTTTTAGTTGATATACTGATTTCTGAGTAGGTTTATTATGTAAAATCAGGGTGTGTTTCAGGATCACAGTGGAGGGAGTTTTAACCCGGAGCAGCAAGTGGGTTTGAGTGGGGGCGGGGGGCTTGAAAAACTGGAAAAATGTTAGCTTTTCGAGAAGCTGGGTCTAACTCGCCAACTTCTGTATTTAACTGGAATGCCTTAGGCTGCTTGCGCACAACTCCCCTGGGGTAGGCCGGTTGCCTATTAACGCATGCTAATTGCTCACTTTGAACAATATTGCAACTCTCTTTCAACTTAACTTCACATCCACAGGTTTCTGAAATGCACCAGTGAAAACAAGGTGAGAACACAGTGGTTGAATCAAATACATGGACATACTGCAATAAATATTCAATACTCACAGCTGCTTTCTTACCTTCTCGTTGTGCAGGGTTCGTTCACAAAACTTTTGCTGAGAGTTTATTTTCTACACTTTAAAGGTTTTCTGAATCACAACAGGATGGGCCCCCAAGGTGGGCCTGGAGGTAGAGCAGTCCATAGAATCACGGCGGGTGGTGGGGGTGGAGGACTCGTCGCTGCCCTGTCACCAAGCAATTTTGCTGGGGGTGGGAAAGGCTGACGATTGCCTTACCACCCAGAGGCCAATTTAGGCCCTTAGGTGGCCTACTAATGGCCACTTAAGGGCCTCTTCCCACTGCCCACTGGGATCTTACCAGCGACAGGGGGTGCCTCTGCCAAATGGGGAGGGCGCCTTGTGAAACCAGACGCACTCGCTGCGGGCTTGGGGGGGTGAGGGGAGGGGTGTCCCTCCTCTGTGGGCAATCTGTGGTCCACAGAGGACTCCTGCCGGCAAAACCCACAACTCCATGGACCCCCCACCCCCCCACCCCCGGAAATGCCCACTGTCCCAACCTCCTCGCTGGGGCCTTCTGGACTGGTCCTGGTGACTCCGCCTCACTTACCTGAGGTCCGGGGTTCCAGTGCTGGGCCTGACAGTGGCCACTGCTCCCAGTGGCGCTGCCGATACTGCTGAGCTGCCGGTCCGGTGATTGGCTGGCAGCTCTTCTTGGTGGGATCCCCCCTTTAAAGGGTTGGAGTCCCTGGTGCGGGACACTTAGGCTTGAAAACATCAGAGGATCGCTCTGGGCTGGGGGTAGGGTTGGGGATGGGAGGCTTGAAAAGGCCAAGGTGGGGTTCTCCTTGCCTTTCCAGCCCAGCATTGGGAGCCCTGCCTACACCACAAAATCCAGGCCAATGGGTGGCGTTTTGGCTGCCTTAGATTGGATCTCTGACGAGGAGCAATATGACTAACAGTACCAGCAACAGCAGTAGCAGCAGCAGCAACAGCAACAGCAGTAGCAGCAGCAGCCACATCTAAGATCTCCCCATTGGTGTCCCACAAATGCAAAAGACTGGTGACTGATGGATTATTTGTCAGGGCCAGCAATTATGTCAACGTCGCCTGCCAGTCAGAATGAGCATCTCTGGTAGGTTTCCCAAAGTACAGGGTGGCATCAATTGTAGTCGCACGGCAATCCGCACACCCCCAGATCAACGAGAAATATTTGTCAACTGCAAGGGCTTCCACTCTATCAATATGCAACTGCTGTAGAACCACAAAAAATCATTCTTGCTTGCCTCTGAAAGTACTTCTGCCTAAAGTTACTTTCTCATTGCAAGATTTTATTCCAAATACAGTGATTGTTCCAGATATTAGATAAGAAAAGAATACATCAGCTGCTATTTTCTAGCCGAAGCGGGGTCGCCCCTTGCTTTTGGCCTCAGCAGCACTACATAAAATTCCACCCATTATGTCCCTGTCACTGCACCAGTGAGCTTACAGCAAAAGAAAAACACAGCTGCTTTTCCCTTACATGGCTGGTGAGGGTCACAATTAACATTAGATTTGCCATTTTTGTGTTTGCATTTTTTGTATTTAGATATACATATATATTGAGGACCAAGGCTTAAGTGTAGGATGTAATCAGGTTGAGAAGAGTAGCAGATGATGAGGCAAATAAAGGAGTAGTGATTCTAAGCTTGGATATATGTTTGAATGGAAGCCTGTTAAAGGTAAGGAAGTTTCATGAGTTATAGAGCAGAGTAACAAGTGACAAGTCTTCATTGGAACACTATAAGCATGTATTGAGCAGACAGTAGGCAAAAAGAGGAATGGTATTGATAAAAATGGGAGAGCTAAGGCTCTGAAGGAGAGAAAAATTGCAGATTTGAGATGAAAGAAGTGTTGTTTATCAAACAACAACCTTTTTCTTTTCGTCTGCCCAGGAGTGTGAGAGAGGTGTTAGGAGAGTCCCCTCAGGTAAGGAGGCAATATACAAATTTTGGTTATACCTAGGCTACAGAAATAGTTAAAGCCATATTTGTACTGAAATTGTAAAGTAAGGTTACATCGGATTACATAGGGTAAACAGCACAGAAACAGGCCATTTAGCACAACCAGTCCATGCCAGCGTTTATGCTCCACTCGAGCCTCCTCCTGTCTTTCCTCATCTAACTCCATCAAAATAACCCTCTATTCCCTTCTTCCTCATATGCTTATCTAGCCTCCATACTGTTTGCTTCAATCACTCTCTGTGGTAGTGAGTTCCACATTCCTACCACTCTCTAGATAAAGAAGTTTCTTCTGCATTCCCTATTGGATTTCTTGGTGACTATCTTATATTGATGATCTCTAGTTTTGCTCTTTCACACAAATTGAACCATTTTCTCTGTCTCTACTCTACCTTTCATAATTTTAAAGACCTCTATTAGGTCACCCCTCAGCCTTCTCTTTTGAAGAGAAAAGAGACCTAGCCTTTTCATCCTCTCCTGATGGCTTTTCTGGTATGATCCTTGTAAATCTTTTTTTGCAACCTCTCCAGTGCCTCTATATAATTTTTATAAAATGACAACCAAACTGTACACAGTACTCCAGTGTGGTCTAACCAAGGTTTGATACAAGTTTAGCATAACTTTACTTTTCCATTCTGTCCCTCTGGAAATAAACCCTAGTTCCTGGTTTGTTTTCTTTATGGCCTTTTTAACCTGTGTTGCTACTTTTAGTGATTTGTGTATTTTTCCCCTCAGCTCCTTTGCTCCTCTACCCCATTTAGATTCTGATTTTCCAAGTAATATGGAATCTCCTTATTTTTCTTGCCAAAATGTATTACCTCACATTTATCTATATTGAAATTCATTTGCCAATTATATGTCCATTCTGAAAATTTGTGAATACCTTCTTGTAATTTGTTACAATCCTCCTCAGTATTGACTATCCCTCCCAGTTTGGTGTTACCAGCAAATTTAGAAATTGCATTTTGATTCCAAAGTCTAAATCTTTAACATAAATTGTTGCTTGGAGGGAGCAATGGAAAAACGGTTTATCAGAGAATATTCCCTCAGTGCACCAAGACATTTTAATTCACTACAGCCTGTTCTCGGAAGTCTAGACTGAAAATGTAAAGTATGGCCTGATACCTGTCCGAGCAGAAGGCACTCCATTACAGGTGATCAAATCGACTGCACAACACTGCACCCAAGTGTACTTAATGCTCTGTTTGCTGGCTACATGGTATAAAATGTCTTATCTCCAGCTTTACTATGGCCTCATCCTTTAAGTATGCTCATGAAAAGAGCAAGGCAGCTAATGGAAAACTTATACCTACTCTAACACTCAAGTGCAAGAGAACAGCTGCTCCTAGTTAGACCAGACTGTAATATCCTCAGATAAATACAGCGCTATCCAAATCTGTCAATGGTAAGCAAGAACATTCATTTTCAGATTCTGGTTTTACATTACTGGAAAAAATCCACAACTTTTGAGTCTTGCTAACAAATTTACAGAAAATGACAGACCCACATAAGGAGATTATTATTGCTACCTAATGGTCGATCTTATTCATACAAAAATGTAACAGGAAATGTACTTCAATCTTTTATGAACTTTATCCTACCATGCCTATGTATACAATGCTGTTTTGCACTGGGTATTCGGAGATAATTAAAATAGTAATCAAAATGCTATTTTACTATTTCAGTAATCGATAAATTGGGGCTTTTTACACTGAAACAGAAAAGGTTAAAGTGAATCTAATGCAGGCTCGCAAAATTATGAAAGGTTTTGAGAGGTAAAAAAGGGAAAGATTATTTCCATTGGTTGTCAAATGAGTAACAAAGGGTATGGACACAGTATTAACATTTGAAGGCCAAAGAGGAAGTTAGACGAGGGTTCACAGAGGGTTATCACAAAAATATAAAAGAATACGGTGGAAGGGCAGGAAAATTGGACTAGAGCAGACAGTTCCATTAGAACAGCTAGCAATGGCAGTGTAGGTAGAATGCCCTGCTTCTGTGCTGAAATTTTAACAGGTCTTTGAAGTTATGACAAAGCTTTCTACTTTCCTTAATTCTGAAAATTATCCTAATAATGTATAATTTTCAACAAGAGTCTCAGATATTGACTATTTCATAAAACTTTCATAATCATCTTATGATTCTGGCATGTCAAAAACCACTGAACAATACATGTAGTTTATCTATTAGAATACTTGTGATTACTGTCCCAGGTGTCTGGGAGTTAGCCAGTGCAGCTGGACTGATAGATATTACATTTATAATTCTACTTTTGCTTCACTTGATGCTATTCCATCTTCCTGTTTGCAGTACATGAAGATGAAACTAAATGAGGCGTTTTGTCAGCTGTAGAACACAGTGGGAGATAAGGCATTTCAAGAATTTTTCCAATATGAATATCCTGTCATTACTACATCTTTAGTTTTAGTTCTTTTACTCTCCAGCAAACACTGGTGAATGAATTCAGGAAAAAACACTCCATCAACAAGCAGGACTACTGCCAAGTTGGGAGCGGTTGGTTTTTCTCTATTTTCATGTACACACCTTCTGTTTCTCTGTCCCAATCTACTTTTTCTCTCAGTAACATACAGCTATAGTTATTTATTCACGTTTTATTATATATGGCATCAAATATGACTCACGGCATTCCTCTGTTTCGTCCAACTGTTTGTCTTACACACATTGATCACCAACACAGATAGACAAGCCACTCCTGTGACATCACATAAACAGCTGCTGCTGCTGCTGCCATTTAACCACTGCTAATGTGCTCTTTAAGAAAGATTTTGTATCCATACAGTGTCCTATCACACCTTCAAGCCATCTTAATTCACTTCACATCCCATTAAACACATCTGAAGCATAGTCACTCTTTTTCACATGAAATGTTAACTACCACAGAAAATGAAGAACCATATTTTGTCTGTGCAGTCAGTGCTTTTCAGAGAAACTAACAGGCTCTATTTGTTTCCTTGCAAATATCCTTTTGAATAGCAAGAAAGACAATTGAGTCAACTCAAAAGTATGCCTAATTTTTGTATGACATGTTTATTTAACATAGCAATAAACAGAGAGTAATACGAGGTCCAACATATATGTATTAAAATCATATTGCTGACAGCTGGACAAAACAAAGTGATGAACAATTTATTTCTTGGTGCAGCTTCACAGAGTAACGCATGTGGCCCAGATGCAAAATATTAAGGCCCCGCCCTATGTATGAAAAGATAAAAGGAAAATTCCAAACTTTTGGGGTATTTAAAAATAGACTTTAGTGAATATCATTCAGAGTAAAGTCTCATATCAGTGAGCTATACTCAAGTTCCTCTCAAAAAGAAATGACTTTTGTAAAAAACATTTTGTTTTGAAGAAGTCGGAGCTGGAATAAGTTGAAGCAGTTAAGATTTGAGTAGCATCACTGGATCTCTTTAAGGCTTTTGTATCAGCAAGACATTAGGTCTACCAGATATATTATCTTCACACGCATAAGGAAAGATTGAGCGCTGAGAAGAACAGCTGTTTTCCATTGCTGCAAATTTAAAGGTGGAACAGATTATTTTTAAACATTTAACTTTGAACAAGTGGCTAAGTAGTAGCTGCAGTAATAGGTTGCACCAGCAGTTAGATGTCACTGCTGATGTCACTTGGGTGAAAGATATCACAATAAAATATTTACAAAAGCTAATGGGCGAGGTACCACCTGCTTTTTGAGTGCTACAAGTGCCAGTAAGGTGCGCGCACACTTCTGTCACAAAACACAGTGGATGCCATCTTTGTAAAGGCAATGCCAGCACAGCCATTTTGGAGCTCAACGCTCTAGCCGATGCCCTCTCTTAACCTTGCACAGCTGAACATGGGTTAAGCAGCCTGAGGAACCCACTCCCCACCAGCGCTATTTAAAGAGATCAGCCACTTAAGGTTAGATGCTGGTTGATTTTTTTTTCTGCCTGCTGCTACAATTCTGTGCATTTTTGGTTCTTTCCATAGTTGTTCAAGTTTCAAAAGTCTACAGGGTGTGGTGTGGCAGGTGTTGAAGTACATTTTGATGAGTTCAAAGCTTTTGCACAAGCCAGGTGCTCCAAGACATGAGTGCACTAGCAAGCTTTCCTCTTGGAATCAAGCATGACAGGAAGAATAAGCAGAGCCCCTGCAGAACAGTGCAAGCTTCCAGAAGAGGGAGCAGAAGGAGGGGAGAAGGGCTGTCAGCGGGAGACCATATTCACCTAGAGTGCTCAGGGAGCAATTCTCCTACTTGAACCTCAGCGATGACCAATGTTTGAGATGCTTCAATAAGCAGGTTGTCACTGAAATCTGCCAACTGCTGCAGCTAGAACTCCAACCTCAGGACCACGGTGCCAGTGGCTGTGAAGGTGACTGTGGCTATGAACTGTTATGTGCCTGGTTCTTTTCTGGCTGGAGATAACAGCAACATCTTTCCGACTGCAGTCCACTTTTGCATAAAGGAGGTCACTGAGGTTGTCTTCAAAAAGAGATAACTTTATTTCATTCCCTCTTGCCAGAGTTAAGCAAGTGGAGTAAACATGAGTGTTTGGAAGGTTTGCATGCTTCCCCCATTTTGCAGGATTTTGTCCTTTGCGGACATGCGGCATGTCAACTCTGCCATGTACTGGAACTGAAAGGGATTCCACTTCCTCAGATGCAGCTGGTGTATGACCGCAGGCAGCGCATCATGCAGGTCAATGCCCTGACAGCAGTTATGATGCAGTCATTTTGCAGCATTCTGCTATGCCAGCTGTATTTCACCCACCATGGCAAATCAAAGGGCAGCTACTGGGTGACGAGAGCTATCCGCTGACTACATGGCTCATGACTCCGGTTTGCAACCCACACATATGTCGACAGCATGTGTACAATGAAGGCCATGCTGTCACAAGAAATGTGATAAAGCAAACCATTGGCATGCTGAAGCAACGATTCCATTGCCTGGGCCACTCTGGAGCAGTCCTGCAGTACTTAGTAGAGTGGGTGTTAAGGAGGCCGAGAAGCATCACTGACCCAGGCTACAGGTAGGGCAGGGGAGAGAGGGATCTTGCAAGGAAGAAGGGGGTTGTCAGCTCTCAGTGCCCTCCCCCCCACCCCCACCCCCCCACCGCATGCTGGGTCCCTCGTTCAGGCACTAAGTGCCTTTAAATCAGGGAAACCCACCACACCCCCATAACCCAGAGCCGGGAAGCAGCCCACACGGACATCTGCACCGTGCTTCCCGTGCAGTGACAGGTCCACTTGCCGCACGGCTAATTGCGACTGCGGCAGGAATAGGCAGTTAATTGGGGGTTAATTGCCCAGTCAAGGGCCTCAATTGATGGCGGGGTGGGAAGGCCATTCATAAGCCTTCCCAGCCTGGACTAAAGTTTGCCGGAGGAGGAATGGTGGTTGGAACCGCACCCCACCCTCCCACCACCATCCCGTCCAATTTTACGCTCTCTCTGACTCCCAACCCACCATGGGGAGAGCATAAAATTCCCCCCCCATTATCTTCCATCTATCACTGACCATCACATCATTTACTTGGCCACAATGCAAAAACAAAAGCCACATAAAAACCACACAATACAAATTTATAAATTCAATCATGTCACATTGCATTAAATTGAATCAAATTTCATTAGTGTCTGTCTTCTGTGTGCCTTTGTCTGTCCTAGTTCTCCTATCCAGTGCTACCCCAGTGGCTGCAGCATGGCTGGTGGAAGGCTGCTGACTTTCAGCGGAGTACACTGCAGATGGCTTTGGAGGATGACCACCAGGTCTGGGCCTAGAAGGGTTGGCTTCAGACTGCACCATTGCAGCATGGGCGGCAGCAGTCTGGACTGGCTGGCTGACAGGCAACAGCAAGGGCAGTGATGGAGTGATAGGGGTGGGAGCACAAATGTTGTCAACCTGAGAGGGGACAGCAGTCTCCTGCTCCACAGAGCCATTGTCACTTCCCCTGTGCGGTGCCTCAGCAATCCTAGTATTCTGTTGGAGAACAGAATGCTGGACTGCTGTGACACTCTGCAAGCCCCTTTGAATCTACAGCATGATGGCAGTAGTCTGAGTTTCCACGGCAGCAAGGTCACCTTGAATGACTTCAGTCTGATCTTCCACTGCAGTACTCAACCACTTTTGGTAGAAGCTGCTTGTGCTGCTGGAAGCTGAGACATCTGAATTCTGGGTTGACATCCAGTGGGATATTTGCATCTGGTGGGTACATTTGGAGAGGGTACAGAAGAGGTTTACCGGGATGTTGCCTGGTCTGGAGGGCATTAGCTATGAGGAGAGGTTGGATAAACTCGGATTGTTTTCACTGGAACGACGGAGGTGGAGGGGCGACATGATAGAGGTTTACAAAGTTATCAGCGGCATGGACAGAGTGGATAGTCAGAAGCTTTTTCCCAGGGTGGAAGAGTCAGATACTAGGGGACATAGGTTTAAGGTAAGAGGGGCAAAGTTTAGAGGGGATGTGTGAGGCAAGTTCTTTACACAGAGGGTGGTGAGTTCCTGGAACTTGCTGCCAGGGGAGGTGGTGGAAGCAGGTACAATAGTGACGTTTAAGAGGCATCTTGACAAATACATGAATAGGATGGAATAGAGGGATACGGTCCCCGGAAGTGCAGAAGGTTTTAGTTTAGACAGGCATCAAGATCGGCGCAGGCTTGGAGGGCTGAATGGCCTGTTCCTGTGCTGTACTGTTCTTTGTTCTTTGTATGTGTGGCTCCCTCATCCTTTTCATAATATGGGTTGTGGAAATCTTATTGGTTGGTATAAAGATGGTTACAACCATGAAAGTAGTGTTCATGTTGCGGCCTATCAGCCTGTGAATCCTTCCACTATTTTACATTCTTCTACAAGAGTGCGAAGATACAAATACACCAGCAACCGGGCAGCCATTCCTTTAACAGATTTCGGCAGAATCAATATGACCTTTCCATTGTATAATACCTTGTGGTTAGAAAGAAAGAATTTGCATTTGTATAGTATCTTTCGTGACCTCACAATGCCCCAAAGTGCTTTACAGCCAATGAAGTACTTTTGAAGCGTTTTCACTGCTTCATGTAGGTAACACGGCAATCAATTTGTGCAGAGCAAGATCCCACAAACAATAATGTGATAATGATCAGATAACCTGTTTTACTGATGTTGGTTGAGAGAAGAATGTTGGCTCGGATACAGGGAATAACTTCACTGCTCGTCTTTGAAATAGTGCCATGAGATCATTAGCATCCACCTGAGAGGACAGAGGGTGCTTTGGATTACTATTTCATCTCAAAATTGACACCTCTGACAGTGAAGAACTCCCTCAGTACTACACTGAAGTGCCAGCATAGATTTTGTGCTCAGGTATCTGGAGTGGGCCTTAAACCCAAAACCTCTGACTCAAGAGCTGCGAGGGCTACTCACTGAAGCACAGTTCTTATCAGAATAGTGAAAAAAGCATGTGTTCTCTATTGGTTCAGGTATAATTCTGAGGCCTCCATGATTATGAAGCTGGGATCTGCCCTCACATGAGAACTGAGGTAGGATGTCTTGGTCACTACTGCTTGAAGTTCACCATCTCTACTGAACAAGACCAACAGTTAGGAGGAGCGTAACAATTTTCTACGGCATCACCTTTAAATCTAGAGTAAGTGCAGGTTAAACATGAAGCTGCATCATCTTACTTATCACTGGATCAGGGCTTAGTTGAGGACTGATATGCCAAGCTCCCTTCGCAAAATGGAAAATTATGGAGGTAGACTAAAAAAAAAGAGGTCCCTTCATAGGAAAATGCAAAACATGCACGACCTGCTATTGACAGTCAAAGAGATCTAGACTGTCTTCCTTTTCTTCAAATACTGAAGCTGAGGAATTGTACAATCTGGTGACAGCCAGTCAATGCTATGATCTTGGAATCAAATGACAAACTGCAGTTGAAAGAGAAAAATAGTATTCTTTTTCTAGAGAGGGGTTCAAAGCTTCTGACTTAGAGGCAGGAACACTACCACTAAACCAAAGGTTTGGTCCATTGCCATCCAGATATCACTGATGCACAGATAACAAATTGTACTAGGCACTTGATATCGAGATAGCAATCAGATACTGCTGAACAACAGCTCAGAGTCTGAGAAAATGGAGTCAAAATTATCCTTTGCATTTCAGCTGGTTTCTGCTAAGCCAACTCACTCAAGCTTTTGTGAATAATCATGAGTATAGAAAATGTGAGTGTAGATAAGGGAAGCTTCCACTTTATGATGCATTTGTGAATCCTTATCTACAAAAGATATAAGGGTAGATGTTGGTCCTCATTGCGCCCGTTCCCTGGTTCAGACGCTAACATACGCACACTATTGGGTATGACCCCAAAAAAGGGCCATAACTAATTTTCATCCTATAATCTCTTACAGAATATATAGGAAATGTTACAGGAAACTTTAACGCAGGAGCCACACATGGGCTTTTTTTCATAGAATTACTTCCTCCCTAATTCCAACATGGCGTCCATCACAATCCTTCTCATGTTTCCTTTATGCGGTCCTACCCTTCTGTGCTTTCTCTATCTCTCTCTCGCACATCCCAACTCACCATCCTTTCTCCCCTTTTGATCTTTGCCTCTTCTATTTTCAGTTTCTCTACTCCCCATCTGACAGCAGACATTGAGTGTACATTCCTGCAGCTAGTGATGCAACCAGGACAGTTTGCTCTTCCCCTGATTCAATAAGGAAACAGTTGCTATCCGAATATCATCCCATAATTGCAACACAGCTGGTAGAATTCCAACAATAACAACTGAAGAAAATATTTCTTATTTTACCAACCAGTAATTCATACCATGTGCACATGTAAGCATGGTCTTAATAATTAGCTAGAAGCAAGAAAGTTAAGCTAAACATATATAAATTACTGGCTATGCCTCAGCTGGAGTATTGTGTCCAATTCTGCGCACCACACTTTAGGAAGAATGTCAAAGCCTTGGAGAGGGTGCAGAGGAGATTTACCATAATGATACCAGGGATAAAGGACATCTGTTATGTGAATAGACTAGAGAAACTTGGATTGTTCTCCTTAAAGTAGAAAAGGTTCAGTGGAGATACAAAAGAGGTATTCAAAATGATGAGGGGTTTTGATAGAGTACATAAGGAGAAACCCTTTCTAGTGATGGGTAGGTCAGTAGCTAAAGGACACAGATTTAAGATCATTGGCAAAAGAACCAGAGGGATGATGAGGATTTTTGTTAACACAGTAAATCATGATCTGGAATGCACTGCCTGAAAAGGTGGCAGAAGCAGAATCAATCGTAACAAAAGGGAATTGGATATTCATTTGAAAAAGGAAAACCTGCACGGCTATGGAGAAACAGCAGGTGAGTGGGATTAATTAGATTGCTCTACCGAAGAGTCAGCAAGGCATGATGGACTGAATGGCCTCCTGCAGTGCCCTATCACTCTAGGAATAGTAGAATCACTTCTGGGCTTGAGCACAAAAATAAAGCCTGACACTTCAGCGCAGTACTGAAGGAGTGCTGTACAGTCGGGGGTGCTGTCCTTTGGATGAGACGTTAAACCCAGGCCCCGTCTGCTTGCTTGGGTGGATGTAAAAAGTTTTATGGCACTATTTTGAAGAAGAGCAGGGGAGTTATCCCCGGTGTCCTGGCTAATATTTACCCCCCAATCAACATCACAAAAACAGATTGTTACATTGCTGTTTGTAGGAGTTTGCTGTGTTTATACTGTCTTTCCTGCATTACAACAGTGACTACACTCCAATAAGTACTTCATTAACTGCAAAGCGCTTTGAGTCATCTGGTGGTCGTGAAAGACGTCATACAAATATGTAAAGATCAGGCAGGAGACAGGAATTGTTTTGCTGCTACATTAAAATTCTTTCTTGCCTTTTAAAACCTAATTGGGATATAAATTTACTTTTGGCTATTGTGCTAGACAAGTGATAGCAACTCAGCAGCCCATTTTGCATTCTGCCCAATTTTTTTTTCCAATGGAGTAAAGGAAGAGTTGCTGATATGCCATCACCCATTTTGCACTGCCACCCAAGATGGATTTATATTAATCTTGGTCAGGTGTAGGTACATCTCGAGACACCTCTCCAAACGCTGTTTCCAGCCGAATGAAACAATCAGAGCATAATACTATGTGTGGAAAGGGTCACATTTTAAGCTCTGAGACAGTCACCATTCAGGAATTACTGCACATTGCAGAATAAAATATTTATAGGTTAAATGATGTTGAATGTACATTTACTTAAAATTAAGATATGCTATTTAATTCCCTGAGGTGTTGTCCAGACAAAGATGAAACAAATGTCTCTCTCTTCCTGAAATAACTTCTCTGCTAGTTTCACTCTGCATTTTCTGTTTGTCTTCCATTCTTTATCTCTCTTTCTCTCCAACTTTTTCTTTATACCTTGCACATTTTCTCTTGTTGGCATCTCTAACCACTCAGTTTTTCCATGACCCTCATCGTCACTCTCTCTCTTTGTGTCAGTGCCTTTATCCCATCTTCCCAACCCTGTATGCAAATTTATCTGTCTGCCTCGAGCACAATTTCTGTTAATCTCTATCTTTTTACAACACTTGGAGGAACATGAGTCAATCAGAGCTGGTAAGATTGGATTTCGTGCTTGCCCAACTTTTGAAAATTCTTTGAAGATAGGCTGGATGCAGGGAGGATGTTCCTGATGGCCTGGGAGTCCAGAATCAAGGGTCACAGTCTCAGGATAAAGGGTATGCCATTTAGAAACGAGATGAGGAGAACTTTCTTCACTCAGAGGGTGGTGAACCTGTGGAATTCTCTGCAGCAGAAGGCAGTGCAGGCCAGGTCATTAAATACATTCAAGAAGGAGATAGATATATTTCTTAATGCCAAAGGGATCAACGGATATGGGGAGAAAGCAGGATCAGGTACTGAATTAGACGATCAGCCATGACCTTTTTTGAATGGCAGAGCAGGCCAGAAGGGCCGAATGGCCTACTCCTGATCCTATTTTCTATGTTACTATGAAATAGCGGAGTGGATGAACATAGAACATAGAACAGTACAGCACAGTACAGGCCCTTCGGCCCACGATGTTGTGCCGAACCTTTAACCTACTCTAAGATCAAACTACCTACATACCCTTCATTCTACTATCATCCATGTACCTATCCAAGAGTCACTTAAATGTCCCTAATGTATCTGCTTCTACTACCACCGCTGGCAGTGCATTCCACGCACCCACCACCCTCTGTGTAAAGAACCTACCTCTGACATGTCCCCGAAACCTTCCTCCAATCACCTTAAAATTATGCCCCCTGGTGATAGCCCTTTCCGTCCTGGGAAAAAGTCTCTGGCTATCCACTCTATCTATGCCTCTCATCATCTTGTACCCCTCTATCAAGTCACCTCTCATCCTTCTTCGTTCCAATGAGAAAAGCCCTAGCACCCTCAAACTTTCTTCGTAAGACATGCCCTCCAGTCCAGGCAGCACCCTGGTAAATCTCCTCGGCACCCTCTCTAAAGCTTCCACATCCTTCCTATAATGAGGTGACCAGAACTGAACACAATATTCCAAGTGTGGTCTAACCAGGGCTTTATAGAGCTGCAGCATAACCTCACGGCTCTTAAACTCAATCCCCCTGTTAATGAAAGCCAACACACCATACGCCTTCTGAACAACCCTATCAACTTGGGTGGCAACTTTGAGCGATCTATGGGCATGGAGCCCAAGATCCCTCTGATCCTCCACACTACCAAGAATCCTGTCTTTAAGCCTGTATTCTGCATTCAAATTCGACCTTCCAAAATTAATCACTTCACACTTTTCCAGGTTGAACTCCATCTGCCACTTCTCAGCCCAGCTCTGCATCCTGTCAATGTCCCGTTGCAACCTACAACAGCCTTCCACACTATCCACAACTCCAGCAACCTTCGTGTCATCGACAAACTTGCTAACCCAGCCTTCCACTTCCTCATCCAAGTCATTTATAAAAATCACAAAGAGCAGAGGTCCCAGAACAGATCCCTGCGGAACACCACTGGTCATCGAGCTCCAGGCTGAATACTTTCCATCTACTACCTCTGTCTTCTATGGGACAGCCAATTCTGTATCCAGACTTTCCAACTTACCCTGTATCCCATGCCTCCTTACTTTCTGAATGAGCCTACCATGGGGAACCTTATCAAACGCCTTGCTAAAATCCATATACACCACATCCACTGCTCTTCCTTCATCAATGTGTTTTGTCACATCTTCAAAGAATTCAATAAGGCTTGTGAGGCATGACCTGCCCCTGACAAAGCCATGCTGACTGTCTCTAATCAAACTATGCTTTTCCAAATAATCATAAATCCTGTCTCTCAGAATCCTCTCCAATAATTTGCCCACTACCGATGTAAGACTGACTGGTCTATAATTCCCAGGGTTATCCCTATTCCCTTTCTTGAACAAGGGAATAACATTTGCCACCCTCCAATCATCTGGTACTACTCCAGTGGACAGTGAGGACGCAAAGATCATCGCCAAATGCGCGGCAATCTCTTCCCTCGCTTCCCTTAATATCCTTGGGTATATCCCGTCTGGCCCCGGGGACTTATCTGTCCTTATATCTTTCAAAATTTCCAGCGCATCATCCCTCTTAACATCAACCTGTTCGAGCATATCAGCCTGTTCCACGCTGTCCTCACAAACGACCAGGTCCCTCTCACTAGTGAATACTGAAGCAAAGTATTCATTTAGGACCTCCCCTACCTCCTCCGACTCCAGGCACAAGTTCCCTCCACTATCCCTGATCGGCCCTACCCTCACTCTGGCCATCCTCTTGTTCCTCACATAAGTGTAGAACGCCTTGGGATTTTCCTTAATCCTACCCGCCAAGACTTTTTCATGTCCCCTTCTAGCTCTCCTAAGTCCATTCTTCAGTTCCTTCCTGGCTACCTTGTAACCCTCTGGAGCCCTGTCTGATCCTTGCTTCCTCAACCTTAAGCAAGCTTCCTTCTTCCTCTTGACTAGCTGTTCCACATCTCTTGTCATCCAAGGTTCCTTCACCCTACCATCCCTTCCTTGCCTCATTGGGGCAAACCTATCCAGCAGTCGCAGCAAGTGCTCCCAAAACAACCTCCACATTTCTGTCGTGCATTTCCCTGAGAACATCTGTTCCCAATTTATGCTCCCCAGTTCCTGCCTAATAGCATTGCAATTCCCCCTCCCCCAATTAAATATTTTCCCATCCCGTCTGCTCCTGTCCCTCTCCATGACTATAGTAAAGGTCAGGGAGTTGTGATCACTATCACCGAAATGCTCTCCCACCGAGAAATCTGCCACCTGGCCTGGTTCGTTGCCATGGATAAAAGAAATGCAGTGGCTATATGGGTTTTCAAAAAGCATCTGATAAAATGTCATGCGAGACGTCTAGAAAAAAATTATATATTTTTTTTAATTTAGAGATACAGCACTGAAACAGGCCCTTTGGCCCACCGAGTCTGTGCCGACCAACAACCACTCATTTCTACTAACTCTACAGTAATCCCATATTCCCTATCACCTCTCTACACTAGGGGCAATTTACAACGACCAATTTACCTATCACCTGCAAGTCTTTGGATGTGGGAGGAAACCGGAGCACCCGGCGAAAACCTACACAGACACAGGGAGAACCTGCAAACTCCACACAGGCAGTACCCAGAATCGAACCCGGGTCCCTGGAGCTGTGAGGCTGCGCTACTGTGCCGATAATGACAAATTAAATGAAAGGAAATATGACCACATGGATAGAGATAGCTGCAGAGCAAATGGTTGCTCTTAATTCCTATATAGATATAAATAATCTGGATTTAGGACTTGAGGATTGAAATATGTGATGACATCAATTTGGGCTATGGATGGTGAAATACTACAGGAAGACACAACCAACAGGATGGGTACGTAGATAGCAATTCAATAAAGAAAGATATGAAGTTATACATTTTGGACGCTCGATGGAAGTCAATGGAAAGAAAAACTGGGTAGGGTGTATAAGGGGCGGCTGAACTGTAATTGTCAGTTTTACACTGCTGTTAAGTTGCAAGTTCCACCTATGGTGTTTGGATTCAGAGGAAGTGGGCAGGAGCTGTGACTCTGTTTCAGAGGGAGTGGGGAAGACAGAGCCAGGAGTGAGGTAGATACAAAGAAACAGTTTGCCAGAAGTGGGAGGATTTGTTTCTCGTAACCATGAGCTGCACCTTCAGAGGTGCATTGAAATGGGGCTATAAATTGGATAGCACTATCTTTGGACGCGGAGTCTAGTGATTCACGACTTGCCCATGCCCGTTCAGATCGAGGTGGACAGCATGCAAATTTCGTGCATCCACCTCATCTAAATGATTGTATCATTGGCCCAATCAGCTTTCGCACTGTTCTCCTCTCCTAAACACTGCCTGCGGCCTCTGTCTTCAGATGGGGGGCTAGGCAGAATTGTTTGGAAACCACGTGGAGCAGCCAGGCTTCCCTTCTTAAAGGCAGGCTGTCCCTCCTAAAGGGAAGCAGCATGAAAGAAAATTGCTGCAATTTAAAACATCAGAAAATTGAACACCAGGGCCTAGAGATGTTTCCAGAGGGGGAATGGGGCACTGAAGACATTCATGGCACAGGTGTGCAGGAAGAGCGATGCCAAAATTCTGTGGGGGGCCAGGAGGTCCCCAAGGACCATGCTTAAGAAGGGAGTGGGAGCAAATGGCCAGGGAGATCAATTCCTGGATTCTGGACCCAAGGATCTGGCGCAGTACCACAAGAGGTCCAATTAGCTCACAAGGGTGGTGAAGGTCAGTAAATGCATCTTCACATGACAAGTGGAATTTTATGCTCTCCCTGCATTGGGTTTGGAGGCTGGGAGAGCATATAATTGGGTGGGATGGTGGCGGGAGGGGGTGGGGGGGGAGGGCAGGGGTTTACCCCACCACCTTCCTGCCACCACCCAAATTAAGTCTGTGGTGGGAAGGCCTGTGAATGGCCTTCCCAACCCACTGCCAATTGAGGCCCTTAAGTGGGCAATTAACCCCAAATTAAGGGCCTCACCCCGCCGCCAACAGAATTAGCCCAACGGCGGGTGGGCCTGTCGCCACACGGGAAGCACGCCAAGCAAACCCGTGCAGGGTTCCTCATTAAAAGGCACTTAGTTTATTCAGTTTTTCTATAAATATGCAAATGAGGGCATGAATGTCCATTCCCTATCAACACAATCCTTCCTACATCACTTGCCCAGCGGGGAAGTCTTAACTGCGAGGGGACAGTCCTGACACACATGGCTGAGAGCCACTCCACTGCCCTTGCTGCTGAACCACCCTACACCATCCCTCCCCCACAACCCCCACACCGCAAAACCCCTTCTGACTAATCTGTGGCCTCATTCCAGGGCCTCAGGTGAGTGCTCTACCGGCAGCAGCCACCACTTCCATGGTGGCGCTGCTCAGTTAAAGAGCTGCCAGCCTCTGAATGGCCAACAGTTCTCAGCAGGCGGGACTTCCGTTGCTGGGGCCCTTTCACCAGAGGAGGCGACGCTGGTGCTTTTGCCGGGGGTCAAGATCCCCGTCGCCAAGACAAAATCCTGGCCAACATCTGCTACCCACCACATCATCAACTGTTTGCATTTGTATCATTCAACCAGCAGCACTCAGGACTCACCTACCACCCAGATACTCTGCCTACCAATGCTGCCAGCATCACACCCACCTCTTTTTGCCCCCCACATACCTCCAGCTATTTAGCTATGGTAGGCACATCACCCAAACACAGCGCTACACAATCACTGACATTCTTCCCTCTTTCTTGCAGGACAAGGTGGCACACAATACAGGGGACAAGAGCAGAATTGGCAGGGGGGGGGAGGGGAATAAGGATGCCTGCGTCTCCTGAGACTTATGGAGGAGATGACTCTCAGTATTATGGTGCCAACTGCAATGGTCCCCCTGACATCTGGCATCACTGAGAACATTGAGGATGAAGGCATTTTCCTGCTTTTTGCCTCTTCTCAACTCCCCGTTCACCCTCAGCCTGCTATCTGAAATGATGAACAAGCTGCTGACAGTGTGACTCTTCCTTTACATCCCAGGAATGGAGTTCCAGGGTGCACCCAGGCAGATAGCTGGTCACCGCACTGAGGGTCATCCCAGGAATTTCCACCAGCTTTAGTCTCCCTCCCTCAACATCACAAAAACATTAAGCCTGAATGACACTATAAGCTTTGAATTTTTAATTTAATATCTTAAATTCTATGAAATCCTGAAAAATGGAAATCTTTTTGATTTTTCTGCCTGGTTGTTGCAGTACATTCTAGAATTCCACAACAGCAGGATGAAAACTACAACTCCCATGTCGCCTCCCTTGTTCACACACCAGCCCCAATATAAATGGGGTGGCCGGCAGGGTATGATGGAGAATCAAATTGCCCAGTCAGCAATCAGGAGATCTTACATTGCAAAATTGGAAGGCAGTCAGGGGGGCGGCGGGGGCAGCTCTTAAATCGGGAGGGAGGGGAGCAAGCTCCAATTGGCAAATAGGAGATAGGAATAAGGGGTAGATCTGGGCAGAGGGAGGGTGAAGGCTTGAGGAGCTGGGCGTGGGTATGTGGGATGTGGTCGGGGGTAGCATTCCTGCTAAAGAGCCACTTACCTTGGGGAGCTGGCTGCTGTCACTTCAGTTCAGCTGCCAGAAATCCCACAACTTGGGCCTACACATTGTTTTCTGTTAAATATAAGTCATGCCATCTACGATGCCATCAGGTCACGACTATGGTAATTAGGCACATGCCTGGCTTTTGCAGGAGCCTTGTCCATGTTCTGAAATAGGCACTTAAAAAACTTAAAGCGGAGGGAATGTGGTCAGTTGCCTGAACCTAATATTTTATCCTCCAGCAACAGCTTCCCACTGACCATTGCTGGGGGGCTGAAATGTGACTTTACAATTTCTTCTTATGATCTTGAACTTCATGATCCTTTTCTACCTAATTTTCGTATGATGTGACTCATTATGGTGAATTCTGGGTACTGTAATTATACAGGAGTGGAGTGAAAATTCTAACTGCCATGATGCATCTCTCTTGCTCTTACAGATGTTTTTTCAGAGTGGTTTGAAATTTACACTATCCAGGCCTAGGTCAAAGATTTGACTCAAGCCCCATGCTCCAGGTAAAAAGGTGGGCCGATGTGATGCAGGTAGGTATTTTTTAACATTAAAAAAACAATTTTATGGGTAAATCTATTAACTTTTCTTTCTAAGTATGTAATTTTTTGTTGTAATGTTGTAAACATTATTACTAGGTTGAATAGAGACTTGAGTAAAGAGGAAGTAGCAGTAAAGAACTTATTGGAGCAGTTTTACTGAAAGATGTTGGTTAGTTTTGTGGCAATTTTGGTTTGTGAACAGCAGTTTTGAAAAAAAGGGGAAATTATCTGCTCAGTTTTCTGTTGGTTACTTAATCTCAGCTGGCTATCTTTCACAGCATATGCATTTACTCAGATATTGATTGGTAACTTTGATAAGCGCTACTTAGACCAATTACATTTTTCTGATCTACAAATGTAACACTTTGCGGTAATAGTTTCAGAGCTGATGACTTTTAATGGCGTGAGTCTATGGATGTGAGATTTAACTATAAGATAAAACGATACCAACTCGCGTTCGTATAGCACCTTTAACATAAAGTTGGTATGAAATGGTTGTTTTGTAGTGTTTTTTATTTCAGGATTGTGGTCAGGACGACACTGTGGTAGACAGCAACATAGACGTTAAGGTGGGGAAGTGTTGAATATCAGGGTTCTAGGGTTTCATCCAGGGGAACTCAAGTCTAATGATGTGTTCACGGACAGCTCATCTGAAATGAGGATGTGTCAACTGCCTCCTCCTCCTTCGTCCTGAGGTGGTCGCCAAACCCGTGGTAGAAAGGGCTGTGCTCTTCTGATGGCACAGTTCTGTGACCAGCTCCTTGGGGAAGCGTAGCCACTGAACACACTGCTCCTGGCTTAGGCGCAAGTAGGAGAAGTGCTCCCTGAAGACTGCAGGTGGCTGAGGCCTCCTGCTAAGAACCTTTCTCCTTCTCCCTCTATGAGCAGCTTGTCTTCTTTGTCATCTCTGCTCCATCCCCCTCTGATGCTGCAGCCCATAGGGGACTGCAAGTGGTGTAACTCAGAGGTCTTTCAGTGGCAATCAATGCCTTCCCAACATCCAGCATCACTCCCTGCAGACTTTATCAACTCTTCTGAACTCTTCCAACAATCCAGTACTGTACATACTCTGCAAAAGCCAGTAGATAGTAATAAGCAATTAACCTGCGAGTTGAATGAATCCCTATAAATACTGCTGGTGTTCAGCTATGTGTGTTTAAGACAGGGTGTTGACTAGGGTGGTGAGGTCGAAAATGGCAGGTTGTTAGGTGCTGACTGCTATCACAATCTGCCTACTCTAAATACTTCCAGTGCAAGCATGTAACACCCACGCTATCACCCTCAACAATATAGCAATTGGCGCGGGTCACAGTGGTCAGGAGCAACATCAACACCATTTCTCACTTCAAGTAACACCTGTAGCACTGAAACTACTGGCATTACAGAGTCAAACTTTGCAGCTGAGAAGTACAATTTCAAAGTTCATGAATGATATAAATTTTGGCAATGTAATAAACAATGAGAGGATAGAAGCAGACTTCAAGAAAACATAGACTTGTGAATTGGGTAGAGATAGAGTACATGCAATTTAATGTGGATAAGTTTGAAGTGATGTGCTTTGGGAGGAACAACATGTGAGGCAGTATAATCTAAATGGTACTATTTTGAGGGGTGGCTGCAAGAGTAGAGGGTCCTACGGGTGCATATTCACAAATCCTTGAATGTGGCACAGCAGATTGATAAGGTGGTTAAGAAAGCAGCATTGAATACAAAAACAAGGAAGTCATGTTAAAATTTTACAAATCACTGGTTAGGCCTCTCTGGAATATTGTGTACAATTCTGGGCTCTACATTTTAGGAAGGATGTCAAGGCCCTGGAAAGAGTACTCAGGAGGTTTACCAGAGATGAGGGAGTTCAGTTACGTGGAGAGATTGGAGAAGCTTGGAGTGTTCTCCTTAGAGCAGAGAGGTTAAGGGGAGACTCAATAAAGTTATGGAATGATTTCAGACAGTTTCCTGGAACACTACGTTATGGAGCCAACCACTGAAGAGACTATCTTAGATTTTGTGTTGTGTAGTGACACATTCGTATTTCCAAACCAGTGAAACCAGTTGGAAATGTCAATTGGTCTTAACTGGTCTTTTCTGGTCTCAACTGCAAGTAAGTAGTCTCAACTGGGTGTTGCCTGGATACAGCTGGGATAATTGGCAATCTTAATTGGTAACCATTTGGTATTCCCAGTTGCCCAGCCAACTTTAACTGGAACTATTTGGGCTCATCTAGTACCAGTTGACTTGCTGACTGGTTCATCTGGAACCAGCTGGCAGACAAAGTGGAACAGATTGAATTAAGTGGAGCCAGTTGACATACAACTTCTTCAACTGTAACCAGTTGGCAGGCAGAATCTATGAACTGGAAAATATTACTGATAGTCAATCCAGTTGAATGCAACTGGATTGACTTAAGCAAATCAGTAAAACTTCCTGCAGCTTAAAAAAACTCCCCCTGTGTCTCTGTCTCTGCCTGTGTGTAGACAACCAAGTTCATGCTGGTCCAGACCAATGGTGTGCACACTCAGTTTGCCACTTTAAGCAGGATGGAGGAAAGCCTTGCTTTGGCTGTTCAATGCCTCACTGAAGTGCAGCAAAGTGCTCTCCAGCGCTTAGTTAGCAGGGAAGAGTGAGTGGGTCGTGAGGGGGAAGATGAAGAAATGGCGCACAGAAGTGGGGGCTCTTTTCAAGATGATCCCACTTCTCATCCCTTGCCCCCCCCCCCCCTTTAGTCATGCTGACTCCTGTCCCAATGGCCAAGTCTGCCACTGCATAGATGCAGGTGAAGCAATCTTTGGCAGGGCCCCAAAACCCAGAGGACATCCACCACAGGCACGTCAGCTGTCAGAGAAGGGAATGAGCAACCTGCCTCTAACTCTGCTGAAACCAGGGTGCAGGGCCACATAGAGATAATCGGAAAAGGAAAGACTCTTTCGTTGCACAAGGGGATTCCCTTGTGTGACTATAAAAATGCCAGTGCATTAGTCAATTGCAAAATGTAAATAAATCATGCTCTTTATTTCAAGTTTCCACTGTCCATTCATTGCCATTGTTGCCACCTGCCTTCCAAATGGACATTAACCTTGAGGAGAATGGTATCGTCAGAACAAAAGATGAGCAAAGGGTGTGAATGAGATGGAGAGATTTATGACTGTGGAAATGATGTGTGTTTGTGGGGGGCGGCGGGGGTGCAGTGGGTTCAGCATTGCTGTGCCATGAAGCTTCACATACTCAGATTATCTGAACCATGCCTGTATGAGTCCATCACTTCTTAGGCAGCTAGGAGAGCAGCGGCAAGTTGCATCAGACTCCTCCTCTGAAGATGCAGAACAATCATCACCTCCCTCCTCCTGCAGCTGCAGTCCTCTACGCAGTACGATGTTATGTGAGGTAAAACCTGGCTCTGGTATAAAATTAAAACCTGACCCGGGCCCGACCTGACCACAGCCAACCCGAACCCGGACCCAAGTCCGAGTCCTTCAATGTTTTTTCATGCCCGACCAGACCCGTAAATATCAAACATGTTATTAGTACAGAAAAAAATTGCATCAAAATGTAGATTAAAAAGAAAACAATGCAAAACAAAACCCGACCACAGCCAACCTCAATCTGACACCGACACGACCCGAGCCCGAATGTTGGATACAGAATGTAGACCCAACCCAAACCCGACACATGTATTCGGGTTTGGTCAGGTTCGGCTCAGGTAGCCAGGCTTTAAAGTAAGGCACAGCAGACTAACATCATTCTGGAAACCCTTGCTGGTACAAAGTGAAGGGTGCCCCAGATCTGTCCAGGCATCTGAATTGCATTTTCAGCAACCCAATGGCTTCTTCTATGAGCACTCTTGTGCTTATGTGGTTCCGGTTGTACCCTTTACATCAATGGTAGGCCTCCTCACAGGTCTCATCAGCTATGGGTAGCCCTGGTCTCCAAGGAACCTATCTAGAGGTGTGAAGCTCTGTGGGATACCTTGCATGGACATGCATGAAAACCTTCTGGTGGTCACATACCAGCTGAATATTGATGGAGTGGAATCTCTGCTGATTGACAAATACCCTTTGATAATCTGAGCGAACCTTGATTGCCACGTGTGCAGTTTATGATTCCTTGTACCCGTGGGAATCGAGCCATGGCAGCAAAAGCGAGAGCCCTCTACCTGAATGGCCTCATTAGTGTCAATGTGAACATAAGTAGCAGCTCTGGTAAACATGACATCGGTCACCTGGGAGATGTGCTTGTGTGCAGCAGTTTGTAAACTCCTGCAGATGTCACCAGCAGAGCCCTGGAAGGAGCTGGAGGTGAAGAAATTCAGGGCTGTAATGACCTTGACAGTAACTGGCAATGCATGCCCACCTGGTCCTCTTAGAAGGAGGTCTTGTTCCAGGTGGCTGCAGATATCAGTAACAACCTGTCGCGAAAGCCTCAGCTTCCTGAAGCACTGTTGCTCTGTCATGTCAGGAAAGCCTGTAATGAGGTATCTCCTCATTCGAGCTGGAGCTCTGTCACCCCTCTGTCCTGAGGAGTGGCATGTGGCTGCACAGAAAGCAGCTGCTGCTGTTCCTCACCAGAGATCCATGGTATAGCTGCATAAGCTGCTCTTATGCTTTAGTGAAGTACAGATCAAAGTGGACAAATTCCAAGATAGGAGAAATGATTTCTAAAGAGTTTGAAATCAGATCCGAAGCAGTGAAAGCTCACTCTGAAAGCAAAGTTGGTGAGCACAAGCCTTTCACATAGGCAGGGAAGCATCTTTGCAGATGCACTCTTTAAAGGCTTTCCAGCTGCTCAGTTTCATTCATTAATGTCTCCCCACTGTGCTCTTGCCTTGCTCTTTTTTTTATTTGTTTGTGGGATGTGGGCATTGCTGGCTAGGCTAACATTTCTTGCCCATTGGGCGGCACAGTGGCGCAGTGGTTAGCACCGCAGCCTCACAGCTCCAGCGACCTGGGTTCAATTCTGGGTCCTGCCTGTGTGGAGTTTGCAAGTTCTCCCTGTGTCTGCGTGGGTTTCCTCCGGGTGCTCCGGTTTCCTCCCACAGCCAAAAGACTTGCAGGTTGATAGGTGAATTGGCCATTATAAATTGCCACTAGTATAGGTAGGTGGTAGGGAAATATAGGGACAGGTGAGGATGTGGTAGAAATACGGGATTAGTGTAGGATTAGTATAAATGGGTGGTTAATGGTCGGCAAAGACTCGGTGGACCGAAGGGCCTGTTTCAGTGCTGTATCTCTAAATCTAAAAAAATCTAATTGCCCTTGAACTGAGTGGCTTGCTAAGCCATTTCAGAGGGCATATAAGAATCAACCACATTGCTGTGGGTCTGGAGTCACATGTAGGACAGCAGGTTTCCTTCCCTAAAGGACATTCACGAACCAGATGGGTTTTTAACAACCATCGATAATAGTTTCATAGTCACCATTCGACTACCTTTCAATTCCAGATTTATTAATTGAATTCAAATTTCACCATCTGCAGTGGTGGGATTCGAACCCATGTCCCAAGAGCATTAGTCTGGGCTCTAGATTATTTGACCAGTGACATTACCATTACGCCACCGCCTCCCCACAAGTTGCACAAAGCTCGGGAAACCCATGCTCTGGCTGTAATGGCAGAATCCTATGTTAATGGAACAATTAATTGAATATTTAAATGTTGAAATTACAGACCTGACAGCTCCAGGAGGGTTTCCCACAAGCCTACAAATGCGACCCAGTAAAACCCAAAAGTGAGCGGGATCATTTCAGCTTTTTGACATGCTGGCATATTTCCAGGATTTAACCTCCCGCTTACACCCAAACCTGCCCCTTCTGGCAATTAAAGTTCCACCCATAATGTCAAAATTGAAACTAAAGAAAAAGGTATACACTTATTACATAGAGAACAAAGATAAGAATGATAAAAGAGAATATGAACAAGTTAGAGTCTAAAAAACCATAGGAAGGCAAAGAGGAACTAGAAAGTAAATTATCAAAGAATATAAAGATAAATAATGAATCGTTTGACAGACACATAAATAACAAAAGAAAAATTAGGATAGGAATAGTGCCACTAAAAGATGCACAAGATAAACTTGCAGGATAAAACAATATAATGGCAGAAATATTGAACTATTACTCTGCCTCAGTATATATCAGGAAGATTAATAAAGTGGACATAACAATAACAACAGCTTATGTTTATATAGTGCCTTTAACGTAATAAAACGTCCCAAGGTGCTTCACAGGAGCATTATAAACCATTGACACGTAGGCATGTAAGAAAACATTAGGTCAGATTACCAAAAGTTTTAAGGAGTATCTTAAAGGAGGAAAGCGTGGTAGAGACGCGGAGAGTTATCGAGATGGAATTCCAAAGTAGCTGAAGGTGCAGCCAACAGTGGTGCAATTAAAATCATGGATGCTCAAGAGGCCAGAATTAGACAAGTGCAGATATCTCAGAGGGTTAAAAAGAAAGAGTTGCATTTATATAGCGCTTTTCACCACCACCGGATTTCTCAAAGTGCTTTACAGCTAATGAAGTACTGTTGTAGTGTAGTCATTGTTGTAATGTAGGGAATAAATACTGCAGCCAATTTGCACACAGCAAACTCCCACAAACAGCAATGTGATAATGATCAAATAATCTGTATATGTGATATTTTAATTGAGGGATAAATATTGGCCAGAACACTGGGGATGATTCCCCCGTTTTTCAAAATAGTGCCATGGAATCTTTTACATCCACCCAAGCAGGCAGATGGGGTTTCAGTTTACCATCTCATCCAAAAGAGAGCACCTCAGAGTGCAACACTCCCTCAGTATGTCACTGGAGTGTCAGCCTTGGTTTTTGTGCTCATGCTCTGGAGTGGGATTTAACCCAGAACCTTGTATTGCAGAGTGAAAGGACTACCAATTGAGCCAAAACTGACACAGTTGTGTGGCTGGAGGAGATTACAGAGATAGGGAGAGGTGAGTCATGGAGGGATTTAAAAACAAAGATGAGAATTTTAAAATAGAGACAATGCTTGACAGGGAGCCAAGGTAGGTCCGCGAGAACAGGAGTGACAGGTGAACAGGACTTGGTGCTAGTTAAGACACAGGCAGCACAGTTTTGGATGACCTCAAGTTTACGGAAGGTAGAATGTGGGATACCAGCCAGGAGTGCATTGAAATAGTCAAGACTAGAGGTAACAAAGGTATGAATGAGGGTTTAAGCAACAGATGAGCTGAGCTGGGGTGAAATCCTATGATGTTACAGAGGTGGAAATAAAAAGCCTTAGTGATGATGTAGATATGTGGTCAGAAGCTCATTCCAGGGTCAAAAATAACATCAAGGTTGCAAGCAGTCTAGCTCAGCCGTAAACAGTTGCCAGGGAGAGTAATGAAGTAGTTGGCTATGAAACAACGTTTGTGGCAAGGACCAAAGACAATGGCTTCAGTCTTCCCCAATACTTAGTTGGAGGAAATTTCTGCTCATCGAGTACAGAATGTCGGGAAGCAGTCTGACAATTTAGAGACAGTGGAGGGGTCAAGAGAATTGGTGGTGGTGAAGTAGAGCTGAGCGCCATCAGTGTATATGTGGAAACTCATGTTTTGTTTTTGGATGGTCGCGGAGGGGCAGTATGTAAATGAGAAATATGAGGGAGCCAAGGATACATCTTTGGTGGGTGGGTGGGGGTTGCGGGAGACACCAGAAGTGACTGTACCGGAGCGAGAAAAGAAACTACTGCAGGTAATTATCTGGCTACAATTAGTTACATAAAAACGGAACCAGGAAAATGCAGTGTAAAGCAGCCGGAGGATAGTGGAGAGGCATTGGAGGAGCTTGATGTGGACAACCATGCAAAGCCTACCGACAGGTCCAGGACAAGGAGGTATAGTTTACCTTTGTCACAGTTACATAGGATGTCATTTGTGATTTGACAAAAGCCGTTTCAGTACTGTGGAAGGGGCAGAACCTGATTGGAGGAATTCCAACATGGCATTCTGGCACAGATTTGGGAGGCGGAAATCCGTTCAAGGACTTTGGAGAGGAAGGGGAGGTTGGAGATGGGGCGGTAGTTTACAAGGACGGCGGGGTCAAGGGTTGGTTTTTTGAGTGGGGTGATGACAGCAGATTTAAAGTACAGAGGGACAGTATCTGAAGAGAGAGAACTGTTAACACTGTCAGTGAACATATGAGCCAAGGAGAAATTTGGTGATCAGCAGTTTAGTGGAAATAGTGTTGAGAGGACAAGAGATTTTTTTAAATTTATTCTTTCATGGGATATAGGCGTCACTGGCAAAGCCTGCATTTGTCCCTAATTGCCCTTTACAACTGAGTGACTTGCCAGGCCATTTCAGAGGACAGTTAAGAGACAACCACATTGCTGTGGGTCTGGAGTCACATGTAGGTCAGACTAGGTAAGGATGGAAGATTTCCTTCTCTAAAGGACATTTGTGATCCAGGCGGGTTTTTACGACAATCAGTGATAGTTTCATAGCACCATTACTGAGATTAGTTTTCAAGTCCAGATTTTTTTTAAAATTAATTGGAATTTAAATTCATCTAGAGAAGATGAGCTCGGAGAGGGCATGAAGGGAGACAACTGAGGATCTGCAGCTCGCTGCCTGAAAGGGTGGTAGAGGCAGAAGCCTCATAACACTTAAAAAGTACTTGGATATGCACCTGGGGCGCCGTAACATACAAGGCTACAGACCAAGAGCTGGAAAGCGGGATTAGGCTGGATGGTACCTTGTTGGCTGGCGCGGACAAAATTGGCCAAATGGCTTCCTCCATGCTGTAAATTTCTATGATTCTATGAGAGAAACTAGAGAAAGATACAAGTTCAGGGTTAGGCCAGGGGGGAACTTTAGAGAAAATCTTGCCCTGTGAACGAGGGTATGAAAGGAAAGTGCCACTGGCAGCTAATTTTTAAAACTCTTTTATGGGATATGAGCACCACTGGCAAGGCCAGCATTTGTTGCCCATCCGTAATTGTCCTTGAGAAGGCGGTGGTGAGCCGCTTTCTTGAACACTTGAGGAGAAACTTATTACCAAAGAATGGTAAGAATGTGGAACTCGCTACAAGTAGTAGATGAGGCGAATAGCATAGATGCAAAGGGGAAGCTAGGTAAACACATGAAGGAGTAAGGAATATAAGGTTATATTGTAAGATTAAATTCTCATCCTTGTTTTCAAATCCCTCCATGGCTTTGCCCTTCCCTATCTCTGTAATCTCTTCTAGCCCTATACTGAGACTTGGTTGAGGGAAGGGCATGATTGGCAACGAAATATCCCAGGATACCGATGCTTCAGGCGTGACAGAGAGGGAGGTAAAAGGGGTGGAGGAGTTGCATTACTGGTCAAAGAGGATATCACAGCTGTGCTGAAGGAAGGCACTATGGAGGACTCGAGCTGTGAGGCAATATGAGCAGAACTCAGAAATAGGAAGGGTGCGGTAACAATGTTGGGGCTGTACTACAGGCCTCCCAACAGCGAGCGTGAGATAGAGGTACAAATATGTAAACAGATTATAGAAAGATGTAGGAGCAACAGGGTGGTGGTGATAGGAGATTTTAATTTTCCCAACATTGACTGGGATTCACTTAGTGTTGGAGGTCTAGATGGAGCAGAATTTGTAAGGAGCATCCAGGAGGGTTTTCTAGAGCAGTATGTAAATAGTCCAACTCGGGAAGGGGCCATACTGGACCTGGTGTTGGGGAATGAGCCCGGCCAGGTGGTTGAAGTTTCAGTAGGGGACTACTTTGGGAATAGTGATCACAATTCCGTAAGTTTTAGAATACTCATGGACAAAGACGAGAGTGGTCCTAAAGGAAGAGTGCTAAATTGGGGGAAGGCCAACTATACCAAAATTCGGCAGGAGCTGGGGAATGTAGATTGGGAGCAGCTGTTTGAAGGTAAATCCACATGTGATATGTGGGAGGCTTTTAAAGAGAGGTTGATTAGCGTGCAGGAGAGACATGTTCCTGTGAAAATGAAGGATAGAAATGGCAAAATTAGGGAACCATGGATGACAGGTGAAATTGTGAGACTAGCTAAGAGGAAAAAGGAAGCATACATAAGGTCTAGGCGGCTGAAGAAAGACGAAGCTTTGAAAGAATATTGGGATTGTAGGCGCAATCTGAAACGAGGAATTAAGAGGGCTAAAAGGGGTCATGAAATATCTTTAGCAAACAGGGTTAAGGAAAATCCCAAAGCCTTTTATTCATATATAAGGAGCAAGAGGGTAACTAGAGAAAGGATTGGCCCACTCAAGGACAAAGGAGGAAAGTTATGCATGGAGTCAGAGAAAATGGGTGAGATTCTAAACGAGTACTTTGCATCGGTATTCACCGAGGAGAGGGACATGACGGATGTTGAGGTTAGGGACAGATGTTTGATTACTCTAGGTCAAGTCGGCATAAGGAGGGAGGAAGTGTTGGGTATTCTAAAAGGCATTAAGGTGGACAAGTCCCCAGGTCTGGATGGGATCTATCCCAGGTTACTGAGGGAAGCGAGAGAGGAAATAGTTGGGGCCTTAACAGATATCTTTGCAACATCCTTAAACACGGGTGAGGTCCCGGAGGACTGGAGAATTGCTAATGTTGTCCCCTTGTTTAAGAAGGGTAGCAGGGATAATCCAGGTAATTATAGACCGGTGAGCCTGACGTCAGTGGTAGGGAAGTTGCTGGAGAAGATACTGAGGGATAGGATCTATTCCCATTTGGAAGAAAATGGGCTTATCAGTGATAGGCAACATGGTTTTGTGCAGGGAAGGTCATGTCTTACCAACTTAATAGAATTCTTTGAGGAAGTGACAAAGTTGATTGATGAGGGAAGGGCTGTAGATGTCATATACATGGACTTCAGTAAGGCGTTTGATAAGGTTCCCCATGGTAGGCTGATGGAGAAAGTGAAGGCGCAGGGGGTCCAAGGTGTACTAGCTAGATGGATAAAGAACTGGCTGGGCAACAGGAGACAGAGATAGCAGTGGAAGGGAGTTTCTCAAAATGGAGACGTGTAACCAGTGGTGTTCCACAGGGATCCGTGCTGGGACCACTGTTGTTTGTGATATACATTAATGATTTGGAGGAAAGTATAGGTGGTCTGATTAGCAAGTTTGCAGATGACACTAAGATTGGTGGAGTAGCAGATAGTGAAGGGGACTGTCAGAGAATACAGCAGAATATAGATAGATTGGAGAGTTGGGCAGAGAAATGGCAGATGGAATTCAATCAATGCAAATGCGAGGTGATGCATTTTGGAAGATCCAATTCAAGAGTGAACTATACAGTAAATGGAAAAGTCCTGGGGAAAATTGATGTACAGAGAGATTTGGGTGTTCAGGTCCATTGTTCCCTGAAGGTGGCAACGCAGGTTAATAGAGTGGTCAAGAAGGCATACGGCATGCTTTCCTTCATCGGACGGGGTATTGAGTACAAGAGTTGGCAGGTCATGTTACAGTTGTATAGGACTTTGGTTCGGCCACATTTGGAATACTGCGTGCAGTTCTGGTCGCCACATTACCAAAAGGATGTGGATGCTTTGGAGAGGGTGCAGAGGAGGTTCACCAGGATGTTGCCTGGTATGGAGGGCGCTAGCTATGAAGAGAGGTTGAGTAGATTAGGATTATTTTCATTAGAAAGACGGAGGTTGAGGGGGGCCCTGATTGAGGTGTACAAAATCATGAGAGGTATAGACAGGGTGGATAGCAAGAAGCTTTTTCCCCAGAGTGGGGGATTCAATTACTAGGGGACACGAGTTCAAAGTGAAAGGGGAAAAGTTTAGGGGGGATATGCGTGGAAAGTTCTTTACGCAGAGGGTGGTGGGTGCTTGGAACGCGTTGCCAGCGGAGGTGGTAAATGCGGGCACGATAGCGTCTTTTAAGATGTATCTAGACAGATACATGAATGGGCAGGAAGTAAAGAGATACAGACCCTTAGAAAATAGGCGACAGGTTTAGATAGAGGATCTGGATCGGCGTAGGCTTGGAGGGCCGAAGGGCCTGTTCCTGTGCTGTAATTTTCTTTGTTCGTTGTTCTTTGTAACCCTCTTGAGATATCTGCGCTCCTCCCATTCTGACCTCTTGGGCATCTACAATTTTAATTGCTCCATTATTGGTGGCCGTGCCTTCAGCTGCCAAGGTCCTAAGCTTTGAAATTCCTTCCCTAAAACTCTCTGCCTCTCTTTCCTCCTTTAAAATCTGCTCTTTGATCAAGTTTTTGGTCATCTGCCCTAATATCTCCTTATATGGCTCAGTGATAAATTTTGTTTTATCATGTTCCTGTGAAGCACCCTGGGACATTTTATTATGTTAAAGATGTTCTATAGATACAAGTTATTGCTGTTGTTCTTCTTATGCTGTTAGGGTTAAATGAAGTAGGGTGGGAGGAGGCTCATGTGCAGTAAAATATCAACATTGACTAGTTGGCCTTCGTGGTTTGTTTCTACGTTATACACTCTAAGTAATTCCAAGTAACTTTCAATTTGTAAGTGCCTTTTATGGCTTCAAGACCAATGACTACTTTTGAAATGTAATCACTGTTGTAAAGTAAGGAAATGTATCAGGAATTTGGGTGTTGAGGTCAGTGTTCTCTGAATGACTTCCTTTCCAAAATTCCCAATTAGCATGCGTGTTACATGTATTCAGTACCGGGAAACAGGCAGTTGGGCAGCCATGATCCTCACCAAGATCCTGCTGGAAACTTGCCTGTTTAGATTTCTCAACTGAATTATAGGGCCGTGTTATTCAGTCCTACTCATTTTAAGCAACAGACTTATTCAAGCATGCTAACAAATAGCTTTATGTGCCCTAAAAAATCGCCCTGTATTTGGGTAGATACTGTCCAAATGCATTCAGACCAGATGTTAAAGGGATATTGTGCATGTATTCCAATTTTAAGAGGGTCATTTTAAATTACATTATTCACCAAGGGTTTCCTGGATCAGACCATGAAGAAAATGTGCCTGTTCGGAGGGTAAGCTCATCATTACCAATATGATAGAGAAACCAACGGTAAAGGATCTTTTTCCATGATTTAATTAGAACAGGAAGATCCTTAAAGAAGAGGGGATGTGTGTGAAGCATCTCCCATAATAGCCAAGGCCAATCCAACTCAAGGTGCGCTACACTATCTAACAGAATCCAGGGTCCATTATCAAGTCACTGCTGGTGGATGCATTCAAACACTCTGACTGCTATACTTCATTGTTTCAAAGTGAAATAAGGCATTTGCCAGCACTTCAATATGCAGCAGCACAAAAAAACAACCTGGACAAAGTGTTGAATTGTGCCAAGTTCATTCCCCTACAAGTGTCGTTGCACATGTGCTCTGTGCTTTTATTCTGGTGGTTTGCATATTTAATAGGGTCTGACCTGATTCAGGGAGGTCAGGCACGCACAATTCTGGTGGATGCCGAGGACAATATTTTCCAAGTACGCATGGTAAAACCTCACAAGTTTGTATCAGGAAATGGACACTTAAGACCCCATCAGTTCTGAAATGTTTGCAAAAATATTTCAGTTGGTATGTTTTTGCCTGTAAGACCTTAGGTCTAAAAATATAAATACTGTTCATTAGCAGATACCCAAGTTAACTTCAACAATGGGCTTCTAACTTTCTTACTTAAAAGTGCTGAAATGTAGAGCTCTACTCTTTGTGTGAGTTCACTGGTGATCATAACAGAAAGACTTACATTCACAACCTCAGGACATCCCAAAGCACTTTACAGCCAATGAAGTAATTTTGAAATACTTCACTGTGGTAATCTAGGAAATGCAGCAGCCAATTTGCACACAATAAGATCCCACATTTTAGTGATGTTGATTGAGGGAGAAATCAACCAATATATCATTAAATTTAGAATTCCTCCATTCTTCTTCAAAATAGAACCATGAAATCTTTTATATCAATTTAGGAGGGAAGACAGGGCCTCGGTTTAATATCTCTTCCGAAAAATGTCACCTCTAACAGTGCAGCACCCCCTCAGTACTGTCCTGAAGTGTTGGCCTGAATTTTGTTCACAAGTCTCTAGAGTGGGACTTAAACCCACTGACACAGAGATGTGAGTCATACCAGCTGAACCACAGCTGACACTTAAATTATTCCTAAATTAAAAGAGACGGGAAATGTTCCAGCAGCAGCAACTTAATCAGATTTACGTAGGACCCTATAATGCATATTTAGCCAATTAACTTGTGTATATATCAGTGTTGCATCAGCCTTGGCTCAGTGGTAGCAATTCTACCTTTGAGTCAGAAGGTTGTGAGTTCTAAGAACCCATAAGAAGTTTGTAATGAGCCAAACTTAGTTAATCTCATAGTAAGGGAACATTTATCTAACAGTAATCATAATATGATCAAATTCAATGGAAGATTTGAAAAAGAGGAACATAACACAGTTACTAGGATTCTAGATTTAGGTAAGGCTAACTTTAACAGGATGAGACATCAAACTGGTCAAAACTGTTATAAAAGCAAAATACAGCAGATGCTGGAAATCTGAAATAAAAACAAGAAATGCTGGAAATACTCAGCAGGTCTGGCAGCATCAGAACGTCTGATGAAGGGTCACTGACCTGAAACGTTAACTCTGCTTCTCTCTCCACAGATGCTGCCAAACCTGCTGAGTATTTCCAGCATTTCTTGTTTTGATTTGGTCAAAACTGTTATTGGATAAAGCAGATGAACAGGGAAAAGTGTTGAAAAATCGATTAAGCATAATATAGCACCAGAATATACCTACAAGGGGCAAGAGCTCTAGTTACCAAATAAAATAGCCATAGTCACTGAAAAGTGAGAGATAACATAAAACTAAAGAATTTACAAAGGCGCAAAGAATAGCATAGATCCTGGGGATTTGTAAAGGGTAGGTCCTGTCTAATAAACCTAACTGAATTTTTTGAGAGAGTAACTAAAGTAGTAGGCAGGGGGCATTCAGAGAGCCATACATCCAAGTTTGCCAGTAACACAAAGATTGGTGGCTTACTAAATAGTGCAGATGGGGGCATAAAATTACAAAGAAACATTGCTAGACTAAGTGAGAAAGCAAAACTGTAGCAGATGAATTTCAATGCAGTTAAGTGTGAGGTCATCCATTTTCAGCCAAAGAAAGAAAGAAAAATCTGAGTCTATTCATAAATGGTTAAAAGCTAGGAACAGTGAAAGCCCAAAGAGATTTAGGGGTCATGTACACAGATAATTAAAATGTAAAGTTTGGCATAAAAGTAATCAAAAAGGCTAATGGAATGTTGGCCTTTATATCTGGAGGATCTGAATATAAATGGGAGGAAGTTTTGCTACAGCTATACAAAGCCCTGGTTAGAGCACATCTAGAAAACCATGCACAGTTCTGGGCATCATACCTTAAGATTATTGGCCTTGAAGGAGTACAGTGCAGATTCACCAGAATGTTACCAGGGCTCTGAGTTAAATTATGAGGAGAGTTTATATAAACTAGGCTTGTATTCCCCGCAATACAGAACGTTAAAAGGTGAGTTCATTGAGGTTTTTAGGATTTTGAAAGCCACTCAGTTGTATCAAACTGCTACAAAAAAGCTAAATAAGAATAAAACTGGGCCGACCACCGGATCAGCTTAGGCACCGGACACGACAAAGGCACACCATGCACAGTCAACCCTGCAAATGTCATCCTCACCAACATCTGGGGTCTTGTGCCAAAATTGGGAGAGCTGTCCCACAAACTAGTCAAACAACAGCCTGACATATTCATATTCACCAAATCACATCGAATAGCCAATGTCCCAGACTCCTACATTACTATCCATGGGTATGTCTTGTCCCACCAGCAGGACAAACCTACCAGAGGTGGCAGCACAGTGGTATACAGTCAGATGGAAGTGGCTCTGGGAGACCTCAACATTGACTCCGAACCTCATGGAGTCTCATGGCATTAGATCAAACATGGGCAAGGAAACCTCCTGCTGATTACCACCTACTGCCCACCACCCCCCCCCCCCCCCACCCATGGCAGATGAATCAGTGCTCCTCCATGTTGCACACCACTTGGAAGGAGCACTGAGAGTATCAAGGCAGATTCAAAACAGATCTAGTGAGGCACTGTGCACAGTCAGCAACAGCAGAATTGTATTCCACCACAATCTGTAACTTCATGGCCCAGCATTTCCCTCACTCTAGCATTACCATAAGACCAGGGGACCCTGGTTCAATGAGGAGTGTAGGAGAGCACCTGGCAAAACCAAAAAGAAGTTGCCAACCTGGTGAAGCCACAACACAATTACATGCATGCTGAACAGCAGAAGCAGCATGCTACAGAGATAAGTGATCTGTTATGGCTAAGTGAGGAGGGGGTCACAGTCGCCCCTCATGACCTTCCTCTTATTTGACCACAACAGGGTTTATTTCTTTTATACAGTGGTTGTGCTTACCTTGGCCAGGGCTGTACACTAAACCCTGTCACCAGGTTTCATGGAGGCACCCAAGATCACGTCGTTGGCACCAGCTAGACCTGATTGTCACAATGCGAGGCGCCTTAAACAGTGTTCAAATCACACGCAGCTTCCACAGTGCGGACTGCGACACCGACCACTCCCTGGTGTGCAGCAAGGTTAGACTCAGACCAAAGAAGTTGCATCATTCCAAGCAGAAGGGCCACCCGCGCATCAACACAAGCAGAATTTCTCACCCACAGCTGTTACAAAAATTTCTAAATTCACTTGTAACAGCCCTTCAAAACACTCCCACAGGGGATGCTGAGACCAAGTGGGCCCACATCAGAGACGCCATCTATGAGTCAGCTTTGACCACCTACGGCAAAAGTGCGAAGAGAAATGCAGACTGGTTTCAATCTCATAATGAAGAGCTGGAACCTGTCATAGCCACTAAGCGCATTGCACTGTTGAACTACAAGAAAGCCCCCAGCGATTTAACATCCGCAGCACTTAAAGCAGCCAGAAGTACTGCACAAAGAACAGCTAGGCGTTGCGCAAACGACTACTGGCAACACCTATGCAGTCATATTCAGCTGGCCTCAGACACCGGAAACATCAGAGGAATGTGTGATGGCATGAAGAGAGCTCTTGGGCCAACCATCAAGAAGATCTCCCCCCTCAAATCTAAATCGGGGGACATAATCACTGACCAATGCAAACAGATGGACCGCTGGGTTGAGCACTACCTAGAACTGTACTCCAGGGAGAATGCTGTCACTGAGACTGCCCTCAATGCAGCCCAGCCTCTACCAGTCATGGATGAGCTGGACATACAGCCAACCAAATCGGAACTCAGTGATGCCATTGATTCCCTAGCCAGCGGAAAAGCCCCTGGGAAGGACAGCATTACCCCTGAAATAATCAAGAGTGCCAAGCCTGCTATACTCTCAGCACTACATGAACTGCTATGCCTGTGCTGGGATGAGGGAGCAGTACCCCAGGACATGCACGATGCCAACATCATCACCCTCTATAAAAACAAAGGTGACCACGGTGACTGCAACAACTACCGTGGAATCTCCCTGCTCAGCATAGTGGGGAAAGTCTTTGCTCGAGTCGCTCTGAACAGGCTCCAGAAGCTGGCCGAGCGCGTCTACCCTGAGGCACAGTGTGGCTTTCGTGCAGAGAGATCGACCGTTGACATGCTGTTCTCCCTTCGTCAGATACAGGAGAAATGCCGTGAACAACAGATGCCCCTCTACATTGCTTTCATTGATCTCACCAAAGCCTTTGACCTCGTCAGCAGACGTGGTCTCTTCAGACTACTAGAAAAGATCGGATGTCCACCAAAGCTACTAAGTATCATCACCTCATTCCATGACAATATGAAAGGCACAATTCAACATGGTGGCTCCTCATCAGAGCCCTTTCCTATCCTGAGTAGTGTGAAACAGGGCTGTGTTCTCGCACCCACACTTTTTGGGATTTTCTTCTCCCTGCTGCTTTCACATGCGTTCAAATCCTCTGAAGAAGGAATTTTCCTCCACACAAGATCAGGGGGCAGGTTGTTCAACCTTGCCCGTCTAAGAGCGAAGTCCAAAGTACGGAAAGTCCTCATCAGAGAACTCCTCTTTGCTGACGATGCTGCTTTAACATCTCACACTGAAGAGTGCCTGCAGAGTCTCATCGACAGGTTTGCGTCTGCCTGCAATGAATTTGGCCTAACCATCAGCCTCAAGAAAACGAACATCATGGGGCAGGACGTCAGAAATGCTCCATCCATCAATATTGGCGACCACGCTCTGGAAGTGGTTCAAGAGTTCACCTACCTAGGCTCAACTATCACCAGTAACCTGTCTCTAGATGCAGAAATCAACAAGCGCATGGGTAAGGCTTCCACTGCTATGTCCAGACTGGCCAAGAGAGTGTGGGAAAATGGCGCACTGACACGGAACACAAAAGTCCGAGTGTATCAGGCCTGTGTCCTCAGTACCTTGCTCTTCGGCAGCGAGGCCTGGACAATGTATGCCAGCCAAGAGCGACGTCTCAATTCATTCCATCTTCGCTGCCTTCGGAGAATACTTGGCATCAGGTGGCAGGACTATATCTCCAACACAGAAGTCCTTGAAGCGGCCAACACCCCCAGCTTATACACACTACTGAGTCAGCGGCGCTTGAGATGGCTTGGCCATGTGAGCCGCATGGAAGATGGCAGGATCCCCAAAGACACATTGTACAGCGAGCTCGCCACTGGTATCAGACCCACCGGCCGTCCATGTCTCCGCTATAAAGACGTCTGCAAACGCAACATGAAATCGTGTGACATTGATCACAAGTCGTGGGAGTCAGTTGCCAGCATTCGCCAGAGCTGGCGGGCAGCCATAAAGACAGGGCTAAATTGTGGCGAGTCGAAGAGACTTAGTAGTTGGCAGGAAAAAAGACAGAGGCGCAAGGGGAGAGCCAACTGTGCAACAGCCCCGACAAACAAATTTCTCTGCAGCACCTGTGGAAGAGCCTGTCACTCCAGAATTGGCCTTTATAGCCACTCCAGGCGCTGCTTCACAAACCACTGACCACCTCCAGGCGCGTATCCATTGTCTTTTGAGATAAGGAGGCCCATAGAAAGAAGAATGTGCTTACCACTTCCATGAGTGTTTTACCTTTTACCTTTACTGTGATTGTGAAAGAACCAATTGGACAGGTTTTCTTGAGGTTAAACAAGAAAGAGATAAGTTTATTTAAAAATACTGAAAAAAAACTACATATTCACACGAGAATCACACACACAAATCGATTACAGAGGGAAAAATAGATTTGGTGATTGGATTAAAGTCCAGAATAAATAGAATTTAAATACACAGTCTGTAATGTGGATGATAGGTAGTCCTCCGGCTGAAGCTGTATTCTTGACGTCCTCACTGGTCAAAGTGCACTTTGTGATCGGCCCGCTTTGCTCAGGGTTTTGTATTTTGAATTGTCGTTGGCTCTCTTCCCCTGGTCACTGGCTGTAGCGGTTTGTAGGCTTGGAGGGTCCACAGTCTCACAGTTTTCAAATTTGATGTTTTCTGGGGAGAGAGAAAGGGAAGCCCACAGCTTTCTCTGCTACTGCAGTCTCAGTTACTGCTTATCTTCTGTGAGTGTAACAAAACTTCTGTTTTTTCAGAGATCGACAGATGGTCACATCGTTCTCTCAATCTCCTTTGTTTTTAATGAGGTCCAAAGTCTAAAACCCAAAACTTCTCTGAGGTGGGGTTGTCAGTGTTTACACCAGCCCCCACCCCTCCGGAGGGATGTCTCCACTTATGAATGCCTTAAGATAGCTTTGACTGTCCCGCCAATGAGGATGATCTGCATAATCTACTCAGTTAGCCAAAGCATTGTTCTGGCTGGGCTTCTTGTTAGACTTTTGTTTCCAGTTCAATATCCTGGTATTTCATGTGCAAATTGCAGTGGCCGACAAGGCTGCTAGTTTTTAAAAAGCTAACTGTAGGATTTTTTTCCATGAAAAGCCTAATGTAAGTTTCCAACTGATGAAATTAATATTTCTTATTTAGCATATGGGGTTTTCTTGACAGACCACACAACCAATGGATCAGACCAAGGCTCTGCAGCCCTGCCACATCATATCGTGTATGGTGGTGGACAATTAAACAATCAACAGGAGGAGGAAACCCAATGAAGATCCCCATCCTCAAGATGGGGGAACCCAGAACATCAGTGCAAAAGACAAGGCTGAAATGTTTTCAATTATCTTCAGTCAGACGGGCCAAGTGGATGATCCATCTTCTCCTCCTCCTGAGGTCCCCAGCATCACAGATGCCAGTCTTCAGCTAATTCAATTCACTCCATGTGATATCATGAAATGGCTGAGTGCATTGGATACAGCAAGGCTATGGGCTCCATAACATCCTAGCTGTAATACTGAAGACTTGTGCTCCAGAACTAGCTGCGCCACTAGCCAAACTGTACCAGGAAGGCTACAACACTGGCACCTACCCGACAATGTGGAAAATTGCCCAGGTATGTCTTGTTGACAAAAAGTAGGACAAAACCAATCTGGCTAATTATTGCCCCATCATCCCTCAATCATCAGCAAAGTAATGGAAGATGTCATTGACGGTGTTATCAAGCAGCACCAATAACCCGCTCACCGACGCTCAGTTTGGTTTCTGTGAAGACCACTCAGCTCCACACCTCATTATGCCTTGGTCCAAACAGGGACCAAAGAGCTGACTTTCAGAGGTGAGGCAGAGTGACTGCCCTTGATATCAAGGCAGCATTTGTCCAAGCTTAGCATCAAAGAACTCTAGTAAAATTGAAGTTAATGGGAATAAGAGGCAAAACTCTCCACTGGTTGGAGTCATACCGAGCACAAAGGAAGATGGTTGTCATTATTGGAGGCCAATCATCTCAACCTCAGGACATCGCTGCAAGAGTTCCTCAGGGAGTGTCCTAGGCCCAACTATCTTCAGCTGTTTCATCAATGACCTTCTTTCAATCATAAAGTCAGAAATGGGGATGTTCGCTGATGATTGCACAGTATTCAGTACCATTTGCAGCTCCTCAGATAATGAAACAGTCCATGCCCAGATGCAGCAATACCGGGACAACATTCAGGTTTGGACTGATAAGTAGCAAGTAACATTTGCACCGTACAAGTACCAGGCAATGACCAGCTCGAACAAGATTCTAATCATCTCCCCTTGACATTCAAGGCATTACTATCACTGCATTCTCCAACATCAACATCGTGGGCGTCACCAGTGACCAGAAACTTAACTGAACCAGCCACATAAATACTGTGACTACAAGAACAGATTAGAGGTTGAGAATTCTGCGGCAAGTATCTCACCTCCTGTCTCCCCAATGCCTGTCCACCATTTACAAGGCACAATTCAGGAGTGTGATGGAATACTCTCCACTTGCCTGGATGGGTGCAGCTCCAACAACACTCAAGCAGCTCGACACCATCCAGGACATAGCAGCTGCTTGTTCGGCACCCCATCCACCACCTTAAACATTCACTCCCTCGACCACAGGTGCACCAAGACTGCAGTGTGTACCATTTACAGTAAGCACTGCAGCCACTCGCAAAGGCTCCTTTGACAGCACCTTCCAAACCCGTGACCTCTGTCATCTAGAAGAACGAGGGCAGCAGGTGCATGGGAACACCACTACCTGAAAGTTCCCCTCCAAGTCATACAATGCACGTTGTTGTTCTATTTACAATGACCAGAGGACATTTGCTAGATCAATAAAAAAGGTAACTAGATTATTTTCGAAAGCATCCACTGAATCAGTGTGGAAAAATAATGGGATATATTTTCAACTTGCTGCCCAGGTTTAATACTGGCAGTGTGGATATATACATACTCTGTTTTTCATTTCTAAATGGAAAATGAGTGGTAAACTTTTTCAGTTTCATTGTACATCCAACCCGACAATCCAAACTGCATCCAAATATCTTGTTGCATCACTTGTGTGTGTGATCTAATTGTGTTGTAAAAAAAATAGATGGTACTCTCTTCACAAAAATATGTTTGGCCACATTTTTCATGATGACAATGATCCTTTAATGATCATCAGACCAATGTAATATAGATTTTGTGAGGCTCTTGAAATGGAGAATTAGGTGTAGAAGAATTATTGGATCCCTCTTTTCTGGCAATTAAAATTAATCATTGGAAAACTGGCATTTTCACAAATCATTCTCACTGACTCTGCATTTGATTCTTGGCTCCATGCTCCTGTTTTTTTTTTTAGAGATACAGCGCTGAAACAGGCCCTTCAGCCCACCGAGTCTGTGCTAACCATCAACCACCCATTTATACTAATCCTACACTAATCCCATATTCCTACCACATCCCCACCTGTCCCTATATTTCCCTACCACCTACCTATACTAGGGGCAATTTATATAATGGCCAATTTACCTACCAACCTGCAAGTCTTTTGGCTGTGGGAGGAAACCGGAGCACCCGGAGAAAACCCACGCAGACACAGGGAGAACTTGCAAACTCCACACAGGCAGTACCCAGAATTGAACCCAGGTCGCTGGAGCTGTGAGGCTGTGGTGCTAACCACTACGCCACTGTGCCGCCGAGAGTAGGGCCTAGCAAAATGTAGCCTTACATAAACAGAAGGAAAGAAAGTCTGATTGTTTCAGTGGCTTTTAGACATTTATTGTAGAAGAGTTAGGTGTCTACTGGGATGTCTTTCAATGGCACTATGCTTTCCCTGACTGAAGGGTATAAACCTACATGCCAAGCACTGTCGAACACGTATTAACCAGCTATTTAGCATGATCCAGCATGTCGTTGGATTGGAATAAAAGTTCTGTTGCGGTGACTCTTTCAATATAGCATGTAGATATTAGGTACAAAAAGTCAAAACTATAGATAGTTAATAGTAGTCAGTGACCCCTTTGGGCAGGAGGTGGTACTACAGTACTTAATGATTTCAAAATCTGAAAAAAAGATTGCTTTCCCACTCTCCTTTTCTCAAGGCTCGGGTTAATTTTGCTCAGGTTTAATGTTAAAACTAACCTTGCCCCACAGACACAAGGTTAGTTTTAACATTTCTGATGGGCTAAAATCCTGAAGGTTAAAACTTTCCCTTTACTGACAATAGATGTATCCATATTCTCAAGTGTTACTTCACTAGTGAGTTACTTGAAACTAGCCAACAAATTGAGAATAATGAATACATTGGAGTGATTACAATACAACAATTAATTCAAGAAGTTTTGATGCTGTCATAAACCACAATAGAGGGGCTCAAAGGATTTATAAACGTCCTTTGAACCTTGAGATGACAGCCTTGAAATCGCTCGTATTTGTTGTTTTAATATGTGTGCTTTTAATTTTAGATACATTTTGATGCTAGCAATGTCTTTTCTCAGTGCAGATGCTGACTATCTGGATGTCCATAATGATGTTCCTACTGGAAAATTATCATTACTCCAGGTCAACTGAGCAACAGCTTGAAATTGCTTACAGTATCAGGAAATTATACATCCAGCACACAGAATTAAACAACCATTCTTCCTCCGTTTAATTTTTTTTTTTAAGTGAGGATATTTGTCTTTGAATCAACACAATACCCAGCTGTCTTTGCTTGCATTCTAAAACTAAAATACAGTATTCAGTGAAAAGCAAAGCATTTTAAAAATATGCAAGGCAACATGGGGACTTAATGAGAAAGACATACAAAGGGAGACCCATGTTGAAGCAACAGACGGAGACCAATTGAGGTGGAGGCTAAGGGCAAGTGTGATGCAGAGAATGAGAGGAGCACATAGTGAAAGACTCAGAATGAAGCAGAAAGCAAGAAGTTGAGATGCAGACAAGGCAAGAGAGAGCTAACTGTATCACAATGTTTATACTGTAAGTTTGAGCCAGACTTCCCTTGAAAAGTATTTAAAATCTTGGAGCTCCAAATGTTATCAGTCAAATTTGAGCCTTTAGGCAAATATTTCACTGAGTTCAAACTGTTGCTTTATCAGGTGGGAGACATTAAACTGTGTATCGTGATGACAACATATTGCAATATACCTACCACAGTAAGGTTAATTACCTCATGTGGAAAAAAATAGTAATATGTTAAAATATAATATGTCCCTTATCAAGAAGAAACCTTCTAAAATTAGATCTTATTTGTCTCTTGGGAACAAGTAATTTTCTTTCACAGTTTTATTTGTTGACCTGGAGCAAAGTATACAGAACTAGAGGAGACCTATCATCTCTATGCTAAGTGGAAGTAGCTATGGTACATTATTAACAGGGATGAACATGAAAGGACATTATTTTTATTTAGAAGTCTGAACTCAATTGGAGTCCCTTGGGTGGATATCAAACCAAAAATATTTTTACAAGCTTGTTAATTCAAAACCACCAGGATTGCTTCAGAAAACTTCTCATCTACTCTGTTCCCCAGAGTTTTCTGTGTACGTGGTTTGGGAGTGGCTTGGGGGAGGTAAATTCTTTTAAAAAGGTTCCTCCCAAAAACTGATTAAGTATTTTAGGAGAGAAGTCAAGGGATGCTTCAGAACTACAGGTGAAAATTCCCCAATCTGAAGTCTGTCTGCTATGTATGTACATACGTATGTTTGTAGTCAAATGCTAGTTTAGCTATGAGCATTTTCTGTAATACATGAAGAGCTCAGAATGCTACTTGTCACCCACATAACTAGCTACTTAAAAATTCTATACAGGGGATTTTTCCCAGCCAAGGGGAGGTGGGTCTGCATACATGCAGGGAGTTAAATGTTGGGTCAGGATCCCAAATTCATCTCGCCCTCTTCCAGTTTTCCCTGGGGCGGCTTTTGAGGCCAGCAGGAAATCCCCTTGGATCTGGTGGGAAACCAATTCAGGAAATTGAAAAGGGAATTAAGAGCTTCATTAACCCTGGATTCTGACTTTCCCAGCCAGGACACCTGTTTCCCAACCTATCAGCAACTCGCCAGGGTCACCAAGGCGAGTGCACAGTGGGAAGAGCTTCTTCAGTGAAACTGTTAGGGTGGGAAGCCCTTGATCAGTGAAACTGAAGAGCTTCAGACATGACTAGGTGAGAGGCTGCTGTTCAAAGCACTTCTTCTCTAAATGCTACCACTGCTTTATAGCTGATTGCCAATTTCTTAAAAGGCACTTCACTCACCTTCAGCTGCACTTCCCTGCTGCCAGCCCTCACCATGGCATGGGAGCAATTTATGAAGCTCCATTTTGCACCTCTGATGAGGGCAAGAGCAGAAGCAACACCACTGCCATCAGCACCACCAGCTGTCTTCTCCACAGCCGCATGCCTCTCCAAAGGGCAGAGGGGTCTGACACAGAGATCCAGCTGGAAGGAGGCAAGATTCCCAATACAGGCAGAGGATCAGCTCTCCTGACATGTCTGAGTGCTAGTGCCTCAGGAGTCTCAGGCTCTGATGGCAGCTTGCTGCTAACATCTGCAGCCTCCTAGAATAAGATCTACTGCCCAGTGGAGCAGGTGGTCGAAAAGGTGCCTGCCATTGGAGGACGACCACCACCCCCTCCACTCCTGCCCGGACTCTGCCTCTCTCTTCCTGTAAGGAGAGAAAGTAGAGAGTTATAAGTGTTTGTAATGGCTTATGTGCAGAGGAGGGAAGGACAACATTTGTGGAGGGTGACTGTGAGGCATAGGCTGTGAGTGCACAATAGGCTGAGAGTGTGTGTGAGTGTTGGCTGTTCAGGAGGGGATGTGAGGTGGCTGCAGAGATGGGAATGAGAGGAACTGCAAGGTGTGTTGTTCTGAGGTGGGCTGTGCAGGAGAATGCTGGGCAAGTCAAAGTGGGGGGGGGGGGGCTTAGCACCTGAAAGTGTTATGCCACTCACCTTTCCCACCCTCCTGAGTTCCTGGATCGTTTTGGTGCACTGTCTCCAGGTTGGAGGAACCACACTTCTGCTGTTGACTTCCTCGGCCACTTCCATCCACACCTGCTTGTTTAGAGATGTTGTCCTCTTCCTCCCATCCTTGGGAGAGCCTTGTGAAGCCTTGTAACCCATGCTGTAATCCCTTTAATCTGAAATCCTTCCTTTGACAGAATAGGTTTGTCATCCCACCTGCCCTTCTTGATTGATCAGGAACTCGGAGATGGAATGCCGCGGCTCTGGGAGAGAGTCTCAGCTAAGCCTACCTCTTAGTAAATGGTGTTGCCAACACAAATTGGTGTCCCTGTTCTAGCTGGGACTAAGTGCAACAGATTCTGCCCATAATTTCGGATGTACTGACGTCATGCCAATTTTGGAAGACATCAAATAAAGGTTGAGAATGTAAAAGTAAGGCAAAGGAAAACAATTCATAAGGGAATACCCAATAAATGGTAGGATACTGAGAAGTGTAAAGGAATATAAAGACCTTGGAGTGCATGTTCATAGATTCCTGAAGGTAACAGGACAGGTAGCTAAGGTTGTTAAAGGCAACTTACGGGATATTTTCCTTTACTAGCCGACGCACAGAATATAAGAGCAGGGAGGCTATGATAGAACTGTATAAAATGCTAGTTAGGCCACAGCTAGAGTACTGGGTACAATTCTGGTCACTGCACTACAGGAAGGGTGTGATCACACCAGAGAAGGTACAGAGGAGATTTACAAGCTTGTTGCCAGGACAGGAGAATTTTAGCTATGAAGAAAGATTGGTTAAACTGGGGTTATTTTCTTTGGAACAAGGAGGCCGAGGGGAGATTTAATTGACGTGTATAAAATTATGAGGGCCTTAGTTAAGTGAATAGGAAGGACCTATTTCCCTTAGTTGCGGGCGTAGATTTAGAGTAATAGATAGAAGAATTAGAGGGGAGTTGAGGAGAAATCGTTTCACCCAGAGGGTGGTGGGGATTTGGAACTCACTGCCTGAAAGGGTTATAGAGGCAGAAACCCTCACTGCATTGAAAAAATACTTGGATATGCTTTTGAAGTGCCGTAACCTGCAGAGCTACGGACCAAGAGCTAGAAAGTGGGATAAAAACAAGAAATGCTGGAACCACTCAGCAGGTCTGGCAGCATCTGTGGAAAGAGAAGCAGAGTTAACATTTCGGGTCAGTTACCCTTCTTCGGAACTAGCAAATATTAGAAATGTCACAGGTTATAAGCAAGTGAGCCGGGGCTGGGGCAAGAGATAACAAAGGAGAAGGTGTAGATTGGACAAGGCCACATAGCTGACCAAGAGGTCATGGAACAAAGGCAAACAATATGTTAATGGTGTGTTGAAAGACAAAGCATTAGTACAGATAGGGTGTTAACAAACTGAAGATTGAACAGCAGCAAGTACAAACATGAAAAAAAACAGTGGGTAAGCAAACTGAACAAACTACAATGAAATGAAATAAACATTTTAAAAAAATTGTAAAAAATGTAAAAAAGAAAAAGTAACTAAAAATAAAAGTAAAATGGGGGGCCCGTCATGCTCTGAAATTATTGAACTCAATGTTTATTCCGGCAGGCTGTAGTGTGCCTAATCGGAAAATGAGATGCTGTTCCTCGAGCTTGCGTTGATGTTCAGTGGAACACTGCAGCAAGCCCAGGATAGAGATGTGAGCATGAGAGCAGGGGGGAGTGTTGCAATGGCAAGCAACCGGAAGCTCAGGGTCCTGCATGCAGACTGAGCGGAGGTGTTCCGCAAAGCGGTCACCCAGTCTGCGTTTGGTCTCCCCAATGTAGGGCAGACCACATTGTGAGCAGCGAATACAGTATATTACATTGAAAGAAGTACAAGTAAATCGCTGCTTCACCTGAAAGGAGTGTTTGGGGCCTGGGATAGTGAGGAGAGAGGAGGTAAATGAGCAGGTATTACACCTCCTGTGATTGCAGGGGAAGGTGCCATGGGACGGGACGAGGTGGTGGGGGTAATGGAGGAGTGGACCAGGGTGTCGCGGAGGGAACAATCCCTTTGGAAGGCTGACAGGGGAAGGGAGGGGAAGATGCGTTTGGTAGTGGCATCACGCTGGAGGTGGCGGAAATGGCGGAGGATGATCCTTTGGATATGGAGGCTGATGGGGTGGAAAGTGAGGACAAGGGGAACCCTGTCACGGTTCTGGGAGGGAGTGGAAGGGGTGAGGGTAGAGGTGTGGGAAATGGGCCAGACACGGTTGAAGGCCCCGTCAACAACAGTGGGGGGGAGTCCTCGGTTGAGGAAAAAGGTCATATCAGAAGCACCGTCCAATTTCCACCCTTCTCTCACCTTTACATGGTCCATCTCCGACACTTCCCTTCCCTTCCTCGACTTCTCTGTCTCCATCTCTGGGGATAGGTTGTCTACTAATATCCATTATAAGCCCACCGACTCCCACAGCTACCTCGACTACACTTCTACACACCCTACCTCCTGTAAGGACTCCATTCCATTCTCCCAATTTCTCCGTCTCCGACGCATCTGCATCTACCTTCCATGACGGTGCTCTAAATTTCTATGAATCTATTAATTCAGCCCTTCTGGCTTGTCCTGCCAATTAAACCTGATCAGAGTGCTCTTATCTCCCTCTTAAATTGGTGCCAAGCTCATATTGTTCCACTGCCTATTTTCTCTGTTGGTGGACTAACAATCGGGTGCAGCCAGAGGCAAATGTTATCTCAGGAAATGCCTGATGCAAATGAATCTGCTGGTGGTTAATGAGAAAATGACTCTGCTGGTTGTTACAAATACAGAAAGAACTGGAGACATTACCCTGGAATGTCAATGGGTGCGCCACGTTCTCATGACCTAACATATGCTACAACAGTCCTAGTCCAGCAAGTGAGACAAATTCTTATACAAGGGATAGAGGGTGTCAGGTGCTGTCACAGCCTGCAGCAATGTTCTAAAGGTGGAAATGATATGCAAAGATTCCGTGCTCCTGTGATAAAGATGGAGATCTAACTTATATGATGACCCCTATCAAAGGTTGCAAATATCTGGAGGTTTCTTTAGCCACCACCCATGTTTCCCCAGTTCAGCATGACCACCTGTTGTGTCATAGAGTAAACATTAAAGATGCACTTCAAGTGCCTAGATAGGTCTGGAGGTGTGTTGCAGAATCATAGCGTTGTGCTTTGCCTTGCACAATATTGTAAGGCAGAGAGGACGACAAGTGGAAAAGGTCAGAGGGCAAATCAGGCATCTGTGGATGAGGAGAATATTGAAGAGGAAGAGGAAGAGGTTATAGGTGGGACACCCAACACCAGACCAGCCGCCTGTATTGCTGCCCAGGGTGCTAGGGATGCCCTCTTAACTAGAAGGTTCAGGTAATTATTCTGACTGCAACAAATAAATGAAAGCCACCACCACGACAAACCAACACCTCACCCCAATCCTCTGCACAAAACAGCTCTTCAAGTACACATCCGCCCATTGCATATCTGCCCAATGATCCAATTATTTCACTACTCAAGGAGGAAAAGAGAAAGAAGGAACTATAGGCCAGTTATCCTAACATCCCATAGTAGGGAAAATGCAATAATCTATTATTAGGGACATGGTAACAGGGCACTTAGACAACTATAATATGATTAGGCAGAGTCAACATGGTTTTTATGAAAGGGAAATCGTGTTTGACCAATCTGTTAGTGTTTTTTGAAGTTGTAACAAGCAGGGTAGGTACGAGGGAACCAGTGATGTACTGCATTTGAATTTTCATAAAGTATTCCATAAGGTGCCACTCAAGACGTTATTACACAAAATTAGGACTTCTGGAATTGGTGGTAATATATTGATATAGGTTGAGGAATGGTTAATGGACAGAAAACAGAGTAGGAATAAATGGGTCATTTTTGGGTTGCAGGCTGTAATTAGCAGGTTACCACAAGGATCAGTGCTTAAGCCTCAGCTATTTACAAACTATATCAATGACTTAGATGAGGGGATTGAGTGTAATGTATCCAAGTTTGCCGAAGATGCAAAGTTATGTGAGAAAGTAGCTGTGAGGAGGATGCAAAGGGATATAGACAGGTTAAGTGAGTTGGCAAGAACATAGCAGATGGAGTATAATATGGGGAAATGTGAAGCTATCCACATTGGAAGGAAAAATAGAAAAGCTGATTATTTTTTAATGGTGAGAGACTGGGAAATGTTGGTATTCAGAATAAAGGCCTGCTCGGGTCTGCAAATGCAACCCAACCTGAGCCCGACAGAACCCCAACCGACCCTGAGCCCGACCCGGCCTGAGTCCTTCCATTTTTTCTCACGCCCAACACGACCCGACTCGACCATCAGTTAACTTACCTTCCATTTTTCACTTTGTTCCTTACCTGCACAGGCTGAAAGCAACTGTAACAAAACCACCTTTAAAGTCCAAAAAGTAAATTAACATTAGAGTCACTTACCCGAGGTGGTGATAGAGCATGTCTGATCCGGCCCGACCCAAGCCCGAATGCCGGACCCGGAAGTGTGACTCGAACCCGACACATGTCGTCGGGTCCTGTCAGGTTCGGGTCAGGTAGCCGGCCTTTTATTCAGAAGGAACTGGATGTCCTTGTACTTGAATCACAGAAAGTTAACATGCAGGTACAGCAAACAATTAGGAAAGCATTTGGTATGCTAGCCTTCATTACAAAGGAATAGAGGTACAAGAGTGAAGAAGTCTTGCTGCAAATGTACAGAACCTGGTTGAGGCCACACCTGGAGTGCTGTGTACAGTTTTGGTCTCCTTACCAAAGGAAAAATATACTTTCCTTGGAGAGAATGCAACAAAGGTTCACTAGATTGATTCCTGGGATGAGAGGATTGTCCTATGAGGAGATATAGACTGGGCCTATATTCCCTAGAATTTAGAAGAATGAAAGGTGATCTAGTGGAAACATGTAAAACTCTTAATGGACTTGACAGGTAGATGCTGGGACGATGTATCCCCCAGCTGGGGAGTGTAGAATTAGGGGGTCACAGTCTCAGAATAAGGGGTTGGCTATTTAAGTGAGGTGAGGAGAAATTTCTTCACTCAAAGGGTTATGGATCTTTGGAATTCTCTACCCCAGAGAGCTGTGGATGCTTAGTCGTTGAATATATTCAAGACAGAGATCAATAGATTTTTGGATAATAAGGGAATTAAGGGACATGGAAATAGTGCAGTAACGTCGAATTGGGGTAGATGATCAGTCATGAATGGCGGAGCAGGCTCCAAGGGCCAAATGGCCTATTTATGCTCCTATTTCTTATGTTTAATATATATTGCTATTTGTCATAAAACAAGTGAAAGGGAAAACTGAGATTTGGGACACAATAATGAGCAAGAAGTGGAAGTGGTGCCAATCATAAATTTTATGTAGCATTATAAAAAAAGGAAAATTAACAACATAACATTTTGTTAAACACTCTTGTGCATGCCCTTGGTGAATTACAATTGCTTTGGTTTACACTTTCTACCATTTCTATGTGATGCATCCTGTACGGCTTCAGCAGAGGTAGAGGCAGGTGATCAGATCCCTGCCCTGGCTGTTCAGATGCTTTTGGTTTGGGTTTTGGAGACCTTGACAGCCCCACCAAAGACTGCTCCAACTGCATCTGTGCAGGGACAGACTACCATCAGAAATCGAGGCAGCATGTTGGGTACTGGCTAAAGGTGGGGAGGGAATGGGGAAGAGGTTTTGGGGTCAGGAACAGATGAGAAGTGGGAGTGCTTTGAGTACATTCTGTACTCAGCAAAGGACTCAGTTTTATCCCCTTACGCCTCCACCTCAATGAATTTCGTGCTCGGCATGACATTGAGCTCTTCTTCCGTCACCTCCGCCTCCGGGCTCACTTCTTTGACCAAGGGTTGTCCCCCCGATCAGCAGATCCCCCCGATCACCCACCTCCAGCATTCTCCCTCTACCTGGACCCCTCCCTCTGGCCTCTTACCCGCTTTTGATCTTTTCATTGAAAACTCTCGGCGAGACATTGGTCATCTCAATTTCTCTTCCCCCCCTCACTCACTCTAACCTGTCCCCTTCTGAACTTGCCGCACTCCATACTCTCAGGTCTAACCCCAACACTGTCATCAAACCTGCAGACAAGAGTGGTGCTGTTGTTGTATGGCGTACCAACCTCTACCTTGTAGAGGCTCAGCGCCAACTCTCAGACACTTTTTCCTACATCCCCCTGGACCATGACCCCACCACCGAACATCAAGCAACTGTCCACAGGACTGTCACTGACCTCATCTCCTCTGGAGATCTTCCCTCTACAGCTTCCAACCTCATAGTCCCGCAACCCTGGACAGCCCGCTTCTACCTCCTTCCCAAAATCCACAAACAGGACTGTCCTAGCAGACCCATTGTGTCAGCCTGCTCCTGCCCCACTGAACTTATTTCTTCCTATCTTGACTCTATCTTTTCTCCACTGGTCCAGTCTCTTCCCACCTACATCCGTGACTCTTCTGACGCACTACGTAATTTTGACAATTTCCAGTTTCCTGGCCCCAACCGCCTCCTCTTCACTATGGACGTCCAATCGCTCGACACCTCCATCCCCCACCAGGATGGTTTGAGGGCTCTCCACTTCCTCCTTGAGCAGAGCCCCAACAAGTCCCCAACCACCACCACCCTCCTCCGCCTGGCTGAACCTGTTCTCACATTGAACAACTTCGCCTTCAACTCCACTCACTTCCTTCAAGTAAAGCGTGTTTCTATGGGTACTCGCATGGGCCCTAGTTATGCCTGTCTTTTTGTGGGATATGTGGAACATTCTTTGTCCCAGTCCTACTCAGGCCCCCTCCCCCAACTCTTTACGTTGATGACTGTATTGGTGCCGTTTCCTACTCCCGCCCCAAGCTGGAAAACTTTATCAACTTTGCTTCTAATTTCCACCCTTCTCTCACTTTCACATGGTCCATCTCCGACACTTCCCTTCCCTTCCTCAACTGCTCTGTCTCCATCTCTGGGGATAGGCTGTCTACTAATATTCATTATAAGCCCACCGACTCCCACAGCTACCTCGACTACACTTCTTCACACCCTGCCTCCTGTAAGGACTCCATTCCATTCTCCCAGTTTCTCCATCTCTAACGGAAGGGTGCTTTTCTGAATGGAGGGATGTGAATAGTAGTGTTCCGCAGGGATCAGTGCTGGGACCTTTGCTGTTTGTAGTATATATAAGTGATTTGGTGGAAAATGTAGCTGGTCTGATTAGTAAGTTTGCAGATGACACAAAGGTTGGTGGAGTTGCGGATAGTGATGAGGATTGTCAGAGGATACAGCAGGATATAGATCGGTTGGAGACTTGGGCGGAGAAATGGCAGATGGAGTTTAATCCGGACAAATGTGAGGTAATGCATTTTGGAAGATCTAATGCAGGTGGGAAGTATACAGTAAATGGCAGAACCCTTAGGAGTATTGACAGGCAGGGAGATCTGGGCGGACAGGTCCACAGGTCACTGAAAGTGGCAACGCAGGTGGATAAGATAGTCAAGAAGGCATACGGCATGCTTGCCTTCATCGGTCGGGGCATAGAGTATAAAAATTGGCAAGTCATGCTGCAGCTGTACAGAACTTTAGTTAGGCCACACTTAGAATATTGCGTGCAATTCTGGTCGCCACACTACCAGAAGGACGTGGAGGCTTTGGAGAGGGTACAGAAGAGGTTTACCGGGATGTTGCCTGGTCTGGAGGGCATTAGCTATGAGAAGAGGTGGGATAAACTTGGATTGTTTTCACTGGAACGACGGAGGTGAAGGGGCGACATGATAGAGGTTTACAGAGTTATGAGTGGCATGGACAGAGTGGATAGTCAGAAGATTTTTCCCAGGGTGGAAGAGTCAGTTGCTAGGGGACATAGGTTGAAGGTGCGAGGGGCAAAGTTTAGAGGGGATGTGCGAGGCAAGTTTTTTTACACAGAGGGTGGTGAGTGCCTGGAACTTGCTGCCGGGGGAGGTGGTGGAAGCAGATACGATAATGACGTTTAAGAGGCATCTTGACAAATACACGAAGAGGATGGGAATAGAGGGATACGGAACCCGGAAGTGCAGAATGTTTTAGTTTAGGCAGGCATCAAGATTGGCGCAAATCATTTATATATACTACAAACAGCAAAGGTCCCAGCACTGATCCCTGCGGAACACCACTAATCACATCCCTCCATTCAGAAAAGCACCCTTCCACTGCTACCCTCTGTCTTCTATGACCGAGCCAGTTCTGTATCCATCTTGCCAGCTCACCTCTGATCCCGTGTGACTTCACCTTTTGTACCAGTCTGCCATGAGGGACGTTGTCAAAGGCTTTACTGAAGTCCATGTAGACAACATCCACTGCCCTTCATCAATCATCTTCGTCACTTCCTCAAAAAACTGATCAGGTTAGTGAGACACGACCTCCCCTTCACAAAACCATGCTGCCTCTCGCTAATAAGTTCATTTGTTTCCAAATGGGAGTAAATCCTGTCCCGAAGAATCCCCTCCAATAATTTCCCTACCACAGGTGTTAAGGCTCACTGGCCTGTAATTTCCTGGATTATCCTTGCTACCCTTCTTAAACAAAGGAACAACATTGGCTATTCTCCAGTCCTCTGGGACCTCACCTGTAGCCAATGAGGATACAAAGATTTCGGTCAAGACCCCAGCAATTTCCTCCCTTGCCTCCCTCAGTATTCTGGGGTAGATCCCATCAGGCCCTGGGGGCTTATCTACCTTAGTGTTTTTCAAGACGCTCAACACCTCCTCCCTTTTGATATCGACATGACCCAGACTATCTACACTCCCTTCCCTCGACTCCTCATCCAAGTCCTTCTCTTTGGTGAATACTGATGCAAAGTACTCATTTAGTACCTCGCCCATTTCCTCTGGCTCCACGCATAGATTCCCTCCTCTGTCCTTGAGTGGGCCAACCCTTTCCCTGGCTACCCTCTTGCTCTTTATATACGTATAAAAAGCCTTGGGATTCTCCTTAATCCTGTTTGCCGATGACTTTTCATGACCCCTTTTAGCCTTCCTGAATCGTTGCTTAAGTTCCTTCCTACTTTCTTTATATTCCTCAAGGGCTTCGTCTGTTCCCAGCCTTCTAGCCCTTACGAATGCTTCCTTTTTCTTTTTGACTAGGCTCACAATATCCCTCGTTATCCAAGATTCCCAAAACTTGCCAAACTTATCCTTCATCCTCACAGGAACATGCCGGCCCTGGATTCTAATCAACTGACATTTGAAAGACTCCCACGTGTCAGATGTTGATTTACCCTCAAACAGCCGCCCCCAATCTAAATTCTTCAGTTCCTGCTTAATATTGTTATAATTAGCCTTCCCCAATTTAGCACCTTCACCCGAGGACTACTCTTATCCATATCCACAAATACCTGAAAACTTACAGAATTATGGTCACTGTTCCCAAAATGCTCCCCTACTGAAACTTCGACCACCTGGCCAGGCTCATTCCCCAATACCAGGCCCAATATGGTCCCTTCCCTAGTTAGACTATCTACATATTGTTTCAAGAAGCCCTCCTGGATGCTCCTAACAAATTCTGCCCCATCCAAGCCCCTAGCACTAAGTGAGTCCCAGTCAATATAGGGGAAGTTAAAATCACCCATCACTTGGCAAGACAGAGTGAAAGGATGGAGGCAAATGTACTCACTTTTCCTAACTTGATTAGGCCATTAAATGGTTTGCTGTGCAACCAATACTGGGGCACAACACTCCTGCTACTCAGCTCCTCAGCTACCTCCAACCCCACCTTCTTGCTGACAGCAGTAGGTTTCTTCCTCCCAATCTGGGGGAAATTATCTCCTTCCTACTCCTGATTGCACCCAACAGTAATTCCAGCGAAGCATCACTAAATCTGGGTGTTGCCCTTGCTCTTTATGCATTCATCCTAAACAGCTTCTGGCTCCTCCAAATTCCATTTATGCATTAACCCTTGAAATACTAGACGTGAGATTGTGTCAAGCAGGTATGCATCACGCTCGCTGCACAACTTTGAGAAACAAAACTCAGAAGTCAAAATTTATCCCCGGGTCAAGCTGATATCGGATAATCTGAGGTGTTGACTTTACTTCCAAGTTCCGTACAGCAGTTCTCCTTCCCTCACTCCATTCAGAAGCTGCCTTTACATTAATATCGGCGCCATAGCGAATCGCCATCCCATTATGCACTGTGCCCGAATTTTCTATCTCTATTTTTGGAACACATGGTAAAAATCCCAAGCAACTATGCTGGCCCTTATTTAGTGAGCAGTTTAAGGGTTATATGTATATGTCAGAGTTGCCATTAGGTAGGCACATACAAGCAACAGGTCTTGGATTGCATGTGTCACTCTGAATTGGACAGTATAACTGAGACCAAAGAGGAACTTGGAATAATCATGGGAATGGAAGAAAAAAGCTCAGTGTTGTGAGAAACAGGATATGAGTGGATTGTGGCAGAGATGTTATAGTAGCAATAAAAGTGAAAATGAAATTAAAAAGCAAGGAAACCCTGTGTGTCCACTCAGCAGAAGGCTGTAAAAGGGAAAGGGAAAGAAACTGGGCAGACAGTAAGTTAGTCATCTGGGAGACTTCCCCACTGACATCCCTCTCACTTTGGGAAAGACATCTGCTGGACACTGGTGGAGTCCTTCTTTGAAAATGTAGATTGGGCTCTGATGACAGCAATGGAACCCCCTACTATTTTAACCAGTGGCCGGAGCAGGAGAAGCTGTTGTGGCTTTCCAGAACATACCCAAATAGACAGTAACAAATGAGGCTCCGCCAGGATTTACCACCAGAAATACTTCTTGCTTTGACAATAAAATCTTGACAGGGACTCTGCAACAGCTGAGCAATTTTTTCCAATAAGTAGCTGAGCCACACAAACACAGTTAAACATTGTCCTTTTGGATCCAGGTAGAGTTGGATTACTCCTCCAGGTCCCATAAGAGAAATTTACACCTCCTCTGCCCCGGGCTCCCCTGTTTTATTCCTGATCATGAGCCCCTCCCAAAAATCTCTTCCCAGAAATTACTTGAATCTTGTGGACTTTCAACTTGGCCACTGGCCTCCTGTTGCCTGACATTATGTTCCTCCCTGTTGGCCCGATGCTGGCAGTTGCAGTTTCAAGTGGGCAACTGACCAGGAACATGAGTTAAGGCCCCTACTTCAGGCTGCTGAGGCCAGGATACTTTGCTGGTCACCTTGGTCCCTACCTATATAATTCCCTCTGAGTTAACATTGGAGCTGTAATGTTTGTACAGTGGTATCACATTATAAACAGTAGGATAGGATAGGTTTTTTTTTAAAAAGTAGATACCATTTGCGTAACACCCCATGAGATTGGTCGCAGAGATCCAGCTTTCGTAGCTGCAGTAACAAATGAGGCTCCACCAGGATTTACCACCACAAATACTTCTTGCTTTGACAATAAAATCTTGACAGGGACTCCGTGACAGCTTAGTAATTTTATCCCATAAGTAGCTGAGCCACACAAACCAGGAAGGTTCCATGCTCAATAGTCAGCTGGAGTTGAGTTGGCTGACCCCACCATGGGCAGCAGTAGGGGGCACTATAGTCATCTTCCACTCTGCTCGGTTAGGGAGAGAAACATCACTGACATTCCCTGGTTATCCAGTAACACCTAATGGATCTGGACAGGTGTGTTTGTTGGGTGAGAACGAAACAGAGTTCAGCTGTGATGCCCTCTGATGCTGAATATGCTGCTGGCACCAGCACTTACTGTCAAGGCTCATCCATCAATGAAAGAAAGAAAGGAATACTTATATATCGTGCCTTTCCTGACTTCAGGACCTCCAAAAGCACTTTACAGCAATGAAGTACTTTTGAAGTCACTGTTGGAATGTGGGAAACACAGCAGCTGATTTGTTCACAGCAATGTGCCACAACCAGAAATGTGATAATGACCAGATAGTCTGTTAAAGTGATATTGGTTAAGAGGTAAATGCCGACCAAGACACTGGGGAGAACTCACATGCTCTTTTCTAAATGTCATGGAATCTTTTATATCCAACTGAGAGGGCTGACGGTGCCTTGGTTTAATGTCTCATTTAAACGATGGTGCCAGTGACAGTGCACAGTGCTGCACTCAAGTGTCAGCCTTGATTTTGTTCTCAAATTTTATGGAGTTGGAAATAAAAATTGGGAGAGATGTAAAATGTGCTGCTGACTCATTATCAGTCATTTTACACTAATGTATAAACTCAAGATCAACCCCAGTGAACTACTTTGATATTGCAGAAATTGTTATTATTTAGGCATACAAGATCCTAAACTGCAAGGGAATGAATAATCAGTTGATTTGTTTCTCAGGGTCTTGGTTGAGGGAGAAATGTTGGCCAGAATAGCAGGAGAACTGCATGCTCTTCCTCTAACAGTGACATAGGGTCATTTATGCACACCTGAGATGGCAGATGGGGTCTTGATTTAATATCTCATTTGAAGAATGATACCTCTAAAATGCAGCATGCTCTCAGTATTGCACTTGCATGTAAACTTACATTTTGAGTTCAAGTACTGGTATGGACCTTGTAAATCAAAGCCTTCTGAGGTGAAAGGTTAGAAATGAAACTAAGTTTGATAACAATATGAAGGAGATGGGTGCTGCAAAACATGGGAACAACAAGCCAAATAGTTAGGTTGCACGGTAGGGAGGGCTTGGGCAAACAAAAAGCAGAAGCTGTTCAATGTGAACAACTGCAAAGTGATAAGATTGGGCAAGAGAAAAGCAGTGGGACTATAAAATGAACAGTAGGGCAGGACAGGAATCTGTTGTATTGGTGAATAACTCATTAGAACCATCAGCAGAGCGTAAAGAATAGCACATAATCATATGGTCTAGAGGCAGAAGAACAGAACATCAGTCCCCGGCTAATATGGAGCTTGCATAGGGACTGGTTTGGCCCCACCTGGAGTACGGTATAGAGTTCTGTAATACAGTAGAGGCATCCTGGTTCTGAAAAAGGTGCAGAGAAGGACAACTGAACTGATAGCAGGCATTATGCACTTGGGCTATGAGGATAGATTAAGGAAGTTAGGAACAATAACACTGGAGATACAACAGCAATTTGTTCTTAAATAAACTTAAATAATGTTCCATGGTGCTTCACAGCAGAAGAAAGGAGCAGACGCTGAGCCTTTGTGGGAGAGTTAAGAGAGGTGGCCAAAGCTTGGTTGAAGAGGCAAATTTTCAGTGGACTTCTGAAGCAGATAGAGAGGAAGATAGAAAGATGAAAAGGTTAAGGGAGGGAATTGCATAGGATAGGGCAAAGCTGACTAAAAGCTCAGGGAAGACAGGAAGCAAGAAGGCTAATGTGATATCTATAACTATAACCCATCACAGGACATCAGAAAAACATCACTGCAGATATGACTTGGTGCTTGTCATTCTCAAATTCAAGTTAAGAGCCTTTTACATACCCTTTATTGATGACACAATCAATGGTTGCATAGATTTGTAACACAAGAAATGAAAGAGAAACATGTAAAGGAGCAGGTGAGGATTCCCAACTGCTCCATAGGCATTCAGACTCCTAGTTCAATCTCTAGTCTGGGCCAAAGTTAGATAATCTCAGCTGGGAGGGCAATGGGAGCATTAGAGTGCTCTGGGATATGATGGGATCAAAGTCAGGAAGGGTCCTTGCTCCTGATAGTTATCGTGTAGCTCCTGCTCTAAAAGTGCACACAGGACAGTGTCAGCTGATGCTAGAAGTGACTCAGCTCCGGTGCTTTCATGAAGAAGTAGCTTGCCAACAATCAGGGGGTTGTTTGAAACTAATCCACCTGGTGGGAAACTGATGGGATCGGATTGGCCACCCATTTAACATCACCTTCTGGTTTTATTTTCCATTGCCTTCAATGGAAAGTAAAGTCAAGCGGGGTGTAAAATGGATGGCCAATCCTAGTTTCTCGCTGGGCAGGTTACGTTCAAATTAACCTCTCACTTTCTAACCTTCCCGAGGTCCAAAAAGGTTACTGGGTTCTCTGGAATGCTAGCCTCTGCTTTTAGGAACAGGACAGAGAGAAATAAAAATGTAAATTTTTGGGAATAGCTAGACACACGGCCAGTCCAAGTGACGTCACCCATTGATGGTGTCTTAGTCACCTCTGGTGATTCTTTGTATTGGTTTCTGCACTTCTTTCATTGTCTAATGGAGCTGTCACATCCAGGCATTGAAATGTAGTTCTTAGTCAGTGAGGCCACACCTCAGGGAACAGTCTTCATTGCTCATGTATGTGGGTGAGAAGAGGGGGAACTTAGTATGACATTTACTGGAAGACGGCCAGAACTGTAACCTCCCACACGATCCTGTATCCTAAAGAAGCAAAGGTGATTGTTTCTAAAGGTGTGGTGCGCCTAGGCAAAAAATACAGCACTGACTCAGAACCATACTGTGATGCCAATATTATACATCTTTAATCAGGTACCTACAACAGCTACAGCGACAGAAACAGCATGCTAGTGAGTCAACAAATACTGAAAAAGACAGACAACCCAGCAACTACAAGTCAGTCAGCCTAATGTCAGCAGAGGGGAAACTTTTAAAGACAATAATCTGAAGCAAAATTAATTGTCACTTGGGAAAATATGGGCTAATATCGCAATTCTCTTGTTGAACTCGGTTTGAATGCCTATGAGATGCAATATCTTATACCCAATATTGTTCATTTGCAACAAATAAGCAGAAAATCACACACTATAACTAGAGTCAGAATAAAAATACTTTAAAATTGAGCTTTGTTGATGATTATAGCTCTTTCATTTTGTTGCCTTGCCATGGGGTTGAGTGAGTTGTGTGTTCTCAGGTCTGTGACACTGCTCCAGTATGACAAGTTGATGACAGATGCGTCTGCTCAGTGCACTCCATCTTTCCCCAGCAGAAGAGACTGAAATTTGCAGAATCACAGACAAGAACCTGACTTTACCACTGGCTGATGCAGCCTTAGTACACCCTATTCATGGGATATGTATTAGGATTCACTAAACATGACTGGATTAACCGCGCTACTGAATGGCCTGAATTTTACCAATTGGGCGGATGACCCGATTGGGGTGGGAGGGCGCTATTCAGATCGGCAGCATACACAGGCAGGCGGCGGGATTTCCTCTGCGATTTTATGAGGAGGAACGAATTAAGGGTGGGCAGGAGGGGGAGCTGCCCAATTAAGGGCAGTGGACGGGTCCTAGAGCTGGCAGCTGGCATGGAGGCACCACTTTTAAAGGCAACGTTCAGGTAGGCTGAAGCCACAGACAAAAAGGAGGTAGTCTACAGCAACAGAAGCAGAGGAGAAATGGCTTCAGCACAGAGAAGGGTTGCTCCACGACTCAGCGACGTCTCCCTGGAGGTGCTCCTGTAGGCAGTCAGAGAAAGGAGAAATGTCCTATTTCCAGCAGAAAGGTATGGCTGGAGGTTGCAGCCATAGACAGCAGCTGAGGGGTTATTGCAAGAACTTGGATCCTTTGCGGGAAGAGATTTAGTGACCTGCTGCAACCTGGAATGGGATTGGCGTTTAGAGTTGCAAACTGGAAACCTAGCATGAATTAAATGGTGCCCATGAAAAGAGTAGACCCATGCATGGGGGAACATCAGGCATCAAAGTTCACATTGAGGCACCCAGTTCACACGCACCCGATCCCCATGGTCCGTGATGGGTGAAGGATGTATGACATAAATACTGTGGCTACAAGAGCAGGTCAGAGGCTGGAAATTCTGTGGCGAGTAACTCACCTCCCCAATGCCTGTCCACCATCTAAAAAGCACAAGTCAGGAGGGTGATGAAATACTCTCCACTTGCCTGAATGGGTGCAGCTCCAACAACACTCAAGAAGCTCGACACCATCAAGGACAAAGCAGCCCACTTGATTGGCACCCCATCCACCACTTTCAACATTCATTCCCTCCACCATAGATGCACAGTTGCAGCAGTGATACAAGATTCACTGCAGCAACTCACCAAAGCTCCTTCAACAGCACCTTCTAAACCTGCAACTTCTACCACCTTGAAGGACAAGGGCAGCCGATGCATGGGAACACCCCCAAATGCAAGTTCCCCGCCAAGCAACACACCATCCTGAGCTGAAACTATATTGCTGTTCCTTCACTGTCACTGGATCAAAATCCTGGAACGACCTTCCTAAAAGCACTGTTGGTGTAACTACACCCCAAGGACTGCAGTGGTTCAAGAAGGAAGCTCACCGCCACCTACAAAAGGGCAATTAGGGATGAACAATAAACGCTGGCCTAGCAAGCGATGCCCACATCCCCCGAACAAATAAATAAAAATATGGCTGAATGGCCGTGTCCCCATGCCATTGCAGCTGTGTGGTGCTGCACATTTACAGTTCCTCAGAGTGAACAGCACAGATGGTCCATGAGACAGGAGTGACACTGCATATGTCTGTGCTTGCAGAAGTGTACTCAGAATGCCAGGAAGCGTCAATGCACCGGAGGTGGAGTGCCATTCATCGCCGTGGTGACACCGATGGAGGAGAAGAGGCCATGGGGATCAGATGGGAGATGGCAGGGCAGCCTGTTGCGGAGGGCAAGGCACGTGTGGACACTATGGAGAGCGAGTAAAGTGATGGTTGCATTCATCACTCTCTCGACCATGTGTGAGCTGTGGCACCTTTTATGGGCCTTTAACACCACTGGAAGCTCCTGACCAAGCGGAGACACCAGGGCGTGGTTGAAGGAGCAACTGTTGCACTTAAATCATGTCTATCCAGCAGGTACAGCAGCAGATGAGGAAGAGAAAAAGGCTTCTGCTACACTGAAAAGCTCAGGGGTTGCAACGCCATCTCAAGACACTGCATCACTTTATTTCAGTGCACCATCCACTCATATCGGTTGGCACAATCTGGTGAGCACTGCACAGACATTCAGGAGCAGGTAACAAAGGCAGTGACAGCTGCGGTCACTTCCCATTGAAGGAGTGAGGAGAGGCCCAGCGATGCTCAGATTCATGCAGATGGCGAGCCTCAGGTGTCATCAGCCAAGCAGCAGTAGCTTCAGCAGCAGTGTTAAAAGTGTGAACATCTATTGGAGTTTCCAGAAGTAATGCAGTCACATGTACAAACGATGGGAGAGTCCATCCATGCCATGATTGGTGCCATTTCTCTGGCATATGAGTGCATGGCTTCCTCCATTAAGAGAGTTGCGACCTTCATGGGGAGACACATGGAGCACAGCACTGAATGGATGCAGGAGCACGCTCAGACCTCTATAGCCTGGCCTCACCCAAGAGGTCTATGGAGCAATGGATGGGCGAGATGGGCCAGTCACACATTTCCCCGTGGCCAGGAGCTGAACCATTCCAGGCAACCATGGGAGTGCACGTGGGGCCTGACAATGGGCAGGCTGAAGGCAATGGGAGCTCCTCTCAAGGCACTTTGATAGCTGAAGGCATATCCTCAGCCCTTTTGATGGTGACACCAATGCTGCATGCTGGCTTGAGGCGGCTCCTGCACAGATACAGGTGGCCCCGGATGTGCCGAGCTCCATTGGGCTCAGGCACCCAGAGGATGGAGGCCACGGCCAGCTCATGCACCGGAGCAAGAAAGACAGCAGGTTGTCCCCACATCAAATCCAGGCACAGGGGGAGCACCCAGTAGAAGTGACCATAAGCAAGTGTGTAAATGCATGGACTGGCATTTGCAGAGCTCTGGGGAAAGGGCAGCAGAGTGAAACTAATTGGATAGCTCTTTCAAAGACTCGGTACAAGCATTAACAGCCTGCTGTGCTGTATGATTCTATGATTAACAGCACTACTTAACATCACTGGATTAATAGTGGTACTTAATTAACTGGTCTAATTACTATTGCTGGATTAACAGTGCTATTTAATATCACTGGATTAACAGCACTATTTAATATCACTGGATTGACAGTGCTATTTAGTAACACTGGATTAACAGCACTGCTGAATAATGCTGGATTAACAGTAGTATGTAGTATCATTGGATTAACAGTATTATTCAATATCGCTGGATTAACAGCACTACTTAATATCATTGGATTGACAGCATTACTTAATAACACTGGGGTAACAAAGCTATTTCATATCACTGGGTTAACAATGCTACTTAATACCACTGGATTAATAATTCTACTTTATATTGCTAGATTAGTAGTGCTACTTAATATTGTTAGATTAATCTCACTATTTAATATTGTTAGATTAACAGCACTACTCAACATTATTGTATGGATAGCACTAATAGCAGTGCACATGAACACAACTGAATATAGAGTCATAGAGAGATACAGCACTGAAACAGGCCCTTCGGCCCACCGAGTCTGTGCCGACCAACAACCACCCATTTTATACTAATCCTACATTAATCCCATATTCCCTACCACATCCCCACCATTCTCCTACCACCTACCTACACTAGGGGCAATTTACAATGGCCAATTTACCTATTAACCTGCAAGTCTTTGGCTGTGGGAGGAAACCGGAGCACCCGGTGGAAACCCACGAGGTCACAGGGAGAACTTGCAAACTCTGCACAGGCAGTACCCAGAACCGAACCCGGGTCGCTGGAGCTGTGAGGCTGCGGTGCTAACCACTGCGCCACTGTGCCGCCTGTGTTGGATGCCACTGTGTTGGATGAAGAACAATAATTAACATTGATGGATTAACTGTCTGATTTAGTATCAATGGATTAATAACACAAGTTACCACCAATGGAGTAACAGCACTATGTAATGGCAATGAATGATCAGTAATATTTAACATCACCGGATAAACACTGTGAATGATTATTGTCGGATTAATAGCATTATTTAACTTCATTGGATCATTACTTAATATTTCTTGATTAATTTTGTTGGATTACTTGTGTCATGCAGGGCCCCACCTGCCAAGAATGAGGCATATTAATTTCATCACATGAACATTGATTTTAAACTGTTACTGGAGTAACAAAAGAACTTGCTTTTAAAAAAACACCAGACCCTTAACTGGAAAGACATTTGCATATTTACAGACAGTGCTTAAAAGAGACAAAAGACCATTCCCTGACACATTCAGTCCACAATGGACTTTTGACTACCAGACTTCAAAGGTGGAGGAGCTAGCATTCCAGGTTGACTGCTAAGATGGCTGAATACTCAAACAGACGTGGCCACACCAGCTAGACACATGACTAACCTGCTGGGCCACCTGAGTTTTTTGCATTTGAACTTGCCACAGAGATTTGTACTGGCAGAAAGCTATTTGCTCCTGGGCTGAGAGACCTCTCTTCTGCCTGCTCCCATCTCGTTCTCATGGAACTCTAAAATCCACTGAAGACATATGAAGCCCAAGAGAGAAGTCTCCTACATTGAACAAGGTTTAAGAAGAATACTGGGCCCCAATTAAAAGCAAGACTACCTACAATCAAGGACTCTACAGCGAGCTCGAAGCACAGTAAAAAACCCCTCTTCACAGATTGCCTCAAACTTTTTCACTTTATTTTTCTTCTGCTCTTTTCTGTCCCTATTTGCATGTGTGTATTGCGTGTGCATGCTGGCGTGGGTGCGTCATGTATCCGTAGGCGTTAACCGAATTAGAGTTTGTAGTTTAAGTTTAATAAAATTTCACCTTTCTTCTTAAAACCTAAGAAAGCCTGTTTGCACTCATTTCTTTGCCTTATAATTGGAAAGCGGTGAACAAGGGTTCACCAAGGGGGAGCTCAAAACACAGTGTGTTTAAAATCAAACGCTGTTACAGTAAGACCAGGTGGAGGCTAGATACCTTTCTCACCTGGTCGTACCACTTGCGTTATGTCACTACTTAATATCACTGGATTAACTGCACTACTTAATATCACTGGATTCAAAGACTGAGATAATATTGCTGCTTAAATGTCAATACTTAACATCACTCAAGTAACAGTGTTTATAAGCACTACTGGGTTAAAAGCACTATTTAATATCAGTGCATCAACAAGATTTCTGAATATGTTTGGAATAACAGTACTATTATTAGCAATGGATTAGCAACACTAATAAATATCAAAGGATTAACAGCAAGGGCGGCACAGTGGCGCAGTGGTTAGCACCGCAGCCTCACAGCTCCAGCGACCCGGGTTCAATTCTGGGTACTGCCTGTGTGGAGTTTGCAAGTTCTCCCTGTGTCTGCGTGGGTTTTCTCCGGGTGCTCCGGTTTCCTCCCACAGCCAAAAGACTTGCAGGTTGGTAGGTAAATTGGCCATTATAAATTGCCACTAGTATAGGTAGGTGGTAGGGAAATATAGGGACAGGTGGGGATGTGGCAGGAATATGGGATTAGTGTAGGATTAGTATAAATGGGTGGTTGATGGTCGGCACAGACTCGGTGGGCTGAAGGGCCTGTTTCAGTGCTGTATCTCTAAACATTATTTATCACTGGATTAATATTGTTAGATTACTTGCATTAATTTTAACATAATTGGATTAACAGCACAATTTAATATCATTGGATTAACAATATTAATTAATACCATTGGATTAACTGCAATATTATTACTGGATTGACAGCATTATTTAATATCATATTTAATATCATTGGATTGACAGCATTACTTAATAACGCTGGGGTAACAAAGCTATTTCATACCACTGGATTAACAGTACTACTTAAAATCATAGGGCGTGGGCGTCCCTGGCTATGCCAGCATTTATTGCTAACCGATAATTGCACTTGAGAAGGTAGTACCTTCTTGAACTGCTGTAGTCCTTCGGGTGTAAGTACACCCACAGTGCTGTTAGGGAGGAAGCTCCAGGATTTGACCCAGCGAAGTGAAGGAACGGCGATATAGTCAGGATGGTGTGTGGCTTGGAGGGGAACTTGCAGGTGGTAGTGTTCTCATGCATCGGCTGCCTTTGTCCTTCTTGGTAGTAGAGGTCAAAGGTTTGTAAGATGCTGTCAAAGGAGCCTTGGTGAGTTGCTGCAGTGCATCTTGTAGATGGTACACACTGCTGCCACTGTGCATCAGTGGTGAAAGGAGTGAATTTTGAAAGTTGTAGATAGGGTGCTAATCAAGCGAGCTGCTTTTTCCTGTATGGTGTTGAGCTTCTTGAGTGTTGTTGGAGCTGCACCCATCCAGGCAAGTGGAGAGTATTCCATCACACTCCTGACTTGTGCCTTGTGGACAGGCATAGGGGAGACAGGAGGTGAGTTCCTCGCCACAGAATTCCTAGCCTCTGACCTGCTCTTGTAGCCACAACATTTATGTGGCTGGTCCAGTTCAGTTTCATGTCAATGTAGACCCCCAGGATGTTGACAGTGGGAGATTCAACGATGGTAATGCAATTGAACGTCAAGGGGAGATGGTTAAATTCTCTCTTGTTTGAGATGGTCATTGCCTGGCACTTCTGTAGTGTGAATGTAACTTTCCACTTATCAGCCCAAGCCTGGATGTTGTCCAGGTCTTGCTGCATATGGACATGGGCTGCTTCAGTATCTGAGGAGTCGCGAATAGTGCTGAACACTGTCCAATTGCCAGCGAACATCCCCATTTCGGACCTTTCGGGAAGGTCATTAATGAAGCAGCTGCAGATGGTTTGGCCTAGGATACTACCCTGAAGAACTCCTGCAGTGATGTCCTGGAGCTCAGATGATTGACCTCCAACAACCACAACCATCTTCCTTTGTGCTTGGTATGACTCCAAACAGCGGAGAGTTTTACCCTTGATTCCCGTTGACTCCAGTTTTGCTAGGGCTCCTTGATGTCATACTCAGTCAAATGCTGCCTTGATGTCAAGGGCAGTAACTCTCACCTCACCACTGGAGTTCAGCTCTTTTGTCCGTATTAGAACCAAGGCTGTAATGAGGTCAGGAGCTTAGTGGCCCTGGTGGAACCCAAACTAAGCGTCAGTGAGCAGGTTATAGCTGAGCAAGTGCTGCTTGATAGCACTGTCAATGACACCTTCCATCAGTTTACTGATGATTGAGAGTAGACTGAAAGGGCCGTAATTGTCTGGGTTGGACTTGTTCTGCTTTTTGTGTACAGGACATACCTGGGCAGATGTTCTTGTGCACAGGACATAACTGGGTAGATGCCAGTGTTGTAGCTGTACTGGCACAGCTTGGCTAGGGGCGCGCCTGGTTCTGCAACACAAGTCTTCAGTACTATTGTCGGAATGTTGTCAGGGCCCATAGCCTTTGCAGTATCCAGTATCTTCTAGCCATTTCTTGATATCACGTGGAGTGAATCAGATTGGCTGAAGTCTGGCATCTGTGATGCTGGGAACCTCAGGAGGAGGCCGAGATGGATCATCCACGCGGCGCTTCTGGCTGAAGATGGATGCAAATGCTTCAGCCCCGTCTTTTGCACTGAAGTGCTGGGCTCCCCCATCTTTGAGGATGGGGATATTTGTGGAGCCACCTCCTCCAGTTAGTTGTTTAATTGTCCACCAGCATTCACAGCTGGATGTGGCAGGACTGCAGAGCTTAGATCTGATCAGTTGGTTGTAGGATCGCTTAGCTCTGTCTATCATATGCTGTTTCCGCTGTTTGGCATGCAAGTAGTCCTGTGTTGTAGCTTCACCAGGCTGACACCTCATTTTGAGGTATGCCTGGTGCTGGTCCTGACATGCCCTCCTGCACTTTTCATTGAACCAAGGTTGGTTCCCCCAGCTCGATGGTAATGCTAGAGTTGGGGGACATGCTGGTCCAGGAGGTTACAGATTTTAGTTGAATACAATTCTGCTGCTGATGATGGCCCACAGCACCTCACAGATGCCCAGTTTTGAGTTGCTAGATCTGGCTAAATTAAAATCAGTAGATTAAAAGAGCTGCACTAGGCTCTGACCCCTGTTGGTCCTGCGGTGTGGTTCTGCGTACAGATCGCTCTGTTGTAAACTCTGGATATTAATTCTCGAATATTCTGATTTTCTTGTGGAGCAGCTCCAGATGTTAATGCACAACCAAAGGTTTAGCATCCAACAGGAACAGTTTGGAAAAGCAGTGAACCAGCAACAATCCAATACAGAAAACACTGGATGATGGATTGTATTAAACTGGAAAGAACAACACGTAGACACAGAGGAACAAAAAAATGTACACAAATCACTCAAATCTTTGAATAGTACATCAGGAGAGGGAAAAAAAAAATGACCACCATGAGGTGGAAAGTCTCAGCACAATGAATAAAGAGGCTGTCATTCAGCAAGCGACAACAAAAACAATATTAATCTATTGTTTATATAAAGAGCATCTCACAGCCAATCAACTATTTTTCAAGTGTAGTCATTGCTTTCTAGGCAGAAGAGCCAACTAATTTGATCAGAGCAAAGTCCTAGAATCAACAATGAGATAAATGGCCAGAATTCCTGCTTGCCCAAACAAACTACAACAAGCACAGCAACTACAGATGCTTGGTTGTGCTTTGGCATCAGAAAGGACCTTCAACCTACCTGGAACAGCTATGTTTCCTGCCGTTGGATGGTCCATTTCTAAAATGAGGTCATTATGGATTACCTAGAAAAAGAAATAATAAATGTAGATTTAGTTACCACTATATGTCAATGTTTTAAAGCAAATTGTGAATTCATGGCTATTATTATAAAGAGTTACTCTACGAATATATGGCCTCCTTCTGCAAAATGCTATGATTTTATGATCTCAGGGAGGTAGGGCTACAGCACTGTAGCCTTGATTTTCTATCCTATGCTCTGTGCAAGCATCATTCCGCACTGGGAACACAGGATTTTGGAAAACTTCCACAGAGACTGAAAGATTGGCTGACATGTCACAAACCTAAGGCAATCATATCATCTAAGTAAAACCATCTGAAATTTCAACTTTGTAGCTAAGCACTTGATAATCAATGGTAGCTAATCTATAACAGTTCTGCATCAAAATAAACGTACATTTATTCATAAATATTGTACTCTTAGCAGATTTTCCAAGTAAACATTTTACCACAATTTTCAGGAACAAGCATGTTCCATCAACATTTATTGACTGGGTTTTCAGACTTAGAAAGCAATAATGTATATGTACTGTATTCCTACATGAATTCTAGGCACTTATTTTTGAGGCCAATTTATCACCGCATTAACCTATTTAAGGGTTTCTCCATCAATGCCAGCATTCAGCTGTTTCATGACAGCATACATGTTAGACTGATGAAGGATATGTCATCCCTATTCATGATCACCACTCCATATTATTAATGTCGATAGGCTTGGTCTCCAGGGTATTTGCTAACTATATATATATGCTTATCAGAAACTGAATAAGGCAATGTGGAGTAGAGATGTTGCATTGGACCCAGAAACCTACATCCCTGCAGGAAATCAGTGTTTCTGTGTAAAGGAGTACTTCTTCATATTAAAAAGTTTTACAAGAATTAAAAAAAAGACCATAATAACCAACATGCAATTATTTTACTTCACATTTCTCCTTCCCTCACTTTCTCATACTCTGTTCATCTTTCACACACATTCTTCCCATCTCCTGAACATACAGGGGGGAATGTTAACCAAAATGAAAAGCTGGATTTAGTTCAAATGGGAGGTTAAAATCTTAAACAGATTCCTGACCCAAACCTGCCTGCAATCCACCCACTTCTGGCTTTAACTGAGGCAGGAAGGTGGGCGGGCACCCAACCCACTCCAAGGAGGTGAGTTGGCATTTTAAATATAATAATGGCTGGAAACCCAGCAGCCACATACAGGTGAGGCTTGCGTTATCCAGGAGATAAGTGCTTTTACACCTATTTTCTGGCTCCATTGTGTCTGCCTGAGTAACCTCCCTGATCGGGCACATCCAGCTGCCAAACTCTCCAATCCCTCCCCAGGCCTCCAAAGTGCACCAACACCCCCCCCCCCACCCCCTTACCAGGTCTCTGCCCCCTCCCTCACCCAGGTCTCTGATTCCCCCAGGCCTGCCCAACAATCCCCCCACCCCCCGACTCTCCAGCTGCTGTCGCGGGATCGACCCTACAACATCCCCACTGACTCTGTTTTCTTCCCCACAGATGGTCCCTGACCTACTGAGTGTTTCCATCTGCATTTATTTCAGATTTCCAGCATCTTCAGTATCTTACTTTTGAATGACTTTTGAAGTATAGTTATTCTTGATTTGTAAGAGCCAATTTGCACACGGCAAAGTCCCAGAAACAGCAATAAACTAAATAACTAGTCAACTTATTTTGGAGGTGTTGGTTCAGGGAGGATTGTTTGTCAGGACAACTACACCCTGAGAGAATATGGAACTGCTCTGCATTTCAATAAGTTGAGTTTAAACAGCTAGTAAAAGTAATGTATCTTTTCACATAGACACTGGTTCTCCAGTCAAAAGAGCAAGACGCATGCACATGACTCTGCGGACCCCATATGTTAATGGGGAAATGTCCTGCAACTGCAAGGGCTACCATTCTATCAACGTCCAAATGGTATGTGACCATGCCCAAGGTTCAATGAGGAGCAGCGGAGAGCGTGGCAGGAGCAGCCCCACTGGCATCTCCCGCCAATGTGGAAAATTGCCCAGGTATGTTCTGTCCACAAGAAAGCAGGACAAATCCAATCTGGCCAATTATTGCCCCATCAGTCTACTCTCAATCATCAGCAAAGTGATAGAACGTGTCATTGACAATGCTATCAGGTGGCACTTACTCAGCAATAACCTGCTCACTGATGCTCAGTTTGGGTTCCGCCAGAGACACTTGGTTCCAGACCTCAAGGAGCCCAGAAGACCTGACATCAATGGGATAAAATGAGAAAACGTTTCACTGGTTGGAGTCATATCTAGCACAATGGAAGATAGTTGGGGCTGTTGGAGGCCAATCATCTCAACCCAGGACATCACTGCAGGAGTTCCTCAGGGTAGTGTCATAAGCTCAACCATCTTCATCAATGACTACCCCTCCATTATAAGGTCAGATGCGGGGATGTTTGCTGATGATTGCACAGTGTTCAGTGCCATTTGTGACTCCTCAGGTACTGGAGCAGTCCATGTCCACCTGCAGCAAGACCTGGATAACATTCAGGCTTGGGCTGATAACATTTTGATTAGATTAGAGATACAGCACTGAAACAGGCCCTTCGGCCCACCGAGTCTGTGCCGAACATCAACCACCCATTTATACTAATCCTACACTAATCCCATATTCCTACCAAACATCCCCACCTGTCCCTATATTTCCCTACCACCTACCTATACTAGTGTCAGATAATGACCATCTCAAACAAAAGAGAATCTAGATTTTAGATTTAGATAGACAGCACTGAAATAGGCCCTTCGGCCCACTGAGTCTGTGCCGACCATTAACCACCCATTTATACTAATCCTACACTAATCCCATATTCCCCTACCACCTACCTATACTAGGGGCAATTTATAATGGCCAATTTACCTATCAACCTGCAAGTCTTTTGGCTGTGGGAGGAAACCGGAGCACCCGGAGGAAACCCATGCAGACACAGGGAGAACTTGCAAACTCCACACAGACAGTACTCAGAATTGAACCCGGGTTGCTGGAGCTGTGAGGCTGCGGTGCTAACCACTGCGCCACTGTGCCGCCCCATCTAATCATCTTCCTTTGATGTTCAACAGCATTACCATCGCTGAATTCCCCACTATCAACATCCTGGGGGTTACCATTGACCAGAAACTTAACTGGAACAGCCACATAAATACTGTGGCTACAAAAGGCTGGGAATTCTGTGGCGAGTAACTCATCTCTTGACTCCCCAAAATCTGTCCACCATCTACAAGGCACGAGTCAGGAGTGTGATGGAATATTCTCCATTTGCCTGGATGGGTGCAGCTCCAACAACACTCAGGAAGCTCAACACCATCCAGGACAAAGCAGGCCACTTGATCGGCATCCCATCCACTTGAACATTCACTCCGTCTACCATCGACACACAGTGGCAGCAGTGCGTACCATCTAAACACCATCCTGACTTGGAACTTTATCGCCGTTTCTTCACTTTCGCTGGATTAAAAACCTGGAATTCCCTTCCTAATACTGTGGGTGTACCCACACCACTTGGACTGTAGCTGTTCAAGAAGGCGGATCTCCACCACCATCTCAATGACACTTAGGGATGGGCAACAAATGCTGACCAAGCCAGTGATGCTCACATCCCATGAAAGAATAAAAAAAAAATCCTCTCTGTGAATACTCACTATCCTGGCAGCAGCCAAGCCCATTTATCCTGTGCTAGTCAGCCCTATCCACCATCTTTGGCCCATCACAAAGAGCCAGAGGCAGGCTGCTGGATGACAAGGGATACCCACTCTACACTTGGCTGATGATATCTTTCTGCCACCCAACCACAAGGACAGTGACCCTACAAAAAGAGCCATGCAGCAACCAGGAAAGTTATGGAGCAAACCACTAGCATGCTGAAACAACAGTTCTGCTGCCTGGACTGTTTGGAGGAGCCCTCCAATACACACTGGAGTGTGTCACTAAGTGTGTGGCGGTCTCTCTGAAGCCCTTCGCACCAGACCCTCAGAGAGCATCGCGGGAGGAGAAATTAGAGGACGAGAAAGAAGAGAAGGGAGGAGGCATCAAGGGCACCTTCGGTCTGGAAAGGCTGAGATGTCATCCCTACATCCCAGTAGCTCCACAATTCTCCACCTTACATTTGCTACTTACCATCACAATGTCCTCTTGGTCAAAACCCTGAAATAAAAGCCACCAACAAAAAGCCATTCCAACAACACTCCCAATTATACATACAAGACTGAACTATTCACCCTAGTTTAGTCCCTGTCTTGCGGCTCCCCTTCCCTGGCCTAGTGCTCCTATGCAGTTTGACTCCAGTGGCTGCAGCATGGGCTGGTGGAAGGCTGCTGACTTGAGGGAGACTGCAGATATCCTTACGAGATGACCTTGAGCCTTGTAGGCCTAGCTTCGGACTGCTCCACCTTGACATGGTGTCAGTAGAGGGTTGGCTGGCTGAAAGACAACAGCAAGGGTACTGGCAGAGGGGCAGTGGTGGGAGCACAAATGCTGTTATTCTGAGAGGACAGCAGATTCGGGCACAGGGATCCACTGCCACTCCCCCAGGGTGGCACCTCAGCAATCCTGATAATATGTTGAAGGACAAATTGCTGGACTGCATGCTTCTTTGAACACTGGTATCTGCAACCGTGATGGCAGCAGTCTGAGTCTGCATGGTACTAAGCTAGGCTTGCATGGCAACAAGCGTGGCTTTCATAACCTCAGTCTGAGCTTTCACTGCAGCACTGAGACACTGGGTGGCTTCTGCCTGTGCTGCAATGGAAGCTGTATCACAGTTGGGTCCTCAAGAAATGTCATGGAGTTGGCCACCACTTCCGTGCTGGAAGGTTTGGCTCTGAGCTCTGCATGAGGCCCTGTGCCAATTTGGAGCCGGACTCCTCCTTGACAGTGATAAGAGGCTCTGTGGCAGGCCTGTCAATGCATCAGGCATCTCAGTGTGCATGACCATCAGCGTCCTCCAGTACGTCGCCCCATCAAAGTCCTCATCTGAATCCTGTGCAGCAGAACTTGTGCGCGACCTAACCCTCGGGGGAGCTGGCACACAAACCATCTTTTCTCCTGGCCTTGCTGCAGACCACTCATAACTGGTGAGTCACCAAATGCTGATCCCAACTCTATAGTACCCTCTAAAGTTTGTGCAGTGCCAGTATCTAAGCTGGTGGCTGCGACTGCTGGATCAAGTGACGGTGCTTCTTCATCAGAGCTCTGGTGTAGCTCTCACCCTTCATGATGAGGTTGCACTGGTTGGCCAGGCATCAGCTCTTGGGTATCTGAATGCAGAAATGCAGAAGACGAGGGTTTGTGTGAGGGGTGGAAAGTAAGAGGTCCATGGTCATACCATCTGCAGCTTGCACTTTAAGCTAGATTGCAGGATGAGGGTGAGGTGGGATTTGAGAAGGGGCATAAGGCAAGAACATATCCTCATCCTCAATGTTCTTGATGACGCCGGTTGCAATGGTCTCAGTCTTAGCTGGCCCCACGATTGCAGAGCACCGTCTCCTCCAGAGGGCTCAGTCGATGCAGTTGTGCCTGTCTTTTACCAGTTCTCTTCTGCTCCCAGCAGTTTTGGGCCGCCTTGTCCTGCAGGAGAGAGGGAAGAATGTCAGTGAGTCTGTTGTAATGTATTTGGGTGATGTGTCTGCCACAGCTGAATAGCTGGAGGTATGTGGAAAAAGTGGGAGGTGGATGTGAGGCTGGCATCATTGTTAAGTGTGTGAGGGTGAGGTGGAGTTTCTAAATATTTGGCATGAGTCCTGACTGCTGAGTGAGGAGGTTGTGGTACAGTGAGCAGCATGAAAGGTTAGGGTGTGGTGGATAGGAGCTGCCATTTGAAGATGCATTCACAGACCTTAACCATCTGTATAAGGTCACTGAACTTTCTCCAGCACTGCAGCCAGTTCCTTGCGACCAGACTCTGGGAATTGACCTCCCTGGCCACCTGCTCCCATTCTCTCTCAGGGTGTGCATTGAGGGCCTCGTGGTCTCCTGTGGAAAGATGGCATGGATGAAATTGATCTATGGCAGCAGTGCTAAATGGGCTTACAGTGAATCAGCAGCTGACTTTTCACCATGCCAGCTTTTATTTTCCATTGACTTGGAAAATAATGCCAAGATTTTCAATCTCAAACCAAGTAGAAATGACAGTGAGTTTAGGAAACTCTCCTCAAAAGGAGTTTGAACTACTGCTCCATGAAATTCAGCACAAGGAAAATCGGGCACAGTGAAAAATTCAGCTGCCGATTCACTATTAGCTCGTTTTACACTGATGGAATAGATCAATTTCACCCCTAGCATCTCTCCTCCTTCACTAAGACCTGCAACACTTCATCCAAAATCCTGGGAGCTCTGGCCTGTAGCTCCATTTGCTATGCTTTATCTTCCAGCCAAGCCTTCCAGAGACAGTTGCATCGGCTTCTGTTGCATGAGTGCGGCTCCCCTAATAAGAAAGGCAGGCTGCCAGTAAGAGGCGCAAGTCAGCTGTGCATCGTGCTAGCACTGGGTCCACTGCTGAGTGTACAGGCAGTCAGCAGCATGTTTTGCACTGGACTACATGGTGAAATCATTTAGCTTGGCAGGCAGCACAAAGTTTGTATGCTGTCTGCCTCAATGGGACCAGGCATGGGGTAATCATGCATTGTGATCCCCATGCCCAATATCAAGGCTAATTCAATTTTTCCCCATCGTGTATTGGACATGCACTGTATCCAGCCCTTATGGCTATTTCTATCACTAAAAGACATTTTGATGATTACTTGTCATTCAGTCCTTGTAATCATTACTGTGGTTAAGGAAATTATGCTAAACCTTTATAACTGACTGGATTGCTCCATGGAGAGCCGGCATGGACTCGATGGGCCGAATGGCCTCCTTCTGTGCTGTAAATGACTCTATGACTCTCTATGACTCTAAAGGTAGCAATTTTATCAAAAGTTTTGAAAGAAAACTTTCCTACTGAATATCGATCAGCTCCTTCATCACTCACAGGGGTAGATATTGACTTTGTATAATAGTATAAAATGACTGATAAAAGTTAGCAGCCCTTTTTATGTCTCCCCCATTTTACACGATCACACAAAGTCAAGATCTACCCCAGTAGCTCTGAATGTGCCAATTTACATTTGTCTGGTATTCCAGTTAAAATTGTCCCGTTAGCAAAACAAACTGTAGTTCTGCACAGATCTTTACATAGAATGTAAAAAAAAGACAAACTAGATGAAAGAATACTTTGATCAGTGTTTTGCATAAACCTTCAATTATACAGTATTAACCATTAACATGGCACCATCCTCATTTTAGTTCCCACTGACTGTAATCAGCCAGCTCTCTGATACTAAAGAAATTCCAGCTGATGGAATTATTATATATTTACGTCAAAGCCAAACACATAAATTATGGATCCAGTCTAGCATTTTAAGTTACACAGGCTAGTTAGGCAAGTATGCGCGGCAAATGTTTTTTGACTGAAGTCAATTGAAGAGATTTGAATATACTATTCCATGCTTTAGAGACTACAGACACAGCATGTGGTGGCAGGCTTGATTTCAGCACAAATTTGTTGTGTTATAACTAACATTTGTTATTAGTTCACAATAAAAGGGGGAAGAGATGGATTTTTGTACTAGCCTTTAGCTCTACTGCAATGAATTGATAATCAAAAAAGAAGTCCAAATTCAACCCCCACCACGTGCTCTGAGTGAGTCAGAAGGTGCTGCAGACTGGCACCAGCGTAACCTGAATGTCGCTTCAATCAGGATTAGCAAGACTTGTCTCTATCAGTTATTGTGAGTTTACAACATGGGGGAATAATCTCCTACTGTGGCATTTACAGTTTCAGGTAATCCACAGAGAAACAAAGAAGTTCTTTAAACAATTCGAACAATTCAGCTTTAAAGTCTAATTTGTAGGCTAGAATTCCAGTCACATACATTGGCATAGGAACAGGAGTAGGCCATTCAGTCCATCGAGCCTGCTCTGCCATTCAATACAATCATGGCTGATCATCCACTTCAATGCCTTTTTCCCACACCATCCCCATATCCCTTTATGTCATTGGTATTTAGAAATCTGTCAATCTCTGCTTTAAACGTACTCAATGACTGAGCTTCCACAGCCTTCTGGGGTAGAGAATTCCACAACCCTCTGAGTAAAGAAATTGTCCTCACCTCAGTCCTAAGTGGCTTCCCCCTTATTTTGAAATTGTGTCCCCTGGTTCTAGACTTCCCAACCAGGGGAAACATCTTACCTGCATCTACCCTGTCGATCCCTTTAAGTATTTTGTAGGTTTCAATGAAACCCTAGAGAATACAGGCCCAGTTTCCCCAATCTCTCTTCATAGGACAGTCCCACCACTCCAGGAACGTCTGGCAAACCTTCGGTGCACTCCCTCTATGGCAATAATATCCTTCCTAAGGTAAGGTGACCAAAACTGCACACAGTACTCCAGGTGCGATCTAAGCAATGTTCGATACAATTGAATCAAGATCTCACTACTCCTGCACTCAAATCCTCTTGTGATAAAAGCTAACATACCATTACCCTTCCTAATTGCTTGCTGCACCTGCATGTTAGCTTTCAGTGACTTATTGACGAAGACACCCAAGTCCCTTTGTATATCTACACTTTCTAATCTCTTACCATTTAAGAAATACTCTGCACATCTGTTCCTCCCACCAAAGTGGATAACTTCACATTTTTCAACATTATATTCCATCTGCCATGTTCTTGTCCACTCACTAAATCCCCTTGAAGCCGCTTTGCATCTTCCTCACAACACACATTCCCACCTAGTTTTGTGTCATCTGTGAACTTGGAAATTTTACATTCGGTCCCCACATCCAAATCATTGATATATATCTGAACAGCTGGACTCAAGCACTGATCCTTGCAGTAGCCCACTAGTCACAGCCTGCCAACATGAGAATGATCCGTTTATTCCTATTCTCTGTTTTCTGCCTGTTAACCAGTCCTTCATCCATGCCAGTACATTACCTCCTATCACATGTGCTTTAATTTTGCTAACCAACCTCCCGTGGGGGACTTTATCAAAAGCCTTTTGAAAATCCAAGTGTTCCATGTCCACTGACTCCCCTTTATCAATTGTTGGTAACATCCTCAAAAAACTCCAACAGGTTCGTCAAACATGATTTCCCATTCATAAATCCCGGTTGACTATGCCCAATCAGATCACTATTATCCAAGTGTCCATTTATCACATCTTTTAGAATAGATTCTAGCATTTTCCCCACTATTGATGTAAGGCTAACAGGTCTGTACTTCCTTGTTTTCTCTCCCTCCCTTCTTAAATAGTGGGGTGACATTTGCTACCTTCCAATCTGCAGGAACTGTTCCAGAATCTATATAATTTTGGAAGATGATCACCAATGCATCCACTATCTCCATAGCTACCTCTGTCAACACTCTTGGATGTAGAATATCAGGTCACAGGGACTTATCAATCTTCAGCCCCATTAATTTCTCCAATACAACCTTCTTACTAATACTAATTTCCTTCAATTTCTCATTCTCCTTAGTGCCTTGGATCTCTAATTCTGGGAGATTTCTTGAATCTTCCTCAGTAAAGTAATCATTTAGCTTCTCTGCCATTTCTCTATTCCCCATTATAAATTCTCCTGACTCTGCCTGTAATGTCACAATGTAATGTCATCAACAAGGTTTGCACTGCTATAATTTTCAGACAATTTTCCTCAATATATTCATTATAGAATTGTATGTTGTACTGTCTTAAAAATAACTTTAGGTTAGCAGATTTGAAATGTTTATTGTCTTTTGAAATGAAAAAAATAACTTTAGGAGATCTTGTAAAAACTATCTAATTTGATTTTTGTAAAGTTTAATCTGCCCAACCTGCTGCTGAAACCCGCCTCGGAATTCTACCTTTATTTCACCAGCAGGAGGCATGGTTATTCTTCTCCCTGCAGTGCATTCTAAGTCCAAGGGACACCACTGCTACTGCAGAGATACAAAGCGTTAGGAAGCCACAGTGATAGCATTCTGCTTATAAACCCAGGGGCAGGAAAGAGAAGCAAATGCTAAAGCTGCAATGTTCTGATGAAGAAGCTCCACCCAAAATAGTAGTCTATCTTTTTTCTTTCAGACGCTGACTGGTCTATTGTGTATTTCTGTTTATATAAATGTTGTAAACGGGATCTCTCTAAAATTCAATACATGTTTCAGAGCACTATCTTTCTGGGTAAGCTAAAGGCCTGAGTAAGAGTTTTCTTTGAAACTTTTTAAAATGTTAATCCTTGCTTTAAAAATCAGAACCAACACAAGTTACACATTCACACAGAAACAAGAGTCAGAGAATGCCAACAGCTCTTGTATCAAAGATTAAGTCCTGACATGCCAGTAAAGTTCCAGTGGGTTTGCTTTATACTCAACAAGTTTTGTGGGTAGCATCTCAAATTCTGAATTCCATATTGATGTATATTATCTGGCTTCCCCCCTAACACCAGAAATGGTTTAATCAATCTTTTCCACATCTACAAAGCACCGTAATGATGTTGTCACAAACGAGCTATGTGGCAGAAGGATCTGTGTGCAGTGTCTGGCCATCTCTAGCCACTTCTGGGCAGTCAGCTACACAGTACTAGATCAGTATTATCGTGCAAGACTGAAAACTCTAGCTGCCTTCCAAACCCATTTCTTCACCATTTCCTGTCAGCATAATGGCACAGTACAATCAAATCACTTCCAATTATGGCTCAGAACATTAGACTGAACATTTTGGGAATCTAACTTGGAAAGATACGTTGAGCTTTCCCATGAGATTACTACCCCAAAGGATTAAAGAGACTAACTGCAAGTTTAGCTAATTCACAAGATATATACAGATATTCAACCTAATTTCGTGCATCTATCAAGAATGAACTATAGGGTCCCCCAAATCCATCACGGCACCGATTGTTTGACAAATCATTCAAGAATGCTCACCTATATTACTCTTTTCAGGAATCTATCCTGTCCCTCATCACTCAGTCCTCTGATACAAGGGATTGTTCTTGTGGCTTCAGTGCCTCCCATGTGCATCAGTGATTAGAGTATTGTACAGTTTGAGCGTGACTTCCTCCCACTTGCATTTACTCTTTTGGCCATGTAATTTAGAATTCTATTTTGCTTGAATAAAAAACAGACAATGCTGGAACAACTCAGCAAGTTAGGCAGCATCTGTGGGGAGAGAAACAACTAATGGGCAAGACCAAAAGGAGGTCCCGACTGTGCACTTGCCAGGAGTCTGACCGGCAAAGCTGTTTTCCAGGAGGCGGCCTCCGAATTGGTCACCTCCGTGCTCACCATCTAATTAAGGACAGCGGGTAGGCTCCTGATGCTGCCGGCCCAATCACAGGGCCAGCAGCTCGAGAGCCTCGGAAGCCCCATTGGAAGAGGTGGATACAACTGAAACAGGTCTGAAAATGCAATGGAGGTGCTCACAGAGACGTAAAAATGATTAAATATTTTGGGGGAAGACAATAGGCCCTTTGGATTGGAGGAGAAACCCCTCTAGTTAGATCTTTGGGGCCATGGGAGCTGCCTTCTCTGCCCACGGCCCCTCTTTGGGTGCTGGAGCCTCTGGCTCTGTTGGCCCCACCTTGGCCGCTGCAGGGAGGCCACCGCTATGGAGCTGGAGGCCTCCCCACATGGTGGGGGCCGATCCACCACTGGCAAAATGCCAGCGGTGCCGCAAAATCACCCCTAATTGGGGCTTTACTGTTTACTATCTGTCTCCGTGCATCAGGAAGGTGATCCCTTCCCAAGCTGCCCTAGGAAAGCACCCCAGTGGCAAGGACGCGTTTGACAGCCTTCCCGGTGCAGCTCCCTATTTTTCCCTGACCCCCACTCACCTCCTCTCCCAGCACCACAGGGCCTGGAAAATTCAGCCCAAGGTTTGAGGTCAATGAACTTTCATCAGAACTGAAAAAGTTTAATGTAACAGGTTTTAAGCAAGTTACTGTGACATGTACCTGTTACATCTCTATCTTTTCCCAGTTCTTACAAAAGCTCATTGGCCTGAAACAGAATCATACAATGGTTACAAGACAGAAGGAGGCCATTCGGCCCATCGTGTCCGTGCCAGTCCTCTGCAAGAGCTACTCTATTAGTCCCATTCCCCACCCTTTCCCTGTAGTCCTGCAAATTATTTCCCTTCAGATGCTTTCCAAGTCCCTTTCAAAAGTCACGATTGACTCGACCTCCACCACATTCTTAGGCAGTGCATTCCAGTTCCAAATCACACACTGTGTAAAAATGTTTTTTCTCATGTCGCCTTTGGCTCTTTTGCCAATCACCTTAAATCGGTGTTCTTGGCTTCTCAACCCTTCAGTCAATAGGAACAGTTTTACTCTATCTGAGCTACAGACCCCTCATGATCTTGAATATCTTTATCATCCTTCTCTTCCCTAAGGAGAACAACCCCAGCTTCTTGAACTTATCCATGTAACTGAAGTCCCTCTTCCCTGGAACCATTCTCATAAATGTTTTCTGCACCTTCTCGAAAGCCTTCACATCCTTCCTAAAGAGCAGTGCCCAGAATTGGACATAATACTCTAATGTTCACTGTTTCTCTCTTCACAGATGCTGCCTGACCTGCTGAGTATTTCCAGCGTTTTCTGTTTTTATTTCAGGTTTCCAGCATCTGCAGCGTTTTGCTTGTGCTTTGCTTTGTTGACTGTTGCTCTGTAGTGATTGGCCACATTGAGCTCAAGTAACCCCTAGGTCTCTTACAACTTCACCACTGGCTACTTTGAAACCAATGGGAAGGCAAATGCAGCCAATCTGCAACGTCCATCTTACACAGGGCTACAAGTTGCAAATCTACCCCTTTGACATATGCCACCCATTTTGTTCTTATAGAATCAAAGATTAATAATGCCTCAGAAGGAGGCCATTTGGTTCATCAATTCCATGACGGCTGTCGATAGAGCAATCTGGTCAGTCCCATTCCCCCACATTATCCCCGTAGCCCTGAAAGTGTCTTTACCTCAAGTGCCCACCCAATTTCCTACTAAAATCATCTATCATCTCCGCTTCCACCACCCTCATAGGCAGCACGTTCCACTTCATTCCCACTTGCTGCGCAAAAACGTTCTTCCTCAAATACCCCCTGTATCTCTTCCCAAATCCTTAAATCTGTGCCCCCTAGTCCTTGTACCATCAACAATTTTTTTTTATTTGTTCATGGGATGTGGGTGTCGCTGGCCAGGCCAGCATTTATTGCCCATCCCTAATTGCCCTCGAGAAGATGGTGGTGAACTGCCTTCTTAAACCGCTGCAGTCCATGTGAGGTAGGTAGACCCACAGTGCTGTTAGGAAGGGAGTTCCAGGATTTTGACTCAGCGACAGTGAAGGAACAGCAATATAGTTCTAAGTCAGGATGGTGTGTGGCTTGGAGGGGAACTTGCAGGTGGTGGTGTTCCCATGCATCGGCTGCACTTGTCCTTCTAGGTGGTAGAGGTCGTGGGTTTGGAAGGTGCTGTCAAAGGACCCTTGGTGCATTGCTGCAGTGCATCTTGTAGATGGTACACACTGCTGCCACTGTGTGTCGGTGGTGGAGGGAGTGAATGTTGAAGGTTGTATATGGGGTGCCAATCAAGCGGGCTGCTTTGTCCTGAATGGTGTTGAGCTTCTTAAGTGTTGTTGGAGCTGCACTCATGCAGGCAAGTGGAGAGTATTCCATCACACTCCTGACTTGTGCCTTGTAGATGGTGGACAGGCTTTGGGGAGTCAGGAGGTGAGTTACTTGTCGCAGGATTCCTAGCCTCTGACCTGCTCTTGTAGCAACAGTATTTATATGGCTACTCCAGTTCAGTTTCTGGTCAATAGTAACCCCCCCAGGATGTTGATAATGGGAAATTCAGCGATCGTAATGCCGTTGAATGTCAAGGGGAGATGGTTAGATTTTCTCTGGCTTGAGATAGTCATTGCCTGGCACTTGTGTGGCGCAAATGTTACTTGCCACTTATCAGCCCAAGCCTGGATATTGTCCAGGTCTTGCTGCATTTCTACACGGACTGCTTCAGTATCTGAGGAGTCGCGAATGGTGCTGAATATTGTGCAATCATTAGCGAATATCCCCACTTCTGACCTTATGTTGGAGGGATGGTAATTGATGAAGCAGCTGAAGATGGTTGGGCCGAGGACACTACCTGAGGATCTTCTGCAGTGATGGCCTGAAGCTGAGATGATTGACCTCCAACAACCACAACCAGCTTCCTTTGCGATCGGTATGACTCCAACCAGTGGAGAGATTTCCCCCTGATTTCCATTGATTCCAGTTTTGCGAGTCTCCTTGATCCCACACTTGGTCAAATGCTGCCTTGATGTCAAGGGCAGTCACTCTCACCTCACCTCTTGAGTTCAGCTCTTTTGTCCATGTTTGAACCAAGGCTGTAATGAGGTTAGGAGCTGAGTGGCCCTCGCAGAACCCAAACTGAGCATCAGTGAGCAGGTTATTGCTGAGCAAGTGCCGCTTGATAGCACTGACGCCGACACCTTCTATCACTTTACTGATGATTGAGAGTAGACTGATGGGGCGGTAATTGGCCGGGTTGGATTTGTCCTGCTTTTTGTGTACAGGACATACCTGGGCAATTTTCCACATTGCCGGGTAGGTGCCAGTGTTGTAGCTGTACTGGAACAGCTTGACTAGGGGCACGGCAAGTTCTGGAGCACAAGTCTTCAATACTATTGCTGGAATATTGTCAGGGCCCAGACCCTCTACAGTATCCAGTGCCTTTAGTCATTTCTTGATATCATGTGGAGTGAATCAAATTGGCTGAAGTCTGGCATCTGTAATGCTGGGGACTTCAGGAGGAGGGTGAGATGAATCATCCACTCGGCACTTCTGGCTGAAGATTGTTGCAAATGCTTCAGCCTCATCTTTTGCACTGATGTGCTGGGCTCCCCCATCATTGAGGAACACCTTTTCTTTGTCGACTTTACCTACACCTGTCATAATCTTGTACACCTTTATCAAACCTTCCCTCAACCTTCTTTGCTCCAAGGAGATCAACTCCAGCTTCTCCAACCTAACCTTGTAGCTAAAATCTCTCATCCCTGGAACCATTCTGGTAACATTCGCACCACACAAGTGCCATGCAATGACCATCTGAAACAAGAGAGAATCTGACCATCTCTCCTTGATACTCAATGGCATGACGATCACTGAATCCCCCACTATCAACATCCTAGGGGCTACCATTGACCAGAAACTGAACTGGAGCAGCCATATAAATAACGTGGCTACAAGAGCAGGTCAGAGGTTAGGAATCCTGTGGCGAGTAACTCACCTCCTGACTCCCCAAAGCCTGTGCACCATCTACAAGGCACAAATCAGGAGTGTGATGGAATAGTCTCCACTTGCCTGGATGGGTGCAGCTCCAACAACACTCAAGAAGCTCGACACCATCCAGGACAAAGTAGCCCGCTTGATTGGCACACCATCCACAAACATTCACTCCCTCCACCACCAACACACAGTGGCAGCAGTGTGTACCATCTACAAGATGCACTGCAGCATCGCACCAAGTCTCCCTGGAGAGCACCTTACAAAACTGCGAACTCTACCACCTAAAAGGACAAGGGCAGCAAATGCATGGGAACACCACCACCTGCAAGTTCCCCTCCAAGTCACACACCATCCTGACTTGGAACTATATCGCCGTTCCTTCACTGTTGCTGGGTCAAAATCCTGGAACTCCCTTCCTAACAGCACTGTGGGTATACCTACCTCATATGGACTGCAGCAGTTCAAGAAGGCAGCTCACCACCACCTTCTCAAGGGCAATTAGGGATGGGCAATAAATGCTGTCCTAGCCAGCGACGCCCGCATCCCATGAACGAATAAAAAACAAATCTCCCCTGCGCCCTCTCATGGACCCTCACATCCTTCCTAAAGTATGGTGACTAGAACAAGACCCAATACTCTAGTTGTGGCCTAACCAGAGCCTTCCCTCGAATACTGTTGGTCATATTAAATTTCCATGTTGTACTCATTCGTGCATGTTTTTGCGCATTAATTTTGTATATCCCTGGATGCCTCCCAGGTGCAGGTTCTCCGCCCTCCCCCATCCCTACAGTTTGATACCTAAAAGTGTGAACAGTTTGCACTGATTTTCTGAATCTAATTCACTAATATAAACTAGAAGCAGTAAGGGTCTGGACACCAAACCCTGGTCATTCCTTTCAGCACTGCCTCTCATAGCTCCTAAAACAGGAATTCTGCTGCTTCCTGCCAGCCCAGGTTTACATTTAATCTCTAATGCTTTAAGCTAAAGTAACAACCTTTCAGGTAGAACTCTATTAAGTGCTTTTTGGAAGGCTCGGTACACCATATTGCAGGGTATTTTGGATTATCAGTTCTTCAGAGGTCAGTTGGGCAGGATTTTCCACTTCTGAATGTAAGGTGACTGCTATTTACAAGATTATTAAAATGTAAAGTTCAAGTTTATCCCTGACATTGATGTGAGGCTGTCCGGTCTGTGGTTGCTTCTGTGTTTTCTGACCTGTGCTGAAAATGGATACCATGGACTTGAAATTCCACGGACATTCTACTGGTGACTTGTTGTAATGCCGACAAGAGACTGATGGACTCTCCCAAAAAATGGGTAAGACGTTGTAAAACTGAATTACACTGGGTCACTGCCATTTTTGGAGGGACCTCAGCAGTTAGGCAGAAGAACCCTCTCTCCTGTGGAAATTCAGGTTCCCAGTGTTCCTGCACACCTTCTGAATGATTGTCAGCACCATGTAATCCTTATCTCAGTGTGTTGGCGAGGCCATAAGAGTAGTGCGCAACTTGACCCAGCTAATATTCAAGAGATGGAAATCACAGGGCCTTTGGGTATTCGCAGTTACAGAATGACCACGCTTACCTTCATGCCCTATTACTAATACTAATCATCATCCTGGATTTGTTCGTTTGGAGGCCTTTGAACTCAGTAAGGCTATTTCTATCATCCTTGATTGCAGAACGCATGTTACTCATGTATTTCCTGGTAAGGAGCAGGTAACCATTTTGCATATTAATTGTCGTTTGTGCATCATCAGTTTGGACTTTGTTAGCATCTATTCAAATTTTCAACCCTTCTTTGATCACCCTTATTGTTACTTCTTGAAAAGATTGCAAATTATTATGTTTGGTACATGCAGCTATGCTCACTTCCAGATTTCTCTTTGCCCCTCTGACCACTCTTTTAATATGTTTCTTATATTTATCTCTATGTCTCCCCTCACCTTTCTCCTTCAGGATTTGTAGACTTTATTTTTGTTTCTTTGTTTTAGTTCTGATGTCTTTATTGACCCATTTAGGATCATTTTCCTTCAATCTAAACTTACTGATCCATGAAATTTTATTGATTGTGCATTCTCAGCAGAACGCATGGGACAAAAATGAAGCAGTTCTGTATTGTTTTAACTTTGTAGAGGTTCCTTTAAATCAGCCACGAAGCTTAAGCTTAATGCAATACACATGTTGCAAAGTTTCCCTGGTTGTCTGCAAAGCTTGAGCGAGGAACCAAGCTATCTTTGAACAAACAGAAAGAGTGTGACATGTGCCATATAAGACAGCGAGTTATTTTCAGATGTGGTCAACAATTATTTAAATCCAGGAAGATCTGAAACTAGCCCCGGAACTGCTTATTGAGACATTTAAGCAGTTGTAGGTATCCAAATCTGAGAGGGACTTATAAGAGATATAGTTGGGACCAGCACAACTCTCTCAGTGATTAAAAAAAAAAGAAAAAAAGAAATAAACATTTGCTCAAAGAAGTTAGTTACAAAAGAGCTCAAGATTTTGATCGCAATATTTTTACAATTTTCTTTTCCAAATATATATTTATTATACGACTTTTGTAAATGTATATGACTTTTTTTGCTTGTTCATCTTTTGTTAAATAATTCAGACTAAACTTAAACCAAGGTTTGACATGATCGATTGTTTATCAAAGGTGAGAGAGAGATTTAGGTGCAAGCCCACAGAAAAATGATTCATTGGCACACAGCAATAAGACACAAGGATGCCTGTTGTGGAAATGAATCACTTAGATAAGTACAGTACAGGATGCACTTCTTCTGAGAATAGCATTTAGTCCACTTATTGAAGCAGGAGGAAAAGACCCTTGTTGTTAACTTCAGTGGGATTCTACCGAATGTCCACCGTAACTTTGACAGAACTAAAAATGGAAGAGCTTATAACACCTTTCATGACCTCACCTTGCAAAGCACTTTACAGCCAATGGAGTATTTTCTATGTGCAGTTACTGTTGTACAAAGAACAAAGAACAAAGAAAATTACAGCACAGGAACAGGCCCTTCGGCCCTCCAAGCCTATGCCGATCCAAATCCTCTATCTAAACCTGTCGCCTATTTTCTAAGGGTCTGTATCTCTTTACTTCCTGCCCATTCATGTATCTGTCTAGATACATCTTAAAAGACGCTATCGTGCCCGCGTCTACCACCTCCGCTGGTAATGCGTTCCATGCACCCAACACCCTCTGCGTAAAGAACTTTCCACGCATATCCCCCCTAAACCTTTCCCCTTTCACTTTGAACTCATGTCCCCTTGTAATTGAATCCCCCACTCTGGGAAAAAGCTTCTTGCTATCCACCCTGTCTATACCTCTCATGATTTTGTACACCTCAATCAGGTCCCCCCTCAACCTCCGTCTTTCTAATGAAAATAATCCTAATCTACTCAACCTCTCTTCATAGCTAGCGCCCTCCATACCAGGCAACATCCTGGTGAACCTCCTCTGCACCCTCTCCAAAGCATCCACATCCTTTTGGTAATGTGGCGACCAGAACTGCACACAGTATTCCAAATGTGGCCGAACCAAAGTCCTATACAACTGTAACATGACCTGCCAACTCTTGTACTCAATACCCCGTCCGATGAAGGAAAGCATGCCGTATGCCTTCTTGACCACTCTATTGACCTGCGTTGCCACCTTCAGGGAACAATGGACCTGAACACCCAAATCTCTCTGTACATCAATTTTCCCCAGGACTTTTCCATTTACTGTATAGTTCACTCTTGAATTGGATCTTCCAAAATGCATCACCTCACATTTGCCCTGATTGAACTCCATCTGCCATTTCTCTGCCCAACTCTCCAGTCTATCTATATTCTGCTATATTCTCTGACAGTCCCCTTCAGTATCTGCTACTCCACCAATCTTAGTGTCGTCTGCAAACTTGCTAATCAGACCACCTATACTTTCCTCCAAATCATTTATGTATATCACAAACAACAGTGGTCCCAGCACGGATCCCTGTGGAACACCACTGGTCACACGTCTCCATTTTGAGAAACTCCCTTCCACTGCTACTCACTGTCTCCTGTTGCCCAGCCAGTTCTTTATCCATCTAGCTAGCACATCTTGGACCCCATGCGTCTTCACTTTCTCCATCAGCCTACCATGGGGAACCTTATCAAACGCCTTACTGAAGTCCATGTATATGACATCTACAGCCCTTCCCTCATCAATCAACTTTGTCACTTCCTCAAAGAATTCTATTAAGTTGGTAAGACATGACCTTCCCTTCACAAAACCATGTTGCCTATCACTGATAAGCCCATTTTCTTCCAAATGGGAATAGATCCTATCCCTCAGTATCTTCTCCAGCAGCTTCCCTACCACTGACGTCAGGCTCACCGGTCTATAATTACCTGGATTTTCCCTGCTACCCTTCTTAAGCAAGGGGACAACATTAGCAATTCTCCAGTCCTCCGGGACCTCACCCGTGTTTAAGGATGTTGCAAAGATATCTGTTAAGGCCCCAACTATTTCCTCTCTCGCTTCCCACAGTAACCTGGGATAGATCCCATCCGGACCTGGGGACTTGTCCACCTTAATGCCTTTTAGAATACCCAACACTTCCTCCCTCCTTATGCCGACTTGACCTAGAGTAATCAAACATCTGTCCCTAACCTCAACATCCGTCATGTCCCTTTCCTCGGTGAATACCGATGCAAAGTACTCGTTTAGAATCTCACCCATTTTCTCTGACTCCACGCGTAACTTTCCTCCTTTGTCCTTGAGTGGGCCAATCCTTTCTCTAGTTACCCTCTTGCTCCTTATATATGAATAAAAGGCTTTGGGATTTTCCTGTAATGTAGGAAATCTGGCAGTCAATTTGTGCAAATCAACGTGGCACAAACAGCAATGTGATACTGACCAAATAATCTGTTTGGGTGTTGGTTAAGGGATAGATAATGGCTACAACACCAGGGAGAATGTCCATGTTCCTCTTCGAATAGTGCCATGGGATATTTTACGTCCACCTGAGAGGATAGACGAGGCCTCAGTTTAACGACTCATCCAAAAGATGACACCTCCAACAGAGCAGCACAGTACTGCATAGGTGTGTCAGCCCAGATTTTGTGCTTAAGTCTCTGGAGTAGTCCTGGAACCCAGGACTCAGAGAAGTGAGGGCTACCACTAAACCATGGTGGAATCCCACAGAAGTGGCATAAATGGCCATTTCCTCTCTTTCCATCGATCTGCTGAGATCACAATGGAAGATTGAGAAACTTCTGGGGAAATTCTACCCACCACATTTACTTTGCATGCCATTAACTCTAGTTTCATGCAACTACACTTCACCTTTAAGTAAAAGGTATTTCTATCTGTACCAAATAACAATAACTTGCATTTTATTGGGTGATTCTGACATGGATTTTGAAATAAATGGAAGCAAAATTAGAGGATGCATGCCCAAAATTTCCCAAGCTGTGCTTTCCCTGTCAGTTCCCTGGATTGCGAAATCACCCTATTGCTGTAACAATGTGCCCAAATTGCTTCAGAGAGGCAAAAAAAAGACCAACAGACTGAGCAGTGAAGGTTGAAGGGGGTCAGGGAAGTGACTGAAAGTATATGGTCAAAAAGGACAGTTTTGAGGAAACTGCAGGGGCAGGGGTGTGGTGGGGGTGGGGGTGAAAGGTACAGAGTTTAAGGGGAGTGTTCCAGAGCGAGGTCCCAAGGTGGCTGAAGACTTTTCCATTGAAGGTGGAGTGCTAATTATGGGGATCTGAAAGAGGCCAGAGTTGGAACAATGAAGAAAGGCTGCCTGGGACAGAGGACTGAAGAAGACTAGAAGTCAGAGAGGTCAGAACTTGTAGATGGGACATGGAATTTGAAATTTGGGGAAAAGGGAACCAATGAATGTTGGCAAGCATAGGGATGATGCGGATCAAAATTTTGGACACGTTGCAATTTTTGACGCATGGTTTTGAATAGGCAAACACATCAAACCTCTAATATACTACCAAGATCTGGTCAAATTAGCACTTTAGATCGAATGGTTGGAAAAATGACTCAATCAGCATGAAGTATTATGATGGTTTACCAAGAAACCCTGTAGAACAAATTTTAGCCCTTAAGATAATTTGCAGCATTTAGCAACAAATTCGGGCAATCGGCTTACTGCCCAGTCATACTGAAAAGGATGACTGTTAGGACCAGGTGAGAAGGGGACTAGGGTTCCCTCTCAGCCTTCACCTGGTCTTACCGTAACAGGGTTTAATTTTAAACACATCGTGTTTCAAGCTCCCTCTTGGTGAATCATTGTTCACTGCTTTCCAATTATAAGGCAAAGAAACCAGCTAAACAGGCTTTCTTACGTTTAGATGGAGCAGAATTTGTAAGGGGCATCCAGGAGGGTTTTCTAGAGCAGTATGTAAATAGTCCAACTCGGGAAGGGGCCATACTGGACCTGGTGTTGGGGAATGAGCCCGGCCAGGTGGTTGAAGTTTCAGTAGGGGACTACTTTGGGAATAGTGATCACAATTCCGTAAGTTTTAGAATACTCATGGACAAAGACGAGAGTGGTTCTAAAGGAAGAGTGCTAAATTGGGGGAAGGCCAACTATACCAAAATTCGGCAGGAGCTGGGGAATGTAGATTGGGAGCAGCTGTTTGAAGATAAATCCACATTTGATATGTGGGAGGCTTTCAAAGAGAGGTTGATTAGCGTGCAGGAGAGACATGTTCCTGTGGAAATGAGGGATAGAAATGGCAAGATTAGGGAACCATGGGTGACAGGTGAAATTGTGAAACTAGCTAAGAGGAAAAAGGAAGCATACATAAGGTCTAGGCGGCTGAAGAAAGACGAAGCTTTGGAAGAATATCGGGAATGTAGGACCAATCTGAAACGAGGAATTAAGAGGGCTAAAAGGGGTCATGAAATATCTTTAGCAAACAGGGTTAAGGAAAATCCCAAAGCCTTTTATTCATATATAAGGAACAAGAGGGTAACTAGAGAAAGGATTGGCCCATTCAAGGACAAAGGAGGAAAATTATGCGTGGAGTCAGAGAAAATGGGTGAGATTCTAAACGAGTACTTTGCATCGGTATTCACCGAGGAGAGGGACATGACGGATGTTGAGGTTAGGGATAGATGTTTGATTACTCTAGGTCAAGTCGGCATAAGGAGGGAGGAAGTGTTGGGTATTCTAAAAGGCATTAAGGTGGACAAGTCCCCAGGTCCGGATGGGATCTATCCCAGGTTACTGAGGGAAGCGAGAGAGGAAATAGCTGGGGCCTTAACAGATATCTTTGCAGCATCCTTAAACACGGGTGAGGTCCCAGAGGACTGGAGAATTGCTAATGTTGTCCCCTTGTTTAAGAAGGGTAGCAGGGATAATCCAGGTAATTATAGACCGGTGAGCCTGACGTCAGTGGTAGGGAAGCTGCTGGAGAAGATACTGAGGGATAGGATCTATTCCCATTTGGAAGAAAATGGGCTTATCAGTGATAGGCAACATGGTTTTGTGAAGGGAAGGTCATGTCTTACCAACTTAATAGAATTCTTTGAGGAAGTGACAAAGTTGATTGATGAGGGAAGGGCTGTAGATGTCATATACATGGACTTCAGTAAGGCGTTTGATAAGTTTCCCCATGGTAGGTTGATGGAGAAAGTGAAGTCGCATGGCGTCCAGGGTGTACTAGCTAGATGGATAAAGAACTGGCTGGGCAACAGGAGACAGAGAGTAGCAGTAGAATGGAGTTTCTCAAAATGGAGACGTGTGACCAGTGGTGTTCCACAGGGATCCGTGCTGGGACCACTGTTGTTTGTGATATACATAAATGATTTGGAGGAAAGTATAGGTGGTCTGATTAGCAAGTTTGCAGACGACATTAAGATTGGTGGAGTAGCAGATAGTGAAGGGGACTGTCAGAGAATACAGCAGAATATAGATAGATTGGAGAGTTGGGCAGAGAAATGGCAGATGGAGTTCAATCCGGGCAAATGCGAGGTGATGCATTTTGGAAGATCCAATTCAAGAGTGAACTAAACAATAAATGGAAAAGTCCTGGGGAAAATTGATGTACAGAGAGATTTGGGTGTTCAGGTCCATTGTTCCCTGAAGGTGGCAACGCAGGTCAATAGAGTGGTCAAGAAGGCATACGGCATGCTTTCCTTCATCGGACGGGGTATTGAGTACAAGAGTTGGCAGGTCATGTTACAGGTGTATAAGACTTTGGTTCGGCCACAGTTCTTCGAACTGCGTGCAGTTCTGGTAGCCACATTACCAAAAGGATGTAGATGCTTTGGAGAGGGTGCAGAGGAGGTTCACCAGGATGTTGCCTGGTATGGAGGGCGCTAGCTATGAAGAGAGGTTGAGTAGATTAGGATTATTTTCATTAGAAAGACGGAGTTTGAGGGGGGACCTGATTGAGGTGTACAAAATCATGAGAGATATAGACAGGGTGGATAGCAAGAAGCTTTTTCCCAGAGTGGGGGATTCAATTACTAGGGGTCACGAGTTCAAAGTGAGAGGGGAAAAGTTTAGGGGGGATATGTGTGGAAAGTTCTTTACGCAGAGGATGGCGGGTACCTGGAACGCGTTGCCAGCGGAGGTGGTAGACGTGGGCACGATAGCGTCTTTTAAGATGTATCTAGACAGATACATGAATGGGCAGGAAGCAAAGAGATACAGACCCTTAGAAAATAGGCGACAGGTTTAGATAGAGGATCTGGATTGGCGCAGGCTTGGAGGGCCGAAGGGCCTGTTCCTGTGCTGTAATTTTCTTTGTTCTTTGTTATTAAACATAAACTCTAATTCGGTTAACACAAACCACGCTAGCAGGCATACGCGAGACACGCATGCAGACAGAGACAGAAAAGACCAGAAGAAATAAAGTGGAAAGTTTGAGACAATATCTGAAGATGGTTTTGGTTACTGTTCTTCGAACTCGCTTTAGAGTCCTTGATTGTAGGCAAGTCTAGCTTTTCATTGGGTCCCAGTATTCTTCTTAAACCTTGTCCAATGTAGGAGACTTTTTCTCTCTTGAGCTTCATGTGTCTTGAGTGGGTTCAGAGGCTTGTGAGAAAGAAATGGGAGCAGACAGGAGAGGTCTTCTCAGTCCAGGAGCAAACAATCTCTCTCAGTACAAAAACTGTCTGTGCACAAACCTCCAAAGTTGGCCAACAGGTTAGTCATGTGACCAACTGGTGTAACCACTTCTGTGTTTGTGGATTCTCTTCTCCTAGCAGACCCTGGAATGTCTCTTCTTACACAAAATACCTGGTGATCAAAGTCCATTTTAGGTTAAGTGGATAAGGGCAGTAACCTCTCTTGTCTCCATTGGTATGCAAATTTCCTCCATCCAAGTGTCTGGCAGCCCTTGTAACAGGCCTTCTTCTTCATCCCAGCAACAATGTCCATATGGTGAAATTAATATGCCTCATTCTTGGCAAGTGGGGGCCCAGCATGACAACGGTCAATTTTTTTTTTAAAAACCTACTTGCCCACTGGCCACCTAAGTCCCACCCGTGCTCACAATGCATGGTTAGCAATACCGTCCGCAAGAAGCGGGAGCCTTCTATAAATGTTTAGATCAGGGTTCTGCGCCAGTTGTCGGACCCCAGTGCAATATTCAGCTACCAATGGGCAGGAAGTGTGCCAAGCATGCTCCACCCAGTGGTATCGGACGTATAGTCACCAAAACATTCTTAAAATCTGCTCCATCTGCTCTGAGGATCACACTTTGTAATTGAAACTCTCCATCTTCAAGTGTACTGCCTTGAGAGTAGATGGACTTCGTTCTATTTTTGGGAGCTTGAATCTGATATAATGACCTTTGAAAATGGTTTTCTTTCTGAAACTGCCAGTTATGATTAGAGAACCATAAAGCAGAGTCCAAAGCCACGTATAAATATAAATAATTGCACAGAAAGTGGGAATCTTTTTTCCTGGGGACAGCTAAAAAAGATTACTGAGTATATAAATGGGTACAGTATGCCCATCATTTAGTAGGACAATGGCAATTATTTCAACGCTATCTTAGGAAGTAATGGTACAGCTTGAAGTTGTTAGAGATGTAGACAGACTTTGAGTTTTAGCAAGTTCTTTAATACAAGAGAAAAAAAAAATCAAACAAACCCTCAAGTGCAGAATGTGACTATTGATAAAATACGTAGTTTTACTGGACTAATTCACGTTAAACTCCAGAAAACTCATTCTGGAAGGATAATGTTGCAGCTTATCTTTACTCAGTTTCACATTTATTGTACAGAGTAACAGGATTATAAACATGCAGCTCCTAACTCAAACCCTCCACCAGTCTCAGTAAGTGTCTGCTTGTAAATGCTCAAGTAAGATCCCAATTAACACCCTCCACCTGTGTATAATCAAACAATTGATACACAATTAACAGATTAACAGATTCCCTTCTTTCTTTTATAAGACTATGTGGATTAACATGCTCAAAGAACATTTGAAAATAAATCAAAATAAACTCCATTTTGGATGCAATGTATTACATTGTGAGATGCCCTCCTCTAGCACCCCTAACAATTTCATTGTACTAGCATTTCTTTTTGTGAAAAAATCAGATAGCTGATGACTTGCATCAACCAAGTTAAGTTTAGAGATTTCCTTTCTCTCCAGCAAGGTCAATATGTAGTCTTTTCTCATTCACACTTTTTGTAGAGTGTACATTGTCCCACAAAGAATGATTATCCACATAACATTTAATGGGTAACCTATCTTCAATATGTCCTTGTTCATAATTTCACCCAAAATATTTGACAAATAGAACCCCATATCCACTGCCTCCACAAGACCTAGTGTTTCTGCAGCTAAAGTGCTTTTAACGACCCATTTTATTTTCTTAGCCTCCCAAGCTATGGAACAACATTTCCCATTTTCACCCATCAGAAATATTATGAAACCAGCTGCACTCGAATACCCATCAGGAAGATTAGCATGTGAAGCACCACTAAAAATTATTAGCTTCCTGTTCTTTGGGTCACCTAAGGATGGGAACTTCAGTACACATTTCTCCAGATTTAGTTTTTTTAATGTTTTATTTTCCCTTAAAACATTCTCAACATTCGGATGTTTCATCATCGTGCTCAACTCCAGCACATCAAAACTAGCATCAGGCCTAGTCTGAGAGCACAACTAGTTTAATTGACCCGCCAGGCTTTGCAATTGCTCAGTCTCTGCTTTAGATATATTATCATCTTTCTGTGATGACCTAATGTGATTAAATGGGATGGCAGTAACACTCTCTAAATAGGATGGTTGATTTAAAGTTATTCCAGACATAGTCTGCTTAATATCTAAACCAATATATTTAAAGGCCCCACAAGCCTGACTCCCAATCTAAAATTTTGCCCTAATGTTAATAACATATTTCTCAAAATCCACAGTATCACCCCATAAGAAATCATCAATGTGAAGATGTCTGAAAGTTTCCTTTTATGATACCAATAAAACATGGCAGGATCTGCTTTTAGTTGAACACAACCAATTTTCAACAAAACAGATCTCACAAAGAAATACCACACCCTGCAAGCATCATTGAGGTCATAGACACATTTTTTCAGTTTCCATAGTTTTCCTTCTGCATCTGCTGCCTCTTTAGGTGGTTTCAGAAACACTTCTCTCTGAAGAGTATCACACTGCAGAAATGCGGCTTTTACGTCAATGAATCTACATTCCCATGAATATGTGGCCAAAAGAGCTAAAATGATTTTGAAGATTACTTTTCCAACTGTAGCAGAGTCCCTCTTTAAAACCCCTTGCAACTAGCCTCACTTTAGCCTTGTAAGTTCCATCGGGAAGGACTTTTTCAGTACAAATCCATCGATGTGACAAGGTTGACTGTCCCCTATCTGGTACCTCAGAATAAACTTCAAACTCTCTCCAACTCTCTAATTCCTTATGTTTTGCTTCTCTTATTAGTTTATTCTCAATTTTATTGGTAGCCACTAAAATTTCACAGTCATGAGGACTTCTGCTTCTACTTCTATTCTGAGACTGCCCTCTAGCCTTCGTTTCATTGTGGAATCTGTTCAAACTACAGCCTCAATTAGCACTTTGATGTTTTTTCGGACTACTGCAAGAAGATCTCCCTCACATTATCGGAGGCTCTTTCTCCAGCACGTGATCACTTCTAGACCCACTCTTAGAACTTGCACTGTGCTTTCTTACCCTCCACTCTTTCATCCTATTCTGCCAGTCCATAGACCTTGCTTCTTGGCCATCATCTTGAACAGTTAACCAATATTTAAACATTCCTGTAGATTTTCCTGCACGTCCCACAATTGTTGCATCCCTCCATCTATTAGATCCCTCTGGCACGTATGTCACCAGAGTACCTACACGGGGCAATTGTCCTTTGGATGCGATAGCTCTTTCTTGAGCGTCATGATCCCTCATATTACTATCCAAACTTTGATCTAGCTCATTCTGTTCCTCAGGACCTTCATCACAAAACACATGAGTATTTGATGTACAAGGTGCATAATTTCCCTCAATCAACTGCTCAGATTCTGAGATTTTGTAATAAATCACAATGAATGAAACTTAACAGTTTGATTTTCATGCTTGATAACTACGGTCTTACCATCATGACCGATTACCTTACCAAGGTCCTTCCATTCCCTATGACTCTCTCATTTGTAATACACCAAATCTCCTGCATTAAATTCTGCCTCAGATGGCCTTATACAATGCCTCAGAGCTCTCCGAATTTTCTCAGAGATCTCAGCCTTGACGAAAGCCCGTCTCCCTGCATGTAAAGCATTCAGATGTGCAGAAAAAATGGAACTAATTGTAGTACTATCTCGAGGAAGAGGACTGTCGCACAGTGCAGAAGGCAATTTGTGATTCCACCCAATAGACCAATTGATAGGGACTATATCCTCCAACCATCTGAAGCGAATTCTTCGCATGAACTGCCCATGCCAGGGCAGTCGTCAACTTGCAGTTTGGCTGGTCAGCTGATATTTTATGTAGCATTTCATCAACCACTGTGTGATTCCTTTCACAGAGCCCTTTGCTGAAAGGACTTTCAGCTGCAGTATTCATAACGATAAACTTCATGTTTTCACACAAGTCTCTTAAATCGGCATAGGCAAATTCCCCTCCATTATCAGTCAGAAACTTAGCTGCCCCATAATTTTCCTTTTGTCCTTTCTATTTATTATTAATTTTCAAAAGGCTTTTGATAAGGTCCCACATAAGAGGGTAGTGTGCAAAATTAAAGGGCATGGGAGTGGGGGCAATATGCTGGCATGGATTGAGAATTGGTTGACAGACAGGAAACAGAGAGTAACCCAGAGACCCAGGGTATTCCTCTGGGGACATGGGTTCGAATCCCACCACAGCAGAAGGTGGAATTTAAACTTTATAAAAATCTGGAATTAAAAACTAGTCTAATGATGGCCATGAAACCATTGTCGATTGTTGTAAAAACTCATCTGGTTCACTAATGTCCTTTAGGGAAGGAATTCTGCTGTCCTTACCTGGTCTGGCCTACATGTGACTCCAGACCCACAGTAATGTGGTTAACTCTTACATGCCCTCTGAAATGGCCCAGCAAGCCACTCAATTGTACCTAACCGCTACGAAGTCTATAAAAAGAAATGAAACCGGACGGACCACCCGGCATCGACCTAGGCACCGGAAACGACAACGGCAAACCCAGCCCTATCGACCCTGCCAAGTCCTCCTTACTAACATCTGGGGGCTTGTGCCAAAGTTGGGAGAGCTGTCCCACAGACTAGTCAAGCAACAGCCTGACATAGTCATACTCACGGAATCATACCTAACAGACAATGTCCCAGACGCTGCCATCACCATCCCCGGGTACGTCCTGTCCCACCGGCAAGACAGACCCAGCAGAGGTGGTGGCACAGTGGTATACAGTAGGGAGGAAGTTGCCCTGGGAGTCCTCAACATCGACTCCGGACCTCATGAAGTCTCATGGCATCAGGTCAAACATGAGCAAGGTAACCTCCTACTGATTACCACCTACCGCCCTCCCTCAACTGATGACTCAGTACTCCTCCATGTTGAACACCACTTGGAGGAAGCACTGAGGGTGGCAAGGGCACAAAATGTACTCTGGGTGGGGGACTTCAATGTCCATCACCATGAGTGGCTCGGTAGCACCAATACTGACCGAGCTGGCCGAGTCCTAAAGGACATGGCTGCTAGACTGGGTCTGCGGCAGGTGGTGGGGGAACCAACACGAGGGAAGAACATACTCGACCTCGTCCTCACCAATCTGCCTGCCACGGATACATCTGTCCATGACAGTTTTGGTAGGAGTGACCACCGACGAAGTCCCGCCTTCACATTGAGGATACCGTCCATCGTGTTGTGTGGCACTATCACCGTGCTGAATGGGATAGATTTCGAACGGATCTAGCAATGCAAAACCGGGCATCCATGAGGCGCTGTGGGCCATCAGCAGCAGCAGAATTGTACTCAAGCACAATCTGTAACCTCATGGCCCGGCATATCCCCCACTCTACCATTACCATCAAGCCAGGAGACCAACCCTGGTTCAATGAAGAGTGCAGGAGGGCATGCCAGGAGCAGCACCAGGCATACCTCAAAATGAGGTGTCAACCTGGTGAAGTTACAACCCAGGACTACTTGCATGCCAAACTGCGTAAGCAGCATGCGATAGACAGAGCTAAGCTCTGCAGTCCTGCCACATCCAACGGATCAGATCTAAGCTCTGCAGTCCTGCCACATCCAGCCGTGAATGGTGGTGGACAATTAAACAACTAACTGGAGGAGGTGGCTCCACAAATATCCCCATCCTCAATGATGGGGGAGCCCAGCACATCAGTGCGAAAGATAAGGCTGAAGCATTTGCAACAATCTTCAGCCAGAAGTGCCGAGTTGATGATCCATCTCGGCCTCCTCCTGAAGTCCCCAGCATCACAGATGCCAAACTTCAGCCAATTCGATTCACTCCACGTGATATCAAGAAACGACTGAAGGCACTGGATACTGCAAAGGCTATGGGCCCTGACAATATTCCAGCAATAGTACTGAAGACCTGTGCTCCAGAACTTGCCGCGCCCCTAGCCAAGCTGTTCCAGTACAGCTACAACACTGGCATCTACCCTGCAATGTGGAAAATTGCCCAGGTATGTCCTGTACACAAAAAGCAGGACAAATCCAACCTGGCCAACTACTGCCCCATTAGCCTACTCTCAATCATCAGTAAAGTGATGGAAGGTGTCATCAACAGTGGCATCAAGCAGCACTTGCTTAGCAATAACCTGCTCAGTGATGCTCAGTTTGGGTTCCGCCAGGGCCACTCAGCTCCTGACCTCATTACAGCCTTGGTTCAAACATGGACAAAAGAGCTGAACTCAAGAGGTGAGGTGAGAGTGACTGCACTTGACATCAAGGCAGCATTTGACCGAGTATGGCATCAAGGAGCCCTAGCAAAACTGAGATCAATGGGAATCAGGGGGAAAACCCTCCGCTGGCTGGAATCATACCTAGTGCAAAGGAAGATGGTTGTGGTTGTTGGAGGTCAATCATCTGAGCTCCAGGACATCATTGCAGGAGTTCCTCAGGGTAGTGTCCTAGGCCCAACCATCTTCAGCTGCTTCATCAATGACCTTCCTTCAACCATAAGGTCAGAAGTGGGGATGTTCGCTGATGATTGCACAATGTTCAGCACCATTCGCAACTCCTCAGATACTGAAGCAGTCTGTGTAGAAATGCAGCAAGACCTGGACAATATCCAGGCTTGGGCTGTTAAGTGGCAAGTAACATTCGCACCACACAAGTGCCAGGCAATGACCATCTCCAACAAAAGAGAATCTAACCATCTCCCCTTGACATTCAACGGCATTACCATTGCTGAATCCCCCACTATCAACATCCTAGGGGCTACCATTGACCAGAAACTGAACTGGAGTAGCCATATAAATACCGTGGCTACAAGAGCAGGTCAGAGGCTAGGAATCCTGAGGCGAGTAACTCACCTCCTGACTCCCCAAAGCCTGTCCACAATCTACAAGGCACAAGTCAGGAGTGTGATGGAATACTCTCCACTTGCCTGGATGGGTGCAGCTCCAACAACACTCAAGAAGCTCGACACCATCCAGGACAAAGCGGCCCGCTTGATTGGCACCCCATCTACAAACATTCACTCCCTCCACCACCGACGCACAGTGGCAGCAGTGTGTACCATCTACAAGATGCACTGCAGCAATGCACCAAGGCTCCTTCGACAGCACCTTCCAAACCCGCGACCTCGACCAACTAGAAGGACAAGGGCAGCAAATACATGGGAACACCACCACCTGCAAGTTCCCCTCCAAGTCACACACCACCCTGACTTGGAACTATATCGCCGTTCCTTCACTGTCGCTGGGTCAAAATCCTGGAACTCCCTACCTAACAGCACTGTGGGTGTACCTACCCCACATGGACTGCAGCGATTCAAGAAGGCAGCTCACCACCACCTTCTCAAGGGCAATTAGGGATGGGCAATAAATGCTGGCCTGGCCAGCGACGCCCACATCCCGTGAATGAATAAAAAAAAAATAAACGGGTCTTTTTCCAGGTGGCAGGCAGTGACTAGTGGGGTACCACAGGGATCAGTGCTTGGGCCCCAGTTATTCACAATATATATTAATGACTTGGGTGAGGGAACTAAATGCAACATTTCCAAGTTTGCAGACGACACAAAGCTGGAGGGAAAGTGAGCTGCGAGCAGGATGCAAAAAGGCTCCAATGTGATTTGGACAAGTTGGGTCAGTGGGCAAATGCATGGCAGATGCAGTATAATGTAGATTAATGTGAGGTTATCCACTTTGGTTGTAAAAACAGAAAGACAGATTATCTGAATGGTGATAGATTGGGAAAGGGGGAGGTGCAATGAGACCTGGGTGTCCTTGTATACCAGTTGCTGAAAGCATGCATTCAGGTGCAGCAAGCAATTCAGAAGGTGAATTGGTATGTTGGCTTTCATTGCAAAAGGATTTGAGTACAGGAGCAAGTATGTCTTACTGCAGTTGTACAGGGCCTTGGTGAGACCACATCTGGAGTATTGTGTGCAGTTTTGGTCTCCTTACCGGAGGAAGGATGTTCTTGCCTTGGAGGGAGTGCAAAGAAGATTTACTAGGCTGATTCCTGGGATGGCAGGATTGATGTATGAGGAGCGATTGGGTCGACTCGGCCTATATTCACTAGAGTTTAGAAGAATGAGTGGGGATCTCATAGAAACCTAACAAATTCTAACAGGACCAGACAGGCTAGATGCAGGGAGAATGTTTCCAATGGCTGGGGAGTCCAGAACCAGGGGTCACAGTCTCAGGATACGGAGTATGCCATTTAAAACTGAGATGAGGAGAAATTTCTTCACTCAGAGGGTGGTGAACCTGTGGAATTCTCCATTGTAGAAGGAAGTGGAGACCAAGTCATTAAATACATTCAAGAAGGAGATAGATATATTTCTTAATGCCAAAGGGATCAACGGATATGGGGAGAAAGCGGGAACAGGGTACTGAATTAGACAATCAGCCATGATCTTTTTTAAATGGCAGAGCAGGCCCGAAGGGCCGAATGGCCTACTCCTGCTCCTATTTTCTATGATTGTAGAAAGACTAAATCTAGTTTCTGGGTCTATAAAATGTAGAATGAAAATATTCTTATCTTTATCCCACACCTTTAAATCCATGACAACTACCTCATTAAAGTCACTTGCCAATGGAAGGCTGACAACAGGACGTGATGGTGTCCTCCGAAACTTCTTACAGATTTCACACGTTTCACTAATCTCTTCTATTATCCTCGTATACTCTTCATCAATCACGCCTGCATCCTTTAGCGAGTTTTTAATCTCTGACAAGAACAGTGAGCGAATTGTCTGTGTAACATAAGACAATTTGCTTTTTCTCTCTCTCATTCTTAACATCTGATGCCATTAATACTTCTCTAATACACTGACTAGAAACATCAGGTTTTGTTAAGGGTATACAATAATGCCCTGACTGGGTAAACTGCAAATTCACTGACTTTCCAAAAACTTATGCTCCATATAATGTTTCATTTGTGCCTTTTTCATTGAAGTCTTACTCAACAGTAAAGGTATTTCACAAGAGACTACATCCGTACTGATAAAGTAGCTTACTCCAGCTATTTTACATGGAATAACTACTCTCTTCAGTGACTGTGTTGTTATCACCAAACCTAAAGCTGGTAGTACTTTTATACTCCTTAACCTTGCGTCGATCCTCACTAATGAGTGAATCCAGATAACATTGTAACCAATCAGTTCCACATACTGTTGACGTGCAAGCACTATCCAATACAGTACAGCTGAACGAATCTGCAACTAATACATTCATCATAGGACTAAAACTCCTTGTGACTAGTACAATTCATTCAGATTCATCAGCATCTTCCTCTTCTGCCTCAGAATTCTCTGTGTCATGTGTTATTTTAAGGATTCTGTCCCTCCACTTACAGCAGTTCATTGCCGTACTTTGAGTCACATCTGAAGCACCTATTAACCGTTTCTTGGGCATTCCTGGGATTCATTTGCCTATGATTGCTGTTTCAATTCTGTCTTCCACTGTAATAGACCTGCTAAAGGTGCTTTCATCCTCATTCCTCCTGTCTTTAACCCTTCCACTGTACTTATGCCTGCTTTCAGTATCTGGACCATTTCAAAATCTAGTAAACACAGAATGCGCTGTTTGTTCTACCAGGGCTGCAGGAAATGATTGTTTCCCCAGGAATTTCTTTAAGGAAGCAGACATTTGATCCAACACGGAATCTTTGTCCAAGAATCAAAACCCAGTTAGAACCAGGAGCCTATCCATATGAGACACCCTAGCATAATCTAGCAATTTAAATGCTAGCGCTGAACCACTGATCTCCAAAATGAATTTCCTCAATCTTCTATACAGATTGTTAAAGTCCGTGATATATTCCTCCATTAAATAACCACCTGTTTTTTGAAATACATGCAAGTCTGACCATGCCTCATACACATTCAATAGGTCATCTTTCTTTTAAACTTCATCCAAGAATTCTAACAGAAGATCCAACCCTTCATCAGTCAACAACTGACGAGCATCCAGTTCACAAAACACTTTATGTCTGATTTTACTTTTGGTAGGAAATGACACACCAAGGCCATACCTTGTTTGCTCTTTGGTAGAGATGTAACCCGTGTCCACATATCCACTTCATTCTTCCACTGGTCTTTTGGTTCAGACTCAGAGAACATTGGAGGATATTCATACCCTGACAATTTACACTTGCTTTCTGCCATATTTTCCACAATAGCCTGTGAGATTTTAGTTTTCTGTGTAAAAGAGAAATCTTAGTTTCCAACCTTCAGCTTTAGGCAATCATTCTCCGCCATCATGTTAAACTCCAGAAAACTTGTTATGGAAGGATAATGCTGGAGCCTATCTTTACTCAGTTTCACATTTATTGTGCAGAATAAAAGGATTACAAACACGTAGCTCCTTACTCAAACCCTCCACCAGTCTCAGTAAGTGTCTGCTTGTAGGTGCTCAAGTAAGACCCCAATTAACACCCTCTGCCTGGTATTAATCAACAATTGATACACAATTAACAGATTAACATTTCATATGGTAGGGTCCACTTTTCTTCTCTATTTACACAAGTACAAAGCCTGTTGGGTTGTCCTGGGACTGATGTGTTTGAATTTGAAACACAGAATGTTACAAAAATGACGGGCAGGAAAAGACAAGGTGGTTCATTAAGCTTGCTGCACAGAATACCATGCCTGGAGTATCATCACTAAACACTTCATAACCCAATCCACCTCCCACCCCAATAGCCATATATTGTCCTGGAAGCGGCCAAAGAAGAACAAAACCTGGGCCATTAAGGGGAAAAAAAATCTGAAAGTTCTTCTCTGACCCTCTTAGGCAATTGAAACCAGTTGAGGAGATTACATTGACCATGTATGCATAAACTGTCACCTTTTATATGATGCAATCTCTGCCCAGCCAAGAACCAATCATTTGAAGGCTTGTAGGGAGACAGCACACACTGTATAAGCAGAGGCACACATTCCAAAGGCTTCCCAGAGACTACTCTCTGAGAAAAGAAGAACTGCCTGATATCTAACCTGTTCCTACTTTTGCATTGTTTAAATACATGTCTCCATGCCCTTTAATTATTTCATATATCTCTAATAGGTTGCCTCTAAGTCCACACTGCTCTAAAGTAAATAGGCTCAACTCTTTATGCCTAACTAAGAGTAAGTAAAGTTCTTTAAGCTCGGAATCATCCTTGTAGCTCTCTTCAGACCCTTTTTCAAGGCTACTATATCACCCATCATGTGGGCGGACCAAAACCGGGTACAGTACTCTAGATGCCATCTGACCAGTGGTCTGTATAATGACAGAATAGTATCCTTTGATTTGTGCTGAATGGTTCTATTAATGCAACCTAATACCAAGTTTGCTTTGGTTACAGCTTTCCTGCATTAGTTGTGAACCTTCAGTGATCCTTGCACAATAGCATCTAAAACCTTTTCTCTCTCAACCACCTTCTGTATCACACCCTGTAAATGTTGTGTATTCTGTATTGGTTAGACCTACAAGCATTACACTGCATTTATCACAGTACAAAAGGGTGAGAGGCAAGCATGTGCAATTCATCAGCGTAAATATATAGTTAGGATATTTGCATCGATGTCCGTATGCTCTACAAGAGTGTCAGAGGTGCTTGTCCTTAGAAAAGCTAAAATAAAGGGCACTTGAATTTTAAAAAAACTCTTCAACTACACTTTGTGGACTTGTACCTGACAGGAGGGAGAAGTCTCTTTATCTCTTCTCCTCCTGACATTAAAAAAATACATTTTAGAGCAATGCCCACTATGTATTTTTCATAACTGGACAGCGGGTTTGATGGAGCTGGTGCTAACATGCCCCTCCTACTAGATATTCCCTGCAGCAGGATGTTTGGGAGGAAAACGAAGAGTGGGAGGGGGAGGGGAGCCAGATTCCCACTATGGCCAAAGATGAGTCATTGAAGAATAAACCCCTACTGCAAATATTTTCCTTCATCCAATACTGAATGGCACACCAGGCTAAATGGTTTTAATTTATTTTAAATCTCAGGGCAGGAGGTAGTTTATTTTTATAGCATTTTTCTATTGATAGCACCCCAGTGCATCGATCAAGGAGAAGCACTATGAGTTTGAATGGAATGCAAGCCGATAATGATTGGTGAATTATTTCTCACAAAACAAACATGGGCATGAGTTTCTCCCAAAATCTGCCAAGGCAGCGCAAAAATTGAAGAACTTCCAAGCGCAAATTACATCCAGAGCAAAGTGAGTTTCCGCAATCTTTTGTGCTAGTTTAAAAATTGTGCTAGTATTCCACAAAATTGGCCACACCCACATATCAAATTAATCAGTATGGCATATTTCCACTGTTTACAGGGCCTTCCAGGAGGCTTGAAAATTAAGTAACTTTTTCAGGCGTAATGATACTAATTTTAAAAGCTTTTAAATACTTGTTTAATTTACTGAGAAACTGACTACTGTATACCAATGTAACTAGTAAGTGCTTCTGTATAGTTTTTTAAAGTCATTTTCAGTTATTTAAAATTAGGTTACTCACAGTTGGTGAACTAGTTAGTTACTTACTATAAAGATGAAGATTCAATGCCTTGTGATTACTATTCACTGCTTTAAGATAATGATAATCCATTGAACAACTTAAAGGCTGTAAAAAAAATTACTGAATACAAGGTGACTCTCTTGCTCTGGAAGAAAAGTAAATTTCAGGTGCATAGGGAAGGTTTAGTCAAACTATCAAATGACTGAAATAAAAACAGAAAGTGCTGGAAATACTCAGCAGGTCTGGCAGCATCTGTGAAGAGAGAAGCAGAGTTAACGTTTCAGGTTTGTGACCTTTCATCAGAACTGGCAAAGGTTAGAAAAGAATTAGGTTTTAAGCAAATGAAAGGGGTGGGGGTGGGGGGTGCTGGTGGGGAAGAGAACAAAAGGGAAGGTGTGTGATAGGGCAGAGGGCAGGAGAGATTAAATAACAAAGCTGTCATGGGACAAAGACAAAGAGAGTGTTAATGCTTGTGGTGAATGACAAAGCATTAGTCCAGAGAGAGTGTTAATGGCAGAATAATGAGCAGCTCTGTCTACATGAAAAACAGGCACATGGTTAAAAAGTAAAATAACATGAAATAAAATAATAAAAAATTGAAAAATATAAAAAGGCCAGTCGTGCTATGAAATTATTGAACTCAATGTTCAGTCCACAAGGCTGTAGAATTCCTAATCAAAAGATCATGTGCTGCTCTCCGAGCTGGCGTTGATGTTCACTGGAACACTGCAGCTGGCCAAGGACAGAAATGTGGGCATGAGAGAAGGGGGGATATGTTGAAATGGCAAGCAACTGGAAGCTCGGGGTCATACTTTTGGACTGAATGGAGGTGTTCTGCAAAGCGGTCACCCAATCTGCGTCTGGTCTCCCCAATGTAGTGGCGACCACATTGTGAGAAATGAATACAGTATACTAAATTGGAGGAAGTACAAGTAAATCACTGCTGCACCTGAAAGGAGTGTTTGGGACCTTGGATGGTGAGGAGAGAGGAGGTAAAAGTGCAGGTATTACACCTCCTGCGATTGCATGGGAAGGTGCCGGGGGAAGGGGACGAGGTGTCGGGGGTGGTGGAGAAGTGGACCAAGGTGTCGCGGAGGGAATGATCCCTTCGGAATGCTGACAGGAGAGGGGAAGGGAAGATGTGTTTGGTGGTGGCATCACACTGGAGATGGCGGAAATGGCAGAGGATGATCCTTTGGATGTGGAGGCTGGTGGGGTGTAAAATGAGGACAAGGGGAACCCTGTCGCAGTTCTGGGAGGAAGGGGAAGGTGTGAGGGCAGAAGTGCAGGAAATAGGTTAGACACGGTTGAGGGCCCTGGCAACCACAGTGGGGGGGAATCCGCAGTTGAGGAAAAAGGAAGACATGTCAGAAGCGCTGTTGGGAAGGTTGATTATCAGAACAGATGCGTTGGAGATGGAGAAATTGGGAGAATGGGATGGAGTCCTTACAGGAGAAAGGGTGTGAGGAAGTGTAGTCAAGGTAGCCATGGGAGTCGGCAGGCTTATAATGAATATTAGTAGACAGCCTATCCCCAGAGATGAAGTTGAGAAAGGAAAGGGAAGTATCAGAGATAGATCATGTAAAGGTGAGAGAAGGGTTGAAATTGGAAGCGAAGTTGAAGAACTTTTCCAGTTTGGGTTGAGAGCAGGAAGTGGCACCGATACAGTCATCAATGTACCGGAAAAAGAGGTGAGGGAGGAGGCTGGAGTAGGACTGGAACAAGGAGATTTCCAGCATCTGCAGTATTTTGCAAGTGACTGCTTGTTCACACTACCTGTTCAGCAGGGTACAAAAGCAGTGAATTTAACAGCCAGGTTTTTCTGCTTTTATCCTTGTCAGCCCCTGATTTTTGATCCCCTAATGTGAACAGGTGTAACTCGCGGGTTGGCGAACGAAGAGGTGGAAAAGCCAGGCCAACAGATTTGATATTTGGTAACCTACCGAAAGTGATTATTAATCTAGAATTGTGTGAACAGTTCCCTGACAGTAATCATGAATGTTTAAGTTTGATTCTGTAATAAAGGCTAGGGACAAATATAACATGTTTTGGGGCTATGAATTCTGTGCAGCATTAAACGAGGAGTGCCATAGGAAGATTAAAAATCCAGAAAAACAGAGACAAATTCATTTAAAGACTATAAGGGAGAAATTTGGTCACGTAACACTGCTCAAAGTGGCGCTACATTAATTAATTTCTTCCATATAATGGAATGTAGGCTCTTTATAGAGCAGCACCCAAGACCTGGCAATCCAACCTCCAAACCCATGCAACTCAGACCAGTTTGCATTTACATTTTTTCTTCATTAGTTTCTCCAGTTTGAATTTTATGAACCTGCAGGTTGCACAAGGTCTGTTATTTCATTGGTGGCAAATCCTAAAACAGAATGCCAAGATCTGCTAGTATCGAGATATCTGCAAATTAATGAGAACATCCATTTAAACTTTATGGGCTAGAAATTGGTTTCAGCCAATTTTTGGGCATGGGGGTCGTGATTCGCGACTTGCCTGGGTCCATGCAGATCAAGCGGGAACACGCAATTTTCATTTACCCACCTCATCTGCATGATTTTTGCGTTGGCCCAAACAACTCTGGTGTTGCTCCTTTGCTCTCCATGCTGACTGTAGCCTCTGCACTCAGTAGGAGGCCCCAGCAGTGTTGTTTGCTGATCACGTGATCCAGGCAGCCTGCTCCTCTTAAAGGTTCACTGCTATTAAAGGAAGGCTGCATACCTGCAAACATGCCTGTCAGAAAATCAGTTTTCAACATTGGAAGGATGTCTCAATAGGCAAGGGAAAGGACACCCTGCTTTAGTAACACCGCTCTGGGTGCTCGGGTGACTAAGATGGACTCCAGGAGGGAGGCAATGTTTCCTCGGGTGGGAAGGAATTCACCCTGAAGAGGGAATGGGAGTATACCATCCGGGAGATGAATGTCTGGAGTCTGGTACCACAGACATGGCAGCAATGCAGGAAGAAACACTATGACCTCACATGGGTGATCAAGGTAAGTGAATACATCCTCACAGTACATCTCCTACCCACCACACCAACAACCTCACTCTGTATAATGCACTAGCAGCACTCCCTGGCACTCAGGACTCACACCTAACATTCACATACTCCACCTCACCCACACACATCTATTAATACCGCCAGCTTCACTCAGATACTGGGCTGAATTTTGTTCTACCCTTGGAGGTGGGCAGAGAGGCAGGGAGGCAAACAAAATAGCAGGGGGCACCGTTCCCGATGTTGCCTGGGCCCTTGCATTTTGGCCAGGGGAAGGAAGGCCAAGGATGGACTTTCCACCCCAGGCCAACTGAGACCCTTAACAATTAAGGGCCTCTTCCTCTTCCTGCCTCCACCTCAATTTTGCTGAAGCTGGAGGGGCACGCCACCGTGGGGAGACGCTGCCATGTAAAGCCTGGTGACCTCCTAGTGGTGCCGGGGGAAGTTTCCTTCTCTGGGGGTAATCCAGGCCCCTGGCGGGCCCACCACCCCCCCCACCCCCGGTGGTGATTTCCGCACCCCTGGAAAGAGCCCCCATACCATCACCATCTCCATCGTGTTGCCAGGACGTGCCTGAATGGCCCCGGCAACCCCAACTCCACTTATCTCTCCCAGGGTCTTCTTCACATTTCTCCTCTCTTTGGTACTGCAGGGCCTCTTGCAGTCCTAGCACTGGCCATGCTCTGAATGGCGCTGCCAGTACTGCAGAGCTGCCAGCGTTCCACTTGGCCAGCAGCTCTGAAGACGGCAGCTCGTCCCTTAAAGGGACAGCATCCCCGACAGTGAGCAGTTAATTGCTGCCCACTGTTAAATATCTGCAGGGGCCCATCTGAGGGCCAAGTTTGGGAGGGGGGTTCTCCCCCCACATTCCAGCCTGCTGACAGGACACCCATAGCCAGAATTAAATATGGCCCACTGGCACTGCGAGGACCAGGGTACTAAAGAGTCATAATCGGCACTTGGTGAGTCACCAGGCACGAGTGGGCTGTAACCAGGGGAAGGGGAAAGGGTAGCTCGTGTACCAGCTCCCCGGAGGGCAAGGTCGCAGACAGGTGCTGTTGCAGGGGAATCAGATGAGGACTTCAATGGGGAAGCTTACAAGAGAACACTGATGAACATACACATTGAGATGCTTGGGACATTGGCAGACCTGCCAGACAGCTCCCTGTTACTGTCTAGCAGCATGGAGACTAGCTCCAACATGGCCGAGGTCATCACCCAGAGCTTGGAGTGCATCCTTTCCAGCATTGAAGTGGCGGCCAACTCCATGAAAACATTGGTGGGCCGACCCATGATGGAGCCTCTGGTGGCTGCTGTCTCAGCTGCAGCACAGGCGAAAACCTCCCGATGTCTCACTGCTGCAATGGAAGCTCAGATGGAGATCATGAGATCCACGGCTGCTGCCTTACCGGCACAAACTGCTGCAAATCAGGCATAGAGTTGCCATCGTGGGTGGGGAGCCCAGTGCTCAACAGGGCATGCAGGCTCTCACAGCAGTCTAGCAACCTGTGCTCCAAGAGTTAAGGAGAATTGTTGAGACATCACCTCATGGAAGTGGCAGTGGAGGACATGATGTCAGCATTTGTACTCTCACCACTGCCACTCGCCAGTGCCCTTGCTGATGCCTCTCAGCTAGCCAGGCAGACTGCTGTTGCCCATGCCAAGGTGGTGCTGTTCGAGGGTGTCCTGCAAGGCTATCAGTAGTTTCCCCCAGTGGAAGTCAGCAGCCATTGGGGTAGCACTGCGTAGGAGCGCTAGGACAGGCAAAGTCACCTGCAAGACAGGCACGAAGGGAATGCACAATGGTGAATAGTTCATTGTCGCTTGTATAACTGGAGTGTTGTTGGAAAAGGATGTTTTGTGAAAGTTTTTGTTGGTGGCTTTTATTGCTGAATGTGGGCCAGGATGACGTTGTGGTGGGGAGTTCTGAAATGGATGTGACGGTGGGCAATGGGGGATTAATGTTGGGATGGAGAAGTGAGTTTCAAGTAAATCAGAGCCTCACAATCCAGTCACTCTTCCTCGCTGCATCCAACTACATGGAGTCCAGGCTGTCTATTCTTCCTCCACATCCTCCCTTTCTCCTCCTGCTCTACCTCCTCCTCCAGTTGAGGTGGCCTCCAGATGATAGGAGGTAATGGCCAGGCTGTGAAGGATGCAACACACAACCACAAACTGGGAGGCCCTCTCTATTCCGTAGTGCAAACATCCCCCCAAGCAGTCTAGGCAGCGGAAGCATTGAATCAGAAGGCCAACTGTCTGCTCCCTGGCTTTCATTAAATGCTCACTCTGCTCGTGTGATGAGAAGGTGGAAGGGGGTCGTCCGCTCTATGTAAAGGGGGTAGCCCTTGTTCCCAAGCAGCCAGCCCCTGGGTCTTCTTGGAGGCGTGACGACAGTGGGTACTGCAGACTGTGGCAGGATGAAGGCATCATGGCTGCTGCTAGGATAGCGGGCATTCATCGAGATGAACTTCTTGATGTGGTTGCACACCAACTGGACTTTTATGGAGTGGTAGCCCTTGTGGTTTCTGCACCTCACGTCATTGAAATGGGAGGCCTGCATAGCCAGGTGCATACAGTTGATAGCTCCCTGCACTATCGGGAATCCTGCTACCATGCCGAAGCCATGTGCCCTTTCATCCTGCTCTTGGCTCTTGAGGGAGAAGAGGATGATGACCCCTCACCTTGTGTATATGGTCTCTGTCTCCTCTCAGATGCTGCAATGAACTCCATATTGCGAGATATTTGCAATGTCTCCGCTGCCGCCTGGGTGGATCCAGAGGTGTAAAAGGTGAGGCCGATGGTGACCGTCATGGCCACTGGAAGTGTCAGTGTCGTCCTCACCCTGGTGTGAGGGTCTGGGTCTGGCTGAAGGACGTGGCACAGCTACATTGGAAAATGTTAGCCTCCTCAGGCATTGCTCCTGGCTCATACAAATATAGGGGGTACTGCTCTTAGAAGACCCGTGGTGTGTACAGCCTTTAATGGAGAGTCTTCCTTCTGCTCCCTCCTCACAGAGCTTCACCTCTCGACCTCCTCTGTTCCATCTGCTGGTCACGTTGTAGACCAAGAGGTACTGCAACAACTGGCCCCATTCCTGGGTCCAGTCCTCCTCGCTCCTCCCTGACTGTAATCACCAACTGCAAAAAACACTTCCAACAACACTCCATTGTGCATCCACCAACTCTGTCTGACCATACACAAGGGGAAAGTACCTCTCCTGCATCTTGTTGACTGGCCCTCGAATTGCCCTAGTTCAGAGCCCATCTTGTCTTTCCGCACTTGTTTTTTCTTGAGTGATTTACTCATATGTAGACAGGACCTGCCTAGTTCATGTTTGCAATCCTGGTGTCACAACAGCCGACTCGGCTGAGTGAGGTCAGCATAGCGTCCGTTCACAGCATTCCAGCACGGGCAGGGGTCATAGCTGCATGTGCCCTTCTTCTGCACTAACACTGTATGGGCCATGCAGGAAGTGGCTGGTGATGCAGCCTAAACTTGATAAGCAGTGCAAGGCCTCCATAAGGAGTGTTATATGAACCAATTCTGCACCTAATATATAGACCCAAGGCTCCATTGTATACACCTACAGGGCGGATGAAGAAGAAGAAAAAACAGCCTGGTTTTAAAGGATGTGAAAAGAAAGCATGTATTCCACTGAGAGGAAAAAAGTAGCAAAGCTAAGATTGCAGGGTCTGAATCAGGAAGTCACACAACCCAAATGCTAAAAGGAATTATTGCCAGGAAGTAGGTAAGCAGGCAGGCAAAAGCCAGATGAGGGAATGAGCTTACAAGTTGCTTGCAGACTCTTTGCATGCTTTCAAAACAGCATTGCATAAGTTCCCAAATTGAGAAGAATATCATGTCTAATGAAAGGTAGGTAAAACACCAGGTGCCATATGCATGATTGATGTGATCTCCTGGACTAATTTCAATTAACTAAGGGGGTTGGAGAGGAATTTCTCAAGCTTATTTTTCGCATGATTGACTTTAGGTAGTTTTCTTTTTCTTCTCTCTCCCCAAATTGATGTAGGGCGGGTGGGTATGGGTGCTGGTGGGTAAGGGTGCTGTTGGTATGGGTTCCTAATCGTGATGCTCTAGGCATCATAGTTCTGCGTTTGATGGACCAGCAGGCTTAATGAATGGCAAATTGACTGCCCGTTAATTTTGTATGTGTATATGCACTTGAATGGGTAGTCAGAATCAAAATGTTAGAGTTATATATGAAGAAGGTAGAGTGTTAATACCATATAGGTCCTTTAAAGGATAAGTTGCATAGAAAGATTATACAGGAAATAGCAGATGTGTTGAATTCATTCCTCATATCGTTTTTACAAATGAAGACTGTGGATGAGTTCCAGATTCAAACTAGCTTGAGAATTAATAATTTAGAGGTTAGGAAAACATGTGTTCATAAGAAAAGGAAACCAATAAATAAATACAGGAAACCTGGGCCAGAAATGATACACCCTAGAATTCCCAAGGAAATCAGTAAGGAAGCAGGTGAGATATCAGTGAATGGCCCTTAATTCCGAGGAGCTGTCTGAGTAATGGATGGGTGGGGGAGGTTAAAACAGGTGCAAGTGGTCTGGTGGCGGCAGGAAATCAGCCAGAAGCCTAAGAACAAAGAACATTACAGCACAAGAACAGGCCATTTGGCCCTCCAAGCCTGTGCCGATCTTGATGCCTGCCTAAACTAACACCTTCTGCACTTCCGGGGCCCATATCCCTCTATTCTCTTCCTATTCATGTATTTGTCAAGATGTCTCTTAAACGTCGCTATCATATCTGCTTCCACCACCTCCCCTGGCAACAAGTTCCAGGCACTCACCACCCTCTGTGTAAAAAACTTGCCTCGCACATCACCTCTAAACTTTGCCCCTCGCACCTTAAACCTATGTCCCCTAGTAACTGACCCTTCCACCCTGGGAAAAAGCTTCTGACTATCCACTCTGTCCATGCCGCTCATAACTTTGTAAACCTCTATCATGTCGCCCCTCCACCTCCGTCGTTCCAGTGCAATCCGAGTTTATCCAACCTCTCCTCATAGCTAATGCCCTCCAGACCAGGCAACATCTTGGTAAACCTCCTCCGTACCCTCTCCAAAGCCTCCACGTCCTTCTGGTAGTGTGGCGACCAGAATTGCACGCAATATTCTAAGTGTGGCCTAACTAAGGTTCTGTACAGCTGCAACATGACTTGCCAATTTTTATACTCTATGCCCCGACCGATGAAGGCAAGCATGCCGTATGCCTTCTTGACTACCTTATCCACCTGCATTGCCACTTTCAGTGAGCTGTGGACCTGTACACCCAGATCTCTCTGCCTGTCAATACTCCTAAGGGTTCTGCCATTTACTGTATACTTCCCACCTGCATTAGACCTTCCAAAATGCATTACCTCACATTTGTCCAGATTAAACTCCATCTGCCATTTCTCTGCCCAAGTCTCCAACCGATCTATATCCTGCTGTATCCTCTGACAATCCTCATCATTATCCGCAACTCCACCAACCTTTGTGTCGTCCGCAAACTTACTAATCAGACCAGCTACATTTTCCTCCAAATCATTTATATATACTACAAACAGCAAATGTCCCAGCACTGATCCCTGCGGAACACCACTAGTCACATCCCTCCATTCAGAAAAACACCCATCCACTAATACCCTCTGTCTTCTACGACCGAGCCAGTTCTGTATCCATCTTGCCAGCTCACCTCTGATCCCGTGTGACTTCACCTTTTGTACCAGTCTGCCATGCGGGACCTTGTCAAAGGCTTTACTAAAGTCCATATAGATAACATCCACTGCCCTTCCTTCATCAATCATCTTCGTCACTTCCTCAAAAAACTCAATCAAATTAGTAAGACACGACCTCCCCTTCACAAAACCATGCTGTCTCTCGCTAATAAGTTCGTTTGTTTCCAAATGGGAGTAAATCCTGTCCCGAATAATCCTCTCTAATAGTTTCCCTACCACTGACGTAAAGCTCACCGGCCTATAATTTCCTGGATTATCCTTGCCACCCTTCTTAAACAAAGGATCAACATTGGCTATTCTCCAGTCCTCTGGGACCTCACCTGCAGCCAATGAGGATGCAAAGATTTCTGTCAAGGCCCCAGCAATTTCTTCCCTTGCCTCCCTCAGTATTCTAGGGTAGATCCCATCAGGCCCTGGGGACTTATCTACCTTAATGCTTTGCAAGACACCCAACACCTCCTCCTTATTGATAATGAGATGACTGAGACTATCTGCACTCCCTTCCCTAGGCTCAACATCCACCAAGTCCTTCTCTTTGGTGAATACTGATGCAAAGTACTCATTTAGCACCTCGCCCATTTCCTCTGGCTCCACACATAGATTCCCATCTAAGGTGTCGGGTCTCTGCCCAAAAGAGAGAACCAATGCTAAAATCCAATGGGCCCTGGGACAAATGAAACTTCTGCCTGTCTCAAGCATGGCCCACATCTCTGGAGGAGGTGGGGGTGGTGGATAAGTTTTCCCCTGCTGTAATTCCTGGGGCTCCCATCTCCAATATGTCCAGTGATCTGGAGAACCTGACAACTAGGTCAGTTTAGGGGGGAGGTTAGGCTCCCCACGGTCTCCAGGCTTTTGGTTTGGAAGAAATACGGCCGATTTTCCAGATCGGCCATCTTATAAAGGAGATCAGTCAGATGTTGAACTTGGGGGGGGGGGGGGGGGGCGTGGGGTGGGAACAGGGTGGAGCTGCATGTCACTGGCCTTCTCCTTCAGCCATCTAGAATCGCATCATTCGATGTCCACTCTTCTAGCAGGTGTCTAAGATATGCCCATACTGGTGATGGCACCAGATGCACAGGATCCTGCTGGCTCACACTTTGGTTGGCATAGTGGGCCTGAGGACTTTTGCAGCCAATATTTTTCAGAGATCTATTCATGTGTAGGTTGCACCTGAGTACCCAAGGTGTGAATGGCATCCCAATATTTAAAAAAGGAGTGCTGGTGGATCGAGGAATTACAGACCAGTTACATGAATATTAGACAGGCACAATTACTCACAATCATTCTACTGGATAGAGTTGTAGAATTTGCAGCACTGAAAGCGGCCATCGGCTCATCACTGTACCTGCACTACTTCTTCAATAGGAGCTGTCTACTTTAGTCCCATGCCTGCCCTGTCCTTACATTCTCTTATATTCTTCATTTTCACATACAGAATTCTATTAGTGTTCATTTAAAAAACATGCTACTCTCAAGAGACGGTTAGTAGGGGTTTAGAAGCTATAGGTCATGTTTCACATAATCTAATGCTTTGAGGTTGTAACTACACTAGGTTCATGGCAGAGGGCTAGCCAGTGGATGTAATTTCAGTCAAAGTGGTACAGCTCTGCCTTTGAAGCTCTCAGTACCACGCAGGAATGTGGATCAACAATTTAAAGAAAATCAACAAAAAATTCATCTTTTCTGATGTTACAACCCATTGAATAATTCAGGAAATGTAATGATATGAATTTTTACAGATACTAATTAGCAGTGTTTTCTGGTGGTGAATTTTGAAACAAGTTCAAATAATTTTTTAAGTTAACTTACTCCTCTTAACTTTTCCAAGTCAGCTAGGAGATCAATTTTTCACAGTTCTGTTAAAAAAAATGATATGCTACTTTTATTGAAATACACCTGATTTTAGCAACAGGGCCACAACACAAGCACATTGAGGTTTAGAGGTATGTGTGTAGAATACAAAATATAGTGACAAATGACATTGCTGTCAATGGAAATTTTGCAAAAGACAAAAAACTGCACAGCGCAAAGGAAAGAAGGATATGTAGGAACTCGCCTCCCCCACCTTGGCCCGTCCATTTACTTTACCTGCATCTAGAGGAGTGGATTGTTACCATATGTTGATCATTAGTGTTAAATTTATCAGATTCAAGATGGGGAAGTAAGTACATGGAAGGTGACATGCTGATATTTAGTATACAGTTTACCAGATACACATGTGTGATTAGATATACAGAAGGTGGCAATGGTCTTTAGTGTACAATTTACCAAATTCAAGGGTAGGGTTAGATATATGGAAGATGACTGCTGATCATGAGTGTCTAAATCGTTATATTTGGCTTGGTTGCATAGTTACATGGTAGATGACAGGATGATATGGTTCTGCTCTTTCAATTTCAATCACCCTCCAAGTTGGGGTTAGTAGCAGATATTTGGCAGCCATGAGCATTCCAATAGTAATAATATGAGCTGGGACTGCCCAAACCTCATAGCCTGCTGCGTTGAATGAGTGTTTTAGAATCAATACAGAGAGGTTTACCTCCCACCCCACCCTCCAGGAAATAAAAGATACATCTAATAATCTTTCCAAAAAAGAAAAACACTAGAGAGGATTGTAAACGGCAAGATATTTGTCACATAATATCACAGCTGCGGAGCTGTGATCATTTTAACACATCCACTTATCCCCACTGACCGAGACCGAATGTAGATCAGATATCCAGAGTTGCTTTTATTGGCAATGGCTCTGTTCATAACAGTTAAGACTGTCTCACACAGATCCGGCTTAAATAGGACACGCACATATTTAAATCTGTCTCTAGACCAATGAAAGGGGAAAGTGTCAGAAATAATTTTCATGCAGCATAAGAATTCCAGATTGTCTCCAGCTGATTCCATCTACCAGCAGTGCAGAGAAGGATCCCACCATTAGATCAGTTTCTTTCTAATAATATTTCACATATAGTTTTAGTGAATAATATGGCATTGATGCACAGCTAAAAGCTCTTGTGATAGATGAAAACTGGACTCTTGATCTTCCCAACTAAATTCATTTAAATAAGCCAATTACATAGTAATTTCGATTAAATAATCTTAAAAGTTAAAACCACAAGTGCAGAGATAAAAAACCAGTTAAAGGGACAATGTTGATCCTGACATTGGCAGGCAAGCTTCCTGCTACTAGTTTTTAAACATGCAAATATGATGACTTGGTGTCACAATGCTTATAAGCACAACAATAAAATGTCAACTGAAGTGTGTTACCTACTTCCTACCAAGGTCTATTTAGTAACAGAAGTTAAGCAAGTATGTCTATAGGTAAGAGTGTGTGTGTGTGTGTGCATGCATGCATGCGATAGTGGAATCTGAATATCCAAACAAAAGGACAACTTGTAGTTTTAGCAATGATTCTCCTCACTCACTCCAAAACTGAAGAGAGTTTTGTAGCCCTTGATTATATAACGCAATGAAGTATTTAACTTTAAAATCAATACAAAAAAGTCTATCTTTTCTAATTTTACAACCTATTTTATCGCCACAGATACTTAACCTTTAGTAATTCAGGAAATGAAATGATATGAATATTTATAGATACTAATTAGCAAGGTTTTCTGGCAGTGAATTTAGAAACAAGTCAGCTTGGAGATCACATTTTCATTGTTCCGTTAAAAAAAATGATAGGATACTTCTATTGAAAACATTTTTCCTCTGTGTAAATACACCTGATTTTAGCAACAAGGCCACAAGCACATTGAGGTTTAGAGGTATCTGTGTAGAATACAAAATAGAATGACAATTGGCTAATTGCTTTCAATGTGAAACTATGCATAACAAATCCGAAGGACAATTTTCCACAATAATAAATTAATCTAATCTTCGTCCTTTTGCTATAACAAAGATAACTACTGTGTATAGCTGAAATTCAGAATCTGCTATTTATTTTAAAATACAGCATTCCATGTATGACCAATGGGAACTGACATTACAAAGGCTCATGCATATATTCTTGATCCTTGAAAGCAATATAACTATCTGTCGTCTGACTGACATAGCATTGCTGCCTTGTCAAATTCTTTTCAAAAACACCATTATCTAAATGATTGTTGGCACCACTGAGGAGACTGTTGCTTTTAAGGTGACAGCATGATTGGGCTGCATTCACAGACGAATTATATTACCAATGACATGATGCACATGCAGTATCTCATCTATTATACACATAAGGACAGATTTTTTCCGAGGACATTTTAAAAATTGTTATGCTGCGAGCCCAGTATCATTTCAGACTAAGGACACTTATTTCCCCCATTTAAAAGGCCATTGGCACAAAATACCCCAAATTTAGGAGCTAAATGTTACTCTTTTAACTCTCTAACTGATATTTAGTTTTGATTCTGATATCCTGGTGTTCTTGAGCTGTCTGCCAACATCTACGATGTTAAATCCAATTTCTGTGGAGCAGTGGCAGGCTCCAAGACTCAATTATGCCTAAGGCAGACAGGGTATCGGTGCCTATCAAACACCTAGTACATATGTTGCATTCCAATATGGCGGTATAACCTGACAGCCTGTGCTGCATGAGGCTCATTGGTCCAAATGTTACTTAACATATAGGGATTGTCCCAAATTGCATTTGTACAGCAGGAACTGGAACCGCTGCTGATACGCCTCAAACCCACTTTGTGAGCAGCTGACAAACTAACTGACGCCTTGAGCATTTATGCCATTGAGTCCTTCTAAGCAACAGCTTGAGATATCTGTCCAGTATCCCAACCTGAAGTATACAGTTGTGTCATGCAGATCATAGATACTTCAGTTGTTTGGGAAGTTAGTTCTTCTGTTTGTCCATGAAAAATCTGCAGCAGCAAAACTTGACTCTGCAAATGGGCCATTATAGAAAGCAGGATAAGACAGGCAGCAGAAACCGGAGTCAGGAGATAACCCTGATCAAGAACCAGAACTGTACAACCAACTCCCGCTCAACAAAAGTTTTAAGGCAGGCATAATATTTACTTAACTGCCTGAAACATTTAATGCACAAAAGTCATCTGCTCCTGGGCATTATACTCTGGCCAAATAAATTGTTGACAATGCCCACCTCATGAATACAATAACACTTCTCCCCAACTATTTTATTCCGTCCCACGTGAAGTGAAATCTCACATCACATTAGAGCTCCAATTATGTCAAATTTTATTTCTCTTAATAGTGTGTATTGCAGGTGTTCCTAATGTATTTCATCTCAGTTTCCCCCTTTTATATGGTGTATGTGGTTCAATTTCTATCCATATGCTCCTTATAAGTATAGCCCCAGTGAAGGAGGATGTGATCTGGATGATTTTGGGTGTCAGTGCCTTTCTTCAGAGATGGAGGTGGTCCATTACATCCTTATGCTGAGTCTCTGGTAACTCTGCAATTCCAGGCAACACATCTACTGCTACAGTGGCTGCCTGAGCCACTGAACACTTGGAAAGTCATTTGAGCAGGAAGGCTGGGAGTTCTAAATGTAGCATCACCCTGAGCGATCTCTCCATAATCCATGCCAGCTATGCTCAGTGCTCCATCAGCATGTTCAGATTTGAAGTCAGAGCAAGCTGTTTGTTAATAATGAGGCGATTCACTATGGGTGTCTTAACCTTAGTCCCTAATTTACAAATCCAGACAACATAGGCTGCTATAGATTGGAGCCCAGTGGTTGTGAACCTCAGTGAAGACTTTAATGATCAAACCTGTCCCTAAGCTTAAGATGCAGCCAAGGTGGGGCTTCACTGTAGTCAGCATAATCTAGAAATGCTCTCCATGGTAATATGAAACTTGGATGGTCAGGAATCAAGTAACAGAGGGAGGTTGTGGATTTTTCCATTGATGACTCCAAGTGTCAAACCTTCTTGGCTCACTCTCACCATTCGTGACTCCTCAGATACTGAAGCAGTCCGTGTAGAAATGCAGCAAGACCTGGACAATATCCAGGAATGGGCTGATAAGTGTCAAGTAACATTCGCACCACACAAGTGCCAGGCAATGACCATCTCCAACAAGAGAGAATCTAACCATCTCCCCTTGACATTCAACAGCATTACCATTGCTGAATCCCCCACTATCAACATCCTAGGGGCTACCATTGACCAGAAACTGAACTGGAGTAGCCATATAAATACTGTGGCTACAAGAGCAGGTCAGAGGCTAGGAATCCTGAGGCGAGTAACTCACCTCCTGACTTCCCAAAGCCTGTCCACCATCTACAAGGCACAAGTCAGGAGTGTGATGGAATACTCTCCACTTGCCTGGATGGGTGCAGCTCCAGCAACACTTAAGAAGCTCGACACCATCCAGGACAAAACAGCCCGCTTGATTGGCACCCCATCTACAAACATTCACTCCCTCCACCACCGACGCACAGTGGCAGCAGTGTGTACCATCTACAAGATGCACTGCAGCAATGCACCAAGGCTCCTTAGACAGCACCTTCCAAACCCGTGACCTCTACCAACTAGAAGGACAAGGGCACCAAATGCATGGGAACACCACCACCTGCAAGTTCCCCTCCAAGTCACACACCATCCTGACTTGGAACTATATTGCCGTTCCTTCACTGTCGCTGGGTCAAAATCCTGGAACTCCCTTCCTAACAGCACTGTGGGTGTACCTACCCCAAATGGACTGCAGCGGTTCAAGAAGGCAGCTCACCACCACCACCTTCTCAAGGGCAATTAGGGATGGGCAATAGATGCTGGCCTAGCCAGCGACGCCCACATCCCTGGATGAATAAAAAAATAACTCTATGAACAGCTGCAGAGCTTTCAAATTGCACTTATAGGCACTTATTTGCACTTACTTATATTATTGTTGTCAAATATACCCTCAAGAAGGAGGAATGACATCAATAATTTGCATTTATATAGTTCTTTTCATAATCTCAGGTTGTCCCAAAGCACTTTACAGACAATGAAATACTTTTGAAGTGTAGTCATTGTATTGTAGAAAAAGTGTCAGTCAATTTGCACACAGTGAGGTCCCACAAACAGCAATGTGATAATAAACAGATAATGGGTACAAAATTGCTTTGCATGCACCTCTGGGGCTTGTGCTGCTCATCACGTGTGGCCCGCACTGCCAGCCACTCCCTATGAGGATAAGGGCGCGCGCAGATGCATTCCCTGTGTGCGCCAAAAGACACTGATTTGGGGCAATCCTGACGTCACACAGTCCAACCAGCTGATGTGACACCAGGATCCTAAATTGGGGCAATGCTTGTGCAGAAAGCCTTGTTCTTTCTTGTTCACTCAAGAAAGAACAAATAAAAAGCTGCAAGACGGGCCCTGCACTAGCATTATTTAAAGGGCGAGGCACCCAAATTGCAGGTAAAGTAAGTTCTTAGAACCTTTTCTATTGCCAAGTGCCTGGGAAGTACTCTGGAGTAAAAACAAGAAATGCTTGTTACCACTCAGCAGGTCTGGCAGCATCTGTGAAAAGAGAAGCAGAGTTAACGTTTCGGGTCAGTGACCCTTCTTCGGAATTGGAAGTACTCTGGAGTGTTCTTTGGAGGTGTAACGGTGAGTTCCTGGATTTGTCAGAGTGTAGCCACATCCTCACTGGGGGGGGGGGGGGGCAGAAGAGTCGGTGACCTGTCCACACAAAGGCTGCAACAGGTAGTGGGAGAGCAGTACCAGTGACTCTGGGTCTGCAGGATGACAGGGAGATGGAGCAGAGGCTGTGGAGAAGCACAATCCACACCATTCCCTCTGCCAACCTGGAGCCAGATTCCTCCCTGCTCCTTGACAGTAACAGGACGCTGTCTGGCAGGACAGCCAATGAACCCAGCATCATGATGTGTATGCCCATTCAGCGCTTCCACTCACTTTTGAATGTGAGCCTGAGGGTCTCCTGGCCCCTTGTGGAACCAGGGCACCTTTCCTCCTGCACCACTAATGCCACCAATGTCTCATCCATTACTCTGAAACCCTTTGCCATGGTGTTCACTTTGCAATAGTTTACATTGCAGCCATATTTTTGTGTAACTGCCCTTTAAGGTACAGTCTGCCTTTAAGAGCAACGGGCTGGCTTTACCACGTGATCAGCAAACAATGTTGCTAGGGCCCCCTGCTGGGTGCAGAGGCTGCAGGCAGCTTGGAGGACAGAGAAGCAGTACTGCAGCTCATCAGACCAATGCAACAACTGTGCAGATAAGGTGAGTAGACAAAGCAGTCCCCACCTCCATTTGCATGGGCAGATTGCAAATTGCGATCCCGACACCCAAAAGCTAGGGCAACCCAATATTTAGCTCAATCTGTTTTAGTGATGTTAGTTTAGGGATAAATATTGGCCAGGACATTGGGGAGAATTTCCCATGCACTTTTTCAAAGTTGTGTCATGATTTTTACTATACCCTGAAAGGGCAGATAGGTCCTCAGTTTAACCTCTCATCCGAAAGACAGCACCTCTGACAGTGCAGCACTCCCTCGATACTGCACTGGAGTGTCAGACTAGATTTTTGAGCTCAAGACTCTGAAATGGGACTCCAATGCTGGGACCTTCTGACTCTTAGAGGCAAGAGCGCTCCCAACTGAGCCATGCTGACAAGAAAACAGATTACAAGTATTACAAAGAACATAATTTGTAATTTTAAATGATTTAAAAAAAAATTTCCACAACAGTGAGGGAATTGAACACTTTCACACTTTGCAAGCCATCACTGAGTGAAACTGCACTAAAAGGCAGTTTTCTCCCTAAATTGCCCTCACAATGCTGTTTGCTTAACTTCCAGTGTCAAGAGTTCCTCCTATTGAATTAGTCTCACATTTCCAGACTGTTTACCTCAGTGATCTATCTGTGTGGAATGTCTGCATCAGCACCAATTAGTGCAGTTAGTCGTATGCAATTTATGACAGAATTAGGAAAAACAAAGCTCATTTGAAAGTGAATATTAAAAGGAACCCCAGCCCCATCTGTTATCACGTAGCACTTACATTAGTAGTAAAGGTTAAAACATGAGGGATAGAAGCAGAGGAGGCTGTGTTCAGATCACAGGGATTGTATACTCTTTGTGGCTCCTCTGTGGTAGCACTGTACTATGTAGCTATGTTAGGAAATGCCGGCAACTTCTATGAAGCAGCTGACAATCTGTCACAACTTTGAGATCAATGTCACCATGAAAAACAGAACATACCAAACTTTGACCATTTCGTCATTCCTTTATTTATTGCAACTCCATTTACCTTTAAAACCCTGCTCTCCACTACTACACATTTCCTCCTCAAGCCCTTGTCTGCTCTATTCTTCCCCTCCCTCAGACCTCGCGCCTGCTGCTTCATGTTTCCGCCTCGGACCTCCCCCGCTGCTAAGCCATTGGCAAAATTCTGTTTTGCCCTTGGAGACTGGCACAGAGGCAGAGCGGAAAACAAAATGGCAAGTGCACCATTCCGGCCTGGGGTCCCTGCCATTTTGTCCGAGGTGGGTAGGCCAAGGATGGCCTTCCCGCCCCAGGCCGATTGAGGTCCAATTAACGGCCGCTCCAGTCAAATTTTATTGAAGGAAGAGGGGCCCGCCGCCACACGAAGACACCGTCATGTAAGCCCTGGTGGCCTCTGAGCGGGCTTGAGTGGGGGGGGGGTCCCTCCTTTGGGGGCAATCCAGGGCACCCGGAAGGTTTTCCCACCTGCAATAGCCGCCACCCAGGAAGATCCCCCCCCCTCACTAACCCCTTTCTCCCACCCTGTCGCCAGGCCTGCCTGGATGGCTCTGGTGATCCCGACCCCACTCACCGGTCCAGGGGTCTCCTCCTTTTTCGGTACTGCAGGGCCTCCTGCAGTACTGGTAAGGGCTACCGCTCCCAGTGATGCTGCTGCTATTGCAGAGTTGCCAGCTTTCCGATTGACTGGCAGCTCTGGAGGTGGGAACTTGTCCCTTAAAAGGATGGTGTCCCTAATGACAGACAGTTATTTGACTGCCCGCCGTTAAATAGGAACGGGGGTCCGCTAGAGGGCCGAGATGTGTTCTCCCTCTGCCTTCAGCCCACCGAGAGATCACTGAAGACAAAGAGTGATAGAGAGGCGAGAGCTGGAGAAAGAGCTGGAGGGACAGAAATGGGGAGTGGGAAAGAGATAAAGCAAGAGATTGAGAGAGAGATGGAAGGAGGGGAGAAAGCGAGAGGTCAAGGAGGAAAGGAAGTCAGACTGGTGAAACAAGCTGGGAGTCAATGTGGAGAAAGTCTGTCCTGAGTATGATTAGTTGTTCACTTCTGGCTGCTTTACTCAGAGAAATCTTGCCAGCCGTTCTGAACCTATCATGCAATACTGTGGAGAATTCCATCACACCTAGGGTCACTGTGCTGCTTGTTCCAGATAACAGTCCTTGGCAGTGCTGTAAATTGAACAGACTGCATAGGGGCCAAATTTCTAAAGCATGAAAGTGTTATAAAATGAGTGAGTAATTTTTATAGCAAATTGCAAATATATACTGTATTTGTTACTCTTTAAAAATTAGGCCTCCTCTGAGGGATGTTAATTGCTCAATTTACTTACTGTCTTCTGGGTAATTTGGTGCATTTCTGTCATTTGGTTTCCTGTTCAGCAATAACATGTTTAGGTTTTTATAACACAGCCCATATTTATAAGCTCTGAACACTTGTTTGACTGGAAACACAATGAAAAACCAGCATAGGTTCCAGTTTTTTGCTCTTCCCAATAAAAAAAGTTTATGTTCTCAAAACAACCCGTAAGTGACAGAATTGGGTACAGCCCTACTGACAGGCAAAATGAGCACTCCCATTGTTAAAGGGACAAACCAGCAAAAAACAAAAGAGGGTCTGAGCTGGAGGTCTGAACTGACATAATGAAAACAAAACAGTTCCTGTTTCAAGGGAAGCTCTTCTGCTTCTTTATTGTCCTTTGTACAAATAAAATAAAAGATCAAGGTTGAAGGTTTGAGCAAAAAACTTTTATTTTTCAAGTTAATGAGATGACATTTTGGTAACAGTTGGTTAATATTTTTGACCTGCAATCTATTTAATGTTACACTATACTTAGCATGTGTTTGAAATTTAAATGTGCTTTTTTTAAAAATAAAAGCTGTTGAGAGATGACACTCTTAGTTATCTGTCTTGGCTCAGTTTCACAGAAGGGAAAGTGTGCTATGCAACCCAGCCTCTCTGGAAAGTTGTTTAATTTTGAGAAAATGCTCAGGATGTGTATCTGAGCCCTAATAAGAGTGGCATTTCCTTGTATTTGTCTAAATATCACTGCAATCCAGGAATGTTATACCGGGGACATTCTGTATCACAAATCAAACAAATAGCAGACAAGTAAATAACAAAATGTTTCACATCTTTTCCCCCAGCATATTACAAAACTTCCATCATTAGGTCAGCTTTCAGCCTGAGAAATGGACAGCAGACAGAAAGAATAGATGGAGAAGAATTTATTTAGGGAATGAGATGCCCTTATTACTGAAAGATCTAGAAAGGGAGCCAAGAATGTTAGTATTTCACAAAATTAGTACAGTTGCTGCATTCCTTGCAAATAAGGCCTCAGATCCCCCTGGCAGCTTTTGCAACCTCACAATAGAGGATTAATTTATAAATTCTGTTCAGCCTGTACCTCCAGCAGAACATAAGAGAATGCTAACAAACTGCACTGAACAAATGTTGGCCTAGTGGCATGCTTAAAATCATGACTGCCTCAACTCTATTAATCAAAAGCAAACCAATTCCGTCCAGGGGACTAAGTCCTTTGAAGATGGAAAGGTCCATCCTGTGGGCACAAAGTAATCTATGGTATGCTGCATAAAGTTTGTGCAGATAAACGTTGACTTGAATCAAGAGAATTGAAATTTAACAACAAGCTGTTTTATGGACGATTACTTTAATAGAGTTTGTTTCTTTTGGCAGGGAATGAAACCACAACGGCATCATTCTCCTGTGACATTACTTAAACAATAAATTTTACTTATTACCTCTTTTTTTAACTAGAAGCACCCCTCCCCACTACAAACAAGGAACTATCAGCATGACAAGAAGTTCAAAGTAATCCAAGAATGTTACCAATGGGAACTGGAAAGCTATGGGCTGTACCTCACGTAAAATCTGCTCAATAATTTCATCTGGATGACAGTGCAGACCAATCCCTGTATGACTGACTACTCAGAACATCCCAGCTCCGGACAGACATAAAAACACAGGCATTGAAAATGAATCCTTTTACGCAGCCCATATAGATAACTTTGGGGGAAGATGATCTCTTGTCAGAGCTGCATTTCACAGATCAAAGAAAAACCATTTATTGAAACCATTTGGGCCATTCAAGGATTCACATAAGTGATCTAGATTGTAATACTAAGTGTGCAAGGAATTAAATGGCTCCAACACACTGAACAAATGGCAAGACAGAAGGTCTATAATGCAGACCACATTCTGCCTTATGAAAATTATTTTATGGTATTCATATCCTTTTTCTCAAGCTGAGCTGAGCTCTTATTTTAATATTGATATGAGATGTTAAAAGATCATATTATTTGTAGGTAAATTTAACTCTTACAGGCCACTAGGATTATTCTTGGCCTGCTGATGGATTCGTAGAATCATAGAGCATAGAAGGAGGCTATTCGGCACATTGTGCATGTGCCTGCTCTTTGAAAAGTGCTATCTAATTAGTTCCACTCTCCTGCTCTTCCAGATAGCCCTGCAATTTTTTTCCTTTTCAAGTATATATCCAATTCCCTAATGAAAGTTACTACTGAATCTGCTTCCACTGCCCTTTCAGGCGTTGCATTCTAAATCATAGCAACGCGTTGTGTTAAAAAAAAGTTTCCTCATCTCCCCTGGTTCTTTTGCTAATTACCTTAAATCTATGTCCTCTCAGTGGAAAAAGTTTCTCCCTAACAACTCTATCAAAACACCTCATAATTTTGAACACCTCTATTATATCTCCCCTTTACCTTCTCTGCTCTAAGGAGAGCAATCCCAGCTTCGCTAGTCTCGCCACATAACTGGAGTCCTTCATCCTTGGTAACATTTTAGTAAATCTCCACCCTATCCAAAGCTCTGTCATCCTTCCTCAAGAGTGATATCCAGAATTGGACAGCTGAGGCCTAAGCACTGACTTAGAGTCATAGAACATTAGAACATTACAGCGCAGTACAGGCCCTTCAGCCCTCGATGTTGCGCCAACCTGTGAAACCATCTGACCTACACTATTCCATTTTCATCCATATGTCTATCCAATGACCACTTAAATGGCCTTAAAGTTGGCGAGTCTACTACTGTTGCAGGCAGGGCGTTCCACGCCCCTACTACTCTCTGAGTAAAGAAACTACCTCTGACATCTGTCCTATATCTATCACCCCTCAACTTAAAGCTATGTCCCCTCGTGTTTGCCATCACCATCCGAGAAAAAAGGCTCTCACTATCCACCCTGTCCAACCCTCTGATTATCTTATATGTCTCTATTAAGTCACCTCTTCTCCTCCTTCTCTCTAACGAAAACAACCTCAAGTCCCTCAGCCTTTCCTCGTAAGACCTTCCCTCCATACCAGGCAACATCCTAGTAAATCTCCTCTGCACCTTTTCCAAAGCTTCCACATCCTTCCTATAATGCGGTGACCAGAACTGCACGCAATACTCCAGGTGCGGCCGCACCAGAGTTCTGTACAGCTGCAGCATGACCTCGTGGCTCCTAAACTCGATCCCCCTACTAATAAAAGCTAACACACCATATGCCTTCTTAACAGCTCTATTAACCTGGGTGGCAACTTTCAGGGATTTATGTACCTGGACACCAAGATCTCTCTGCTCATCTACACTACCAAGAATCTTCCCATTAGCCCAGTATTCTGCAATCCTGTTACTCCTTCCGAAGTGAATCACCTCACACTTTTCCGCATTAAACTCTATTTGCCATCTCTCAGCCCAGCTCTGCAGCCTATCTATGTCCCTCTGTAACCTACAACATCCTTCGGCACTATCCACAACTCCACCGACCTTCGTGTCATCCGCAAATTTACTAACCCACCCTTCTACACCCTCATCCAGGTCATTTATAAAAATGACAAACAGCAGTGGCCCCAAAACAGATCCTTGCGGTACACCACTAGAAACTATACTCCAGGATGAACATTTACCATCAACCACCACCCTCTGTCTTCTTTCAGCTAGCCAATTTCTGATCCAAAGCACTAATTCACCTTCAATCCCATACTTCTGTATTTTCTGCAATAGCCTACCGTGGGGAACTTTATCAAACGCCTTACTGAAATCCATATAGACCACATCCACGGCTTTACCCTCATCCACCTGTTTGGTCACCTTGTCAAAAAACTCAATAAGGTTTGTGAGGCACAACCTACCCTTCACAAAACCGTGCTGACTATCTCTAATGAACTTATTCTTTTCAAGATGATTATAAATCCTATCTCTTATAACCTTTTCCAACATTTTACCCACAACCGAAGTAAGGCTCACAGGTCTATAATTACCAGGGCTGTCTCTACTCCCCTTCTTGAACAAGGGGACAACATTTGCTATCCTCCAGTCTTCCGGCACTATTCCTGTCGACAATGACGACATAAAAATCAAGGACAAAGGCTCTGCAATCTCCTCCCTGGCTTCCCAGAGAATCCTAGGATAAATCCCATCTGGCCCAGGGGACTTATCTATTTTCACACTTTCCAAAATTGTTAACACCTCCTCCTTGTGAACCTCAATCCCATCTAGCCTAGTAGTCTGTATCTCAGTATTCTCCTCGACAACACTTTCTTTCTCCACTGTAAATACTGACGAAAAATATTAATTTAACACTTCCCCTAACTCCTCTGATTCCACACACAACTTCCCACTCCTATCCTTGATTGGCCCTAACCTATCTCTAGTCATTCTTTTATTCCTGATATACCTATAGAAAGCCTTAGGGTTTTCTTTGATCATAGTCATAGTCATTTATGACACAGAATGAGGCCATTCGGCCCATCGAGTCCATGCCAGCTCTCCATGGAGCAATCCAGTCAGTTATAAAGGTTTAGCATAGCTTCCTTGCTTTTGTACTCTATGGACCAAATTTGAACTCCCAAAAACAGGTGTGTTGATGTCAGCTCAGAGATTAAAATTCAAAACATCTGAAACAGGAAGCCAACCCTCCTGGAACCAGCCCACGTCTGGATCTAATGGAGGCGGGAAAAAGGATGGGCGACCAATCCACTCACTGCTGTTGAGTTGGTCATTCAAATATTATAATGAGGCTGCTTGTCTTCATTCTATTTCCAACATGTGTCAGTTGGGTTTCTCAGGCCTGTGGAAACCCAGCAGCTTAAAGAGGTAAGAAGGGCTGAATTCATGAGTTAAGTGCCTTTATAGCAATGCTCGTGGACCAGGAGGAGCAGGAGAGTTTCCTCCAGGCTCAACAAACTACCCAGTAAATCACTCCCCTCCACTCCCCAGCCCCCCCACCAACTGTGATCTATCTGCTCCAGCTCCTCACTCCTGGACCCCTCCCACCCCACCTCCATCAGAATCCCCAGCCACCATTGGACCCCACCAACCACTATTATACCCTCTCTCTGTCCTGATCACCGTCGGATCCCTGAGATTTCTCTTACTCCCCCCATTACACCTACCGGGTGTCCTTGGCTGCTGGCTTTCTCACCTGACAAACCTTCAGCCTGTAAATCAGGCTGCCTGTGAGCAGGAACCAAACTGAAAAATAATTAAAGGATACCTGCAGTTCTCCCGTGTTTCCCAACCTCAAAACAGCAAACTGCATGGAACTCTCCTTTATTCTGAAATCGAGATCTTCATGAAACCTAGGATCCCATATACTTTTTTAACAGTCTTATCAACTTGTCCTGCCACCTTCAAAGATTTGTTTGTATAAACTCCCAGATATCTCTGTTCCTGCACTCCATTTAAAATTGTACCATTTAGTTTATATTACTTCTCCTCATTCTTCCTTCCAAAATATATCACTTCATGCTTCTCTGCATTAAATTTAATTTGCCATGTTTTCACCATTTCACCAGTCAGTCTATGTCCTCCTCTGCTACTATCTTTACCACATTTCCAAGTTTTGTGCCATCTGCAAACTTTGAAATTATATCCTGTATACTCAAGACTAGGTTATTAATATATATCAAAAAAAGAAATGGCCCTTATACCGCCCCGCAGAACCCCACTATGTATTTCCATCCAGTCTGAAAGTCAAACATTCAGCACTACTTTCTGCTTTCTGTCCCTTAGCCAATTCCATATCCATACTGTCACTGCCCCTTTAACAAGTCTATTATGTAGCATCTTAACAAATTGCTTTTGAACGTCCATATACACAACATCAACTACACTACCCTAATCAACCCTCTTCGTTATTTCATCGAAGAACTTGATCAAGTTGTCAGACATGATTTGCCTTTAACAAATCCATGTTGGAGGTCATTTATTAACTCATTTTCTTCCAAGTGACAATTAATTTTGTCTCTTATTATGGTCTCTTGAAATTTCCCCACCACTGACATCAAGCTCTCTGGCTGTAGTTACCAGGTATATAATTCTCCCTTTTTTTTGAACATTCACAATCCTCCAGTCCTCTGGCACACTCCTTTAGCCAAGAAGCATCTGGATATTGTGGCCATAGCCTCCGTTATTTCCACCCTTGCTTCCTTCAGCAACCGAGGATGCATCCCATCTGGACCAGATGACTTTTCTATGTTGATCATTGGCAACCTTTTAAGTGCCTCCCCTTTAACTATTTTTGTTCTTTCTTATTTCTAACCCTGTCCACCCCTTGCCTCCTTTACTGCAACATTGACAACATCCCCTTCTTTCTTCTTTAGTGAAGATAGGTACAAAGTATTCATTTAGTACCTCAACCATGCCCTCCGTTTCCATAAGATGATGTTCTTTTTGGTTGTTAGTTCACTCCACCCTTCCCTTGACTATCTTTTTACACTTTACATATTTCCAAAAGACTTTAGTGTTCCCTTTCATGTACCAGCTAATCTTTTTTCATACTCTGACTTATCCTTATTTTCTTTTCCAGTTCTCCTCTATACTTTCTGTATTCAGCTTGGTTTTCCAATTTATTATGAACCTGACATTTATCACAAGCATCCTTTTTCTATTTAATTTTAATCTCAATTTCTTTAGTCATCCAGGGAATTGTAGCTTTGGAAACTGTGACAGAAACCACACCTGCCAAATGGAAACATATTAATTTCATAATATGGAACACTATTTGAACTGTTACTGGACCTTGAACATAACTTGTTTAAAAAGACCACAGGGCAGTGGCTGAAAACATGGCTGCACATTAGCATTCTGAGAGACAATTGCCTAGAGAGAAAATGGGAGGCTTTAAAAAAAAAATCATTCATGGGATGTGGGCATCGCTGGCTAGGCCAGCATTTATTGCCCATTCCAAATTGCCCAAGAGAAGGTGGTGGTGAGCTGCCTTCTTGAACCACTGCAGTCCAATGTGAGGTTGGTACACCCACAGTGTTATTAGGAAGGGAGTTCCAGGATTTTGAGCCAGAGACAGTAAAGGAACAGCGATATAGTTCCAAGTCAGGATGGTGTGTGACTTGGAGGGGAACTTGCAGGTGGTGGTGTTCCCAGGCATTTGTTGCCCTTGTCCTTCTAGTTGGTAGAGGTTGCGGGTTTGGAAGGTGCTAAGGAGCCTTTGTTAACTGCTGCAGTGCATCTTGTAGATGGTACACACTGCTGCCACTGTGCGTTGGCGATGGAGGGAGTGAATGATTGTGGACGGGGAGCCAATCAAGCGGGCTGTTTTGTCCTGGATGGTGTCGAGCTTTTTGAGTGTGGCTGGGGCTGCACCCATCCAGGTAAGTGGTGAGTATTTCATCACACCCCTGACTTGTGCCTTGTAGATGGTGAACAAGCTTTGGGGAGTCAGGAGGTGAGTTACTCACCTCAGGATTCCTAGCCTCTGACCTGCTCTTGTAGCCATGGTATTTATATGGCTACTCCAGTTCAGTTTCTGGGCAAAGGTAACCCCTAGGATGTTGACAGTGGGGAATTCAGCGATGGTAATGCCATTGAATGTCAAGGAGAGATGGTTAAATACTCTCTTGTTGGAGATGGTCATTGCCTGGCACTTGTGTGGCGTGAATGTTACTTGCCACTTCTCAGCCCAAGCCTGGATATTGTCCAGGTCTTGCTGCATTTCTACACGAACTGCTTCGGTATCTGAGGAGTCGCAAATGGTGCTGAACATTGTGCAATCATCAGCGAACATCCCACTTCTGACCTTATGATTGAAGGAAGGTCATTGATGAAGCAGCTGAAGATGGTTGGGCCTAGGACACTACCCTGAGGGACTCCTTCAGTGATGTCCTGGAGATCAGATGATTTGCCTCCAACAACCACAACCATCTTCCTTTGTGCTAGGTATGACTCCAACCAGCAGAGAGTTTTCCCCCAATTCCCCTTTCAGTTTGGCTCGGGCTCCTTGATGCCATATTCGGTCAAATGCTGCCTTGATGTCAAGGGCAGTCACTCTCACCTCTTGAGTTCAGCTCTTTTGTCCATGTTTGAACCAAGGCTGTAATGAGGTCAGGAGCTGAGTGGTCCTGGCGGAACCCAAACTGAGCATCACTGAGCAGGTTGTTGCAAAGCAAGTGCCGCTTGATGGCACTGTTGATGACACCTTCCATCACTTTACTGATGATTGAGAGTAGGCCGATGGGGCGGTAATTGGCCGGGTTGGACCTGTCCTGCTTTTTGTGTACAGGACATACCTGGGCAATTTTCCACATTGCAGGGTAGATGCCAGTGTTGTAGCTGTACTGGAACAGCTTAGCTAGGGGCATGGCAAGATCTGGAGCACAGGTCTTCAGTACTAATGCCGGAATATTGTCAGGACCCATAGCCTTTGCAGTATCCAGTGCCTTCAGTCGTTTCTTGATATCACGCGGAGTGAATCGAATTGGCTGAAGTCTGGCATCAGTGACGCTGGGGACTTCAGGCCGAGATAGATCATCAACTTGGCACTTCTGGCTGAAGATTGTTGCAAATGCTTCAGCCTTATCTTTTGCACTGATGTGCTGGGCTCCACCATCATTGAGGATGGGGATAGTTGTGGATCCACCTCCTTCAGTTAGTTGTTTAATTGTCCACCACCATTCACGGCTGGATGTGGCAGGACTGCAGAGCATAGATCTGATCTATTGGTTACGGGATTGCTTAGCTCTGTCTATTGCATGCTGCTTGCACAGTTGGGCATGCAAGTAGTCCTGTGTTGTAGCTTCACCAGGTTGACACCTCATTTTGAGATATGCCTGGTGCTGCTCCTGGCGCTCTTCACTGAACCAGAGTTCGTCTCCTGGTTTAATGGTAACAGTAGAGTGGGGGATATGCTGGGCCATAAGGTTACAGATTGTGGTTAAGTACAATTCTGCTGCTGCTGATGGCCCACAGCGCCTCATGGATGCCCGGTTTTGCATTGCTAGATCTGCTTGAAATCTATCCCATTTAGCACGGTGGTAGTGCCACACAACATGATGGAGGGTATCCTCAATGTGAAGGCGGGACTTTGTCTCCACAAGGACTGTGCTTTGGTCACTCCTACCAATACTGTAATGGACAGAAGCATCTGCGGCAGGCAGATTGGCGAGGAAGAGATCAAGTATGTTTTTCCCACTTGTTGATTTCCTTACCACCTGCCACATACCCAGTCTAGCAGCTATGTCCTTTCGGACTCGGCCAGCTCAGTCAGTAGTGGTGCTACCGAGCCACTCTTGGTGATGGACATTGAAGTCCCCCACTCAGAGTACATTCTGTCCCCTTGCCACCTTCAGTGCTTCCTCCAAGTGGTGTTCAACATGGAGGAGCACTGACACATCAGCTGAGGGAGGACGGTAGGTGGTAATCAGTAGGTGGTTTCTTTGCCCATCTTTGACCTGATGCCACGAGACTTCATGGGGTCCGGAGTCGGTGTTGAGGACTCCAAGGGCAACCCCCCTCCCGACTGTATACCACTGTGCCGCCGCCTCTGCTGGGTCTGTCCTGTCGGTGGGACAGGACATACCCGGGGATGTCTGTAAGGTATGATTCTGTGAGTATGACTACGTCAGGCTGTTGCTTGACTAGTCTGTAGGACAACTCTCCCAACTTTGGCACAAGCCCCCATATGTTAGTAAGGAGACCTTTGCAGGGTCAACAGGTCTGGGTTTGCCGTTGTCGTTTCCGGTGCCTAGGTCGATGCCGGGTGGTCCGTCCAGTTTCATTCTTTTTTACTGACTTCGTAGCAGTTAGATACAACTGAGTGGCTTGCTAGGCCAGTTCAGAGGGCATGTAAGATTGTTGTGCTCCCTGATTCAATTAGCCAGATGGGTTTTGTCCATGGTGATGATGAAAAGACATTGAGATTCATAGTCTGTGTAAGAGCCAGCATTCCACACCAACCCCCCCACCCCCACCACAACTGAGTGCGTCTAGTAAGCCTTTAAGAATCAACAACCCTCGCAGGTAATGCTGTGTCAAACAAAGAGCTAGTCACATGACTAACCTGCTGGCCAACCTGGGAATTGATTGAATTGTGCTAACAGAAAAGTTTTGAAGCAGACTGCTTTTGAACACCAAAGAGAAACAAGGTCTCTCTCTCTCTCTGTCTTTCTCTCTCTCTCATGCAAAGTCCCAGGGACCCACAGAAGTAACTTAAGCCTCAAGACGCAAGACCCCTGCAGCCTTCTGGTACCAGTGTAACAAGATTGAAAGTGTGCACTGGGCCCCAATGAGAACTGCAAGACTTAACTTCAATCTAAGACATCACAGCAAAACTAAAACAACAGTTACTGAATTCCATCTACTACTTCAAACCTTACCCCTTTAATTCTTTCACATCCGTTGTATCTGTGTGTGTGTTTATCGCGTATGCATGCTAGAGTGTTGCGTTGTGCAGTTTTAACTGAGGTAGAGTGTTCAGGTTAATAAACTTACACCTTTCTTGTTTAAACCTGAGAAAGCTTGTCTGATTGATTCCTTTACAATTACAATTAGAGAGCAGTGAACAAGGACTCACTGAGGTGAAGCTAAAAACACAGTGTTTTAAAAGTTAAATCCTGTTATGGCCAAACCAGGAAAGGGGCGTGCGGGAGCCTGAGGTCCCTTCCTCACCTGGTTGTAACAATACCTTTCCTTTCCCCCTCACAGGAATATCTTACAAAAGGTAGTACATTAGAATCTGTAGTTTGCAAATGAGCCTCAGACAAATATAAGGTGCTGCATGTTAGAAGTCATATGAAGCATGAGTGCTCTGAATCAAATGGGAAGCTGAGTCTTCTGGAGTTGGTTGACTTGCTGCTTAGAATACTGAAGCAACAATAAAGAAATCAAAAAGGGTACTGTTCTTTTGCCAAATTAGATTAATTCAATCATCACTCAAGAAGCTCGACACCATCCAGGACAAAGCAGCCTACTTGATTGGCACCCCATCCACAAACATTCACTCCCTCCATCACCGATGCACAGTGGCAGCAGTGTGTAGCATCTACAAGATGCACTGCAGCAACGCGCCAAGGCTCCTTAGACAGCACCTTCCAAACCTGCGACCTCTACCAACTAGAAGGACAAGGGCAGCAAATGCATGGGAACAACACCACCTGCAAGTTCCCCTCCAAGTCACACACCATCCTGACTTGGAACTATATCACCGTTCCTTCACTGTCGCTGGGTCAAAATCCTGGAACTCCCTTCCTAATAGCACCGTGGGTGTACCTACCCGACATGGACTGCAGTGGTTCAAGAAGGCAGCTCACCACCACCTTCTCTTGGGCAATTAGGGATGGGCAATAAATGCCGGCCTGGCCGATGAAGGGTCGCTGACCCGAAACGTTAACTCTGCTTCTCTTTCCACAGATGCTGCCAGACCTGCTGAGGGGTTCCAGCATTTCTTGTTTTTATTTCAGATTTCCAGCATCCGCAGTATTTTGCTTTTATTTGACCAGGTCTGGTCTGTTATGAGGCCTAGATAAATGGTTTATATTGTGGCTCATTTTTGAGACTTTTTTTCCAGGGCTTTTCAGGGTTGCTTCCCCCTCTGAAACAGACACTCACAACCAGGGGGAAGAAAGGCAAAAGTATGTCCAAAATGTTAATGTTACATTTTTTAAGGGAAGCAATCAGTAAAAAACATGGGGTTGGAAAAAATGAAGTTGACATAAAATTAATAGAACAAAGGTAATGCGAACAGAAAGAGAATTTAGAACAAAGTAGGCGCCTTGTGAGATTTTTTTTTTATTAAAATTTTATTTTAAGAATGAGAAAGAACCTGGACTTTTCACATCCTCAGGACGTCCCAGAGTGTTTCACAGTCTATGAGTTACTTTTGAAGGATTTTTTCCTATTCTCAGGACATGCGGGCAAAGGTTGACATTTATTGCCTATCTCTTTTACTGAGTGGCTTGCTGGAGCACTTTCAGAGGGCAGTTAAGAGTCTTTAAAAAGAGCGATCTATAAAGAACAAAGAACAGTACAGCACAGGAACAGGCCATTCGGCCCTCCAAGCCTGCGCCGATCTTGATGCCTGTCTAAACTAAAACCTTCTGCACTTCCGGGGACCGTATCCCTCTATTCCCATCCTATTCATGTATTTGTCAAGATGCCTCTTAAACGTCGCTATCGTACCTACTTCCACCACCTCCCTCGGCAGCAAGTTCCAGGCACTCACCACCCTCTGTGTACTTTTACTTTTAAAACGCAATTAGAGGAATGGATCAAGTACACTTAAAGAAATGACTATAGAAGCTAATAGGACGTCTTGGCAGAATATTTATGCAGTTAACTTGGTAAAGAAAGAAAGAACTTGCCTTATATAGTAACTTTCATAATTTCAGGACATACCAAAGTGCTTTTCACAAGTACTTGTAATGTAGGAAGCATTGTAATGTAGAGAGCTGACATAAAACATTGCACATAAAACCATATCTCGTCCTTCCAATAAATGTTGCAGCTTTTTCAGGTTGTTAGCTTCATAGAAACCTGGCATTTCATTTTCCTGCAGAAGTTACGGGAAAGCCAGCTGTGTCCTAGAATGATTCTAGAGGTCAAGCAGGCCTCCTAATCCAGAGTGAATCAGCAACACTGCTCTTTCATCTCCACAACCTGGGTTTGAGCCCAGCACCAGACTGGTGGGATGGTGCATTAGAGGTTGGTTGAAAAAAGACAGTCTGTTTCCTGTAGTTGATGGGTTAAGAATTAGGGGCCATAGATGCAACATTGTTGGAAGAGATTTTGAACAAAGGATGAGAGAAACTTCTTCACAGAGTAGTGAGAAGTGGGTGGGACTAAGCAGTCTGTTTGCATTTTAAACAGCAACAGGTAGCAGGAGGTGCACTACACATTAAACTCGTTTTTAAAGTTATTTACTTAGCTGGCCTTGGATGGTAAAATGACAAATAAGCAACTTAACTGTCAACAAGGCAAAGCACACTTTTTAAAGATGGCTGCACTCAGTTCAGTCCAAGATTAGTTGAGGCAGAAACTCTGTCAACATTCACAATTTGATTGGATAGGTGGATGAAGGAAATGGGATTAAGGGGGTATGTGAACATGTGATTAGTAATATTGGGCTAAATTTTTAATAGCACCCCTTCGATGACGTAGAGGGGGTGGGCGTTCCATCCCTGGAAACGGCGTCCGGCGCCTCTGCACAAGCGCCGGCGCCGTTTTAAAAGGGCTTCAAGATCTTACAAGACATTTACATTTTTAAAGAGAACTGCAAATGTGAATTAAATTTACACATTCAATAAAGGAACGAAGCCCCTCTTCCACCGACCTCCTCCACAGTGACCTAATCCCTCTCTACCAACCCCCCAAAAAGACTTTTTTGCCTGTCCCGAACTTTCACCCCCCCCCCCAAACGTAGATATCTTTGCCCTTCGACACCTTCCCACCATCCTCTCAGCCAATAGTAACAGTTTTCCCTGCTCCCTCCCCACCGCTCTGAAAACTTCACTCCTCCCCCCTTCCCACCAGTGTTCCGCCTCGGATCTCCGAATGGAGATCTGAAGGTGCAGGACTTCCGGCCTCTGGCCAGAATATCAGTGTGGGATGGCTGTCGCTACACGGTAAATCATTATTCATTTATTAAACTTTATTAACATAGTTAAATTACCTTTTTTTGCCTTGGCGGGGGGCCACACAAAGGCCTTGCCGCTGCTGGTAAAATGGGGCGAGGCCTTCCCAGCATCAAGGCCCATGGCGGGCCTCTCCTGGAGATATTTTCCAGTTCCCTCCACCATGACCCCTGACGTCGGGGTGGGTGGGGGGGGGGGGCTGGTAAAATTCAGCCCATTAACTTTCTGCAGTCCCAGACGTGGGCATTGTTGGTGCACCAGCATCTATTTACCATCCCTAATTCTCCTTGAATGGTAGTGGTAGGCCTTGGTCTTGAACGGTTTGATACAACTGTTAAACCACTTCAGAGGGCAGTTAAGAGTCAACCACATTGATGGGGGACTGGAGTCACATATAGGCTAGACCAGGTAAGGACACAAGCTTTCCTTCCCTAAAGGACATTAGTAAACCAGGTGCATTTTTAAACCACTTTCACTGAAACCAACTTTTTAGTCCTAGATTGTTTTTTTAAAACTGAATTCAAATGCTCAAACTACCCTCGTGGGATTTGAACTCACGTTCTCGGAATTACTAGTTCAGTAACATGACCACTAAGCTGCTGTACCCACTGGTTGGGTTGAACGGCCTGTTTCCATGTTGTAAATGCTATGTAATTCTATGTTGCTTGTAAATGCCCAACATGAACAGGCTTGATCAGTCCTAATTCAGTTCCTCATGTTTATGCTTCTGCACAAAATGGCCCACCATTTTATATTAATTAGCAAATTAATTCACAGAGGTCGTAATGTGGGAAACAGAAACATTTATACCGGTGCAGCAGGAATTGTTCTTCTGAGGCTTTGGTTAAAACACATTGGGAGTGAATTTCAGAGCTGCACCAATTCCGAAGTGTGACACAAACCACGTCTGGCAAAGTTACTGCAGCAGAGCGAGAGCAGCTGTAAGGAAATTCCTGGCTATTGTTGGGACAGGATACAAGGAGCTTAGTGCTGGGCTTAGACCTATGCGGTTTTGAGGGGCCCCGCACTAATTGTCTGAGCATGTTAAGTACTTGGATGTGAAAAGGTGGGAACAAGAAAACAGAAACTCTCCTTTAAGAAAAAAATCATTAAAATGTGCAGTAAAGTCCTGATGCGACATATGGCATAAAGGAAGGTAATATGAATCAGAGTGGAGCAGTCAGAGAACAAAGGGAGATCAGTGAGTCTAGAATATGAGAAATGAGTGGGAGAAGATTTTCTCAGAGAGGAATGTGTGAGTAGATGTCTGGAATGGAAGGTAGTGATGTCAAGAGGAACAGAGTAAGGCAAAGGTAGAGAATGAGTAACAGACAAACCCCAATGAGGTTAACTTCAATTTAGAGAAAAGATAGAGGGACACAGGAAAAAACAGGGTTATGGTCAGATCAATAATCACATTGTCCAGCAATCCCTAACAGGCATTCGAAGGAATGGACTGTAATCCAAAGAAGCTTTTTAAAACTAAATTCCTTGTTAGAGAGCAGAGACTGGAACCTACGATCAATAAAGGCTGTGTTTGCATTTCCCAATTAGATTTATTAAAATAAAATGAATAAAAATGCCTTTCACATGTTAGTGGATTCTCTGCTGCAGCGAGAGATTTTTAAAAACATTTTAGGAAAGTTTTTAATAAAATTGGGAACGCCTTTATATAAAAATAATTCTTCAATTCTTCATAGCTGTAATAGTGTCTTAATCACTTACAGCAATATATTCTCAAATCGTATAAATTCATTAATATCCAGGTTCCGGATCTGAATAACAGATAGGAAATTTTGGCAATTACACAGAAAAATACTGTAATCTGTCATTACATCTTCTGTACAGGGCCTCAAAAAATGTAAGATCAGTGATGTCCATACTATTCCTGAACTGCAAGTGCTCAAGGCTGGCATTGAGTGATAAAAGTTAAAAAAGTGTTTTATTTCCCAGCTGACATCCTTCACCCTGATGCAAGCACATAAATTGTCCAAAATTTAAATTCAAATGCTCAGTGGGGACCAGAAAAAGCCTGTTTGATCAGTCCTTAAACAGATGCGTAAACCACTGCCTGTAAATATAATTAATGGAGTGGCCAATAGAAAAATCAAGATTAATTGTTTGATACTAAGGTTGGGGCATTTCTTCCATTTACCGAATCCTAATGATCTCCTTTGATGATCTAATGTATGATATGTGGAATTTCTACGTCTGGGGATGATAAGCTAGGTAGGAATGCAGGGAAGGGATGTAATACAAAGACAGCTACAGAGACTTAGCAAGTTGGTAGATAACATTTAATATTACGTAACATAAAGCAATTCTTAATGCTGCTAAATATAGAAAGTGTGATTACTCAGTAACACAGGTAGATTGAAAACTATATTTGGGTGTGAAAGCTGATTCAACAGGGATTGATATGACGTCTGACAGAGGTTGTTAAGGCAAACACAATGTTACAGTCATATAAATTGATCCATAGCATACAAATCCAATGAGGTGGTATTGCTACTCTATAGCATCTTTGAGAACAAGTACGGAACACCTTATCTGGTTCCGGTCACAAAATATGGTGCAAATCATAAAGGTAATGGAACTGATTAAAAGGGAATCAGATTTTAAATCACTGAGCTATAAAGAAGGTTGAGGAAGTTCAATATATTCTCCCTAAAATAAAATTATTAACCATAGACATGATAAAAGTCACAAAGGAAATAAAGGGATGTTTTGTGTAGGACCATGGGAAATAATTGTAAATTAAGGAAGCTGTAAGCTCTGAAACTATGTGACTGCTTCAAAGCTCAGAGTAATGTTCAATCAGAACGCAGATCAGAGAATTGGACTTGGAGGTCAGCACATCTGAATTGCAATGCTCTCAATTTATAACAGCCAAGAAATGGGGTGCATCACAAATCCATTGTGATGACTTCTACTACCAGTTCTATGATTTGTGCTAAAGGCCTGCTCAGGTCTGCAAAAAAAAATAACCTGACCCAAGCCCAACAGAACCACATCCTACTGGAGCCCTTCCATTTTTTCCCGCACCCAATCCGACCATCAGTTAACTTACCTTCCGTTTTTCATTTTGTTGCTGATCTGCACAAGCTTAAAATAACTGTAACAAAACCAACTTTCTAGTCGAAAAATTAAATTAACATTGGAGCCACTTACCTGTGATAGAGTGTGTCTGACCCGGCCTGACCCGAGCCCGAATGCCCGACCTGGAAGTGCAACCCGACTCGACCCGAACGCGACACATGTCGCGGGTCCCATCGGGCTCGGGTTGGGTAGCTGGCCTATAATTTGTGCTTCTGTTTATCAAGAAGTCTTACAATTGAGACTATAAACTAAACTTAAAGGAAGTTCATGTTACTCAAAGTTGCTGAAGGGCTCTTTTTATTTGCATACATTAAAAATGATGCATAGCCTGTCTAATAACATAGGTTATGAGAAAAACAGGGAGAGCCCCACAAAGCAACGCTGGAACTTGAACTTAGGATCTATCCTGGTTGTCGGTGAGGAGTTAGGATCTATCCTGGTTGTCGGTGAGGAGGTAGCCAAACTGTTAATTGTCAGTACATTTACATTTCCAAACTTGTATGTCCTGGATTGATATTTGGCCTTGTCCCAAATTCCCTTTCTGGGTTTCTCTATGGGGCCACGTCCATACGTGCCTGTAACCTGTATCTTTCAAGTGAGCTCACCATGCGAGGAGAGATGAGAAATAAGGGTTTCACAAGAGGACGGTCAATGATGGAAATTAATTCCTTCAAAAATGGAGATTTGTACATCATAAAAGGTGCCGTATTCTACACTGAGGTTACACCCCTCCCAAACTAATGTTCTTTCACTTATAGTAAAACCTATCAACTAATGCAGTCAGCTAACTTAGTTGAAGCATTCAAAGGGGAAATGAGCAGGTTCCTATTTCATAGAATAGAATCATAGAATGGTTACAGCACTAGAGTCAACTGGCAGTAGATGGAAATGGCCATGGAACCATGGCATGAGGGAAAGACACGCTGAGGAACATCCTAAAAGACAAAGAAAAATTGAAAACCTTTGTCAATCTCACCTCTTTATGTTTTTAATTGCACCTGCAGCAAAACATGCAAACAGAGAATAATGAAAATGTAGCAAGTGGGTGTTTGCCCCTGCCAATCTTTATTTGGTTCACTTGTACTGCCCCCACCCTATGCAATGCAATGTCACAAACCCCAAATATGTCCCCTATTCATAGAATCATACAATGGTTACAGCACAGAAGGAGGCCATTAAGCCCATCGAATCCACGCCGGCTCTCTGTCAACTCAGCTGATCCCAGTCCCCCGCCCTTTCTCCAGAGCCCTGCAAATTTTCTCTCTTCAGATGCTTATCCAATTTATTTTGAAAGCCACAATTGAATCGGCCTCCACCACACTCTCAGACACTGCATTCCAGATCCTAACCACTCGCTGCATGAAATTGTTTTTCTCATGTTGCCTTTGGTTCTTTTGCCTAGCATCTTAAATCTGTGTCCTCTGGTTCACCACTCCTCCTGTCTCTATCTACTCTGCTTAGACCCCTCATGATCTTGAACATTTCATCTCCTTTCAACCTTCTCTTCTTAAGGAGAAAAACCATGGCTTCTTATCCTCGTAACTGAAGTCCCTCATTCCTGGAACCATTCTCATAACTCTTTTCTGCACCCTCTCTAAAGCCTTCATATCCTTTCTAAAGTGCGGTGCTCAGAATTGGACACAAGATGGTAGTTGAGGCCGAACCAGTGTTTTATAAAGGTTCATCATGACTTCTTTGCTTTTGTACTCTGTCACAATTTATAAAGCCCAGGATCCCGTATGCCTTTTTAACGACTTTCTCAACCGATCCTGCCATCGGTCCTGGTGACTTGAATTAACTTCAAATACAGCCTGCTTTTCTAATACTTCCTCTTTATCAATTTTTCGCCCATCCAATATCTCAGTTACCTCCTCCTTCACTATTACTTTGGCAGCGTCTTCTTCCTTGGTAAAGACAGATGCAAAGTACTCATTTAGTATATCAGCCATGGCCTCTGCCTCCATGCATAGATCCCCTTAGTGGTCCCTAATTGATCCCACCCCTCCTTTTACTGCCTTTTTACTATTTATATACATATAGAAGACTTTCGTATTCCCCTTTTTGTTAGTTGCCAGTCTTTTCTCATTCTCCCTGTTTGCCTCACTTATTTCCTTTCTCACGGCCCCTCTGAACTTTCTATAGTCAGCGTGGTTCTCACATGTATTATCAACCTGGCGTCTGCCATACACACCCTTTTTTGATTCATCTACTCTCTATCTCTTACGTTGTCTAGGGAGCTGTGGCTTTGCTTGTCCTATCTTTCACCCATGTGGGAATGTACCTGAACTGTATCTCCTCTTCCTCAACTGTATCTCCTCTTTAAAGGCAGCCCATTGTTCCATTACAGTTTTGCCTGCCAATCTTTCATTCCATTGAAATTGGCCAATGAATTATTTTTACTCTAGATTGCTTCCTTGTCTTTTTCCATTGCTAATCTAAACCTTATGATACTATGATCACTGTTCCCTAATTATTCCCCTGCTGACACTTGATCCACTTGACCAACCTCAATCCCCAGAACCATATCCAGCAATGTCTCCTTCCTCATTTGGGTTGAAAACATAAATAATATTCTCCTGAACACACTTCAGAAACTCCTCTCCCTCTCTTCCCTTTACATTTTTGTTATCCCAGCTTATATTAGGATGATTAAAGTCCCCCATTATCACTACTTTATGGTTCTTGCACCTCTCTGTAATTTCCTTGCAAATTTACTCCTCTATATCTTTCCCACAGGTCAGTGGCCTATAGAATACACTCAGTAATGTAATGACACCTCTATTGTTTCTTCACTCTAACCAAATAGATTTTGTCCTTCACTGCTCCAGGATATTCTCTCTCTCCAGCATTGTAATATCAATACTGTCACCCCATCTCCTTTCTTTCCTTCCCTATCTTTCCTGAACACCTTGCATCCAGGGATATTTAATACCCAGTCCTGCCCTTTCTGAAACAGGTCTCTTATCACCACAAAATCATATTCTCATCTGGCTATTTGTGCCTGCAGCCCACCAACCTTATTTACCACGTTCTGTGTATTTACAAACTGCCATGTGAGGACATTGGTTCCAGCCTTGTTGAGGTGCAGCCCATCTGTTCTGTATAGATCCCACCTACCACAGAACTGGTTCCAATTTCCAGGGAATCTAAAGCCCTCCCTCCTGCACCATCTGCTATGCATTCATCTGCTCTATTCTCCTATTTCTATACTCACTAGCATGTGGCAGTGGGAGTAATCCAGAGATTACTACCTTTGAGGTCCTGTTTGCTAGGCTCCTTCCAAGCTTTCTAAAATCTGCTTGCAGGACCTCATCCCTCTTTCTCCCTATGTCGTTGGTACCAATATGAGCCACAACCTCTGGCTGTTCACCCCCTCCTCAGAGTGCTCTGCAGCTACTCAGTGACATCCTTGACCCTGGCACCGGGGAGGCAACATACCATCCTGTATTCATGTCTGCAACCGGAGAATTGCCTGTCTGTTCCCCTAACTATAGAATCCCCTATCACAATTGCTTCCCCAATCTTCCTCCTGTCCCTGTACAGCTGAACCACCCATGGTACCATGGACTTGGCTCTGGCTGCACTCCCCAGATGAATCATCACTCTCATCAGTATTCAAAACTGAATACCGGTTAGAGAATGGGATGCACTCAGGAGATTCCTGCACGACCTGCCTGGTCCTTCTTGACCATCTGGCAGTTACCCATTCCCTCTCTGCCTGCATACCCTTAAGCTGCAGGGTGACCACCTCCAGAAATGTGCTATCCACGTAGCTCTCAGTCTCGCAGATGCACCGCAGTGATGCCAGCTGCTGCCTAAGTTCCAAAAACTGGAGCTCGAGCTGCTCCAGCTGATGAAACGTCATGTACATGTGGTTGTCCAGGTCACAAAAAGCATCTTAATGCTACATGCCCTAAGACCTCTAAATCCCATGTATGGTCTAGTTGAGATGGTAGGAGCCACAGTCTTTCTATGTTTTCGATGTTTCTTTAAGAAGTGTCAAAACTATCAAGGTGATATGTCTGATGTTCCACTGCAACTGACTAAATGGGGCCAAGATCATTGTAGGGAATTTTTTGAGCCATCTAAGGTTGAGGAGAAGCTGAAATTCCACCCAACTTGTGTGGACTATACCACAGCTGGAGTAAAATTTCTTGTTTCCTGTAGATATCAGTTTTTGATGATATAGTACCTTTGGTGGAGCCTAGTCTGCAGTTGAAATAATGAGCCTGAGGGAATGGGAGGAGCACTTTTGAATCGCAGATTGTGAATGATCGCTACAACTGCACATCTTATATAATCTTGGAACACTGACTGGAAAATAAAACCCAGGCAAAGTCAGCCGACCAGGACAGGCTTTGGAACAGGGCAACATTTTACGAGGAGGAGCGGATATGTTGTGCTTTGTTCCGCATAAAGAGGGTGTTCAATTCTGAAGGGTACCTCCTCTAGAAGTTAAAAAATAACTTTTATTGGACTTGGGTGAGGCTTTATCCTTGGTCTTGAATGACAAAGATTTTGAGAAATAGCCTGGCGATTGTCTTATATTCTTTGAAATAACCCATACATTCTCCCTCTCACACAACCCAATTCTCAGGCCAAAGACAGTTGGCATCTGATTCTTCCTTATGACCCCATTAAAAGGCTGCACTGCTTGATCGAAATATATTAAAAAATTCATGATTCTGCATAAAAGAGTATGTATATATAAATAAGCAAATTCACACTTTCCTACATTATACTCCATTTGCCAGGTCTTTGCCCCCTCACTTAACCTATCTATATCCCTTTGTAGCCTCCTTATGTCCTCTTCACAACTTACTTTCCTACCTATCTTTGTGTCATCAGCAAATTTAGCAACCATACCTTCGGTCCCTTCATCTAAGTCATTTATATAAATTGTAAAAAGTTGAGGCCCCAGCACAGATCCCTGTGGCACACCACTCATTACATCTTGCCAACCAGAAAATGACCCATTTATGCCTACTCTCTGTTTCCTGTTAGCTAGCCAATCTTCGATCCATGCCAAAACAGAGCGGCTCTGCAGCTCAGGGAACAGCATGGGATATGGCAAATGGAAAGTGAGTAAATCTTAGTACAAAAAAACTGTGCAAAGTCCCTCTTTGAAGTATGGGATAAGACAGCATCTGCTCTCCCCACCCTCACCCCCAACAAAAACAGATTACGAACTAAATAACAGTCATTGTGAATAATCTATAGCAAAAGAATAAAACGTTGTTTATTGGTTAATATCTTGTCTTTCCTTGATCATAAGACACTCAGATTTAGTGCACTTTTGCAAGATAGTTAACTAAGTTAATCAGATATTTCTCACGTATTACGGAGCAGTGTACACTGGCCAGTATTGTGTGACATTTTCTTTTACATACTGTTAACATTTTGATGGAACCATTTCTCTTTCTGACCATTTTGCAGCAATTTCTATAAATTGGCCCTTACAGTCCATGAGCTGTTGGATGATCGGCCCTTGCACAGTTGTGTGGCCTCAAATATTAACAATTGTCCTGCATTTAGTAAAGGTGTAATTTCAGTACAGAAAGGCGGATATTACATATAAAATAGTTTTTTGGGGGCTACAGAAACAGATATATTTATTTACAATTAAATGGAAGTATGAAGCATGAAAGAACTTGGCAAAAACTACTGACTACAAATCAACAACAACAACAACTATTTATACAGCGCCTCTAAAAAGGTCCCACGGCGTTTCACAGGAGCATTATAAAATAAAATATAAAAAGGGCCATAAGGAGATAGTAGGTCAGATGACCAAATGCTTGGTCAAAGAAGTGGGTTTTAAGGAGTGTCTTGAAGAAGGAAAGTGAGGTAGAAAGGAGGAGATGTGTCGGGAGGGTAATCCAGAACTTAGGGCCTAGCCAACTGAAGGCATGGCCACCAATGGTGGAGCAATTAAAAATCGGGGATCCTCAAGAGGCCAGAATTAGTGGAGCGCATATATCTTGGAGGGTTGTGGGGCTTGAGGGGATTACAGAGATAGGGAGGGGATTACAGAGATAGGAAGAGGCCAGGCCATGGAGGGATTTGAAAACAAGGATGCGAATTTTAAAATCAAGCCGTCGCTTGACCGGGAGTCAATGTAGGTCAGCGAGCACAGGGGTGATTGGGGATTGGGACTTGGTGCGAGTTAAGACACAGGCGGCACAGTTTTGCATGACTTCAAGTCAACACAAAATCAAACATAAATACAATGAGCGAAGTCCATAATTGATTAGTTACCCTTTTCAATAACCTTTTCTGAGGAAATACAATCGGATTTTCTCATTTTGAAAAATGAAATTACCGACTAGGTGAATTCAACAGGCTTCATCTTCTCATAGCATTTCCATTTCGATGTGTCAACTGAAACTGCAATACAATGCAAGCCTCATATTATAATCTGAGCGAATCCCAGAATTTAGAATAAATTGCTAAACTCAAGCAATCTCCGTTTTTTCTTTCTTTCACAACAATATCCTCTACTTGCTATGAGGGTTAATTCTGCAATCCTATGCTTCCAGTGGGGAAACTGCATGATGGAGGTTTAGGTCAGAGATAGAGTTTTACAGCACTGCAACCGCATCTCCCTGGCCCATGCTCACCGTGGGCATGGCTGCCCACCAGCAGAGTGGAATTGCAGAATTACCCCCATAGTTTGAAGGCATTAATGCCTGCTGTTACTGCTACATCTGATACGAACAGGACCAGCTGATGGTGCAATCCACTTAAGAATAGAGAAACAGTAAATCCAGATGCTGCAGAAATTATGTGCATTTCTATCAGCGAAAGTACTGTTATTTTAAGTTACCAAAATTCAGTACTAAAATTCCAGAATTTTTGAGTGTCTGCACAAACAATGCAACTTGAACAGTAACAAAATGTTGTTCTGCTCTGCATAATTATCTGCAGTTCAGGCCAGCTCAGTATCACTGTGACCACTGAGCAAAAGATCTGTACCCAGAATCCTGGATGGCTGCCAAAGAAAATACTGAGTCCCTGTTTGAGATTCCAAGTTAATTCCATGTTATTTAACCACAAACTAAATAGAGCAGTCATTACAGGCAGGTAATTCTTCTGCAAGGGGTTGGAACCGTAACTTACACCTATGTCGTCTGGTAGACATTACCTCAATATCAGCTACTATACCGCTTCCAAAATGCTAGTGATGCCTACCAGGCTAAATTGCTACTAACAGTCTTCCCCATTTATGCTTCTCTCAACTTTCTAACATACTTGAAATGCAACTAGCCCCACTATTACATTCTTAATGCAAATATTGATTCAATCATGCCACTACACTATTTCACTGCTGTAATGAAGGGAGTATGCTATCATTGTCTCATATATCGCATGGCTTCTGGTGAGTATCAACTTACGGACTTAAAAGCAGTTCAATATCATGTATGCAACTCTCTGCCCTTGTACTGACAGAACTAGATGGTTTAATTAGCATCCGAGATTGAACGGCTGCATGTTTCTCATTGGCAGACAGCACCCATGGATGCTATCCCTGGAAAGGGAAATCAGTGGGCCTCTTTTAAAATAAATATGTAATCCAACTGGGTGAGGTTGGCTTTTACAGTAACACCTAACAGCTGCTTTGGGATTTCCACATAACAGACAAATAAATTCAAGAATGGCGGGAAAAAAAGTTTGCAATTTGACCACTAGAATTATTTTTGTGTTTTTCAGAAGTCATGCTCACTTTTTTAAAAATTGAAAACAGAATTTTTTGTGCACTTCATTTCCACAATGATCATGGCCGACTCGAATGCCACTGTTTGCTCCCTTTGTGTACAAATATGACTTTGTCCGGTGAAACAGAAATTCCTGTCACCGTTAATCTCAGGTTGTACAGTAATAGAGTTCAAATGTTGGGCAAGTTACCTCACAGCCTGTTGACTTACAATATCCTATTGTTCGCACCACGGTATTTCATAGTTGAATCACAGAAGTAGTGTAAATGTAAGGTTATTTGAGAAAAATAATCAAAAGCAAAATTAGAATTTTATGTAGGGGCGTTTACAGATGAGGTTGCTCCAAATAACATTATACTGTGAGATAACAACAATAAAACAGTATATGCACTCAGAAGCAGAGCTTTAAATGTTGTGCAGGTCCAAACACTTTTTGCACCTATTTTTAAGAGCAAAATACTTCCATATGATGTCATGTACTGAACAAATGCCCTTATGAAAAGCAAAGGCAAACTGACATGAACTTGACTCACTAAAATAGTTTTAACGTGGCTTCACAATTGGGGTGATTCCATGATTAGGTGCTGCCAGAATAAAGCAGCAGTCAGAATGAGTGCACTGGGAAACTGTGGCCTGCTGCCTGGCACTCAAATAAATGGATGGAAGGTCACTGTCCAGAAGTCAAGGCTGGAATTTTACGCAACCCCAGCACTGTGCCCGTCGCCTACCTGACTCTGCTGGTATTTTACGAGCAGCGGGGAAGGTGCTGGGTGGCCCATCGCCCTTAGGCCAATTGAGGCCCTTAAGTGGCCAATTAACAGCCACTTCAGGGTCATTTCCCACTGCTGTTGGTATTTTACCAGCGGCAGATGGGCACTACATCACCTGCGGAGGCCACCAAGTGAAACCTGGCGGCCTTCCTGCAGGCTTGGGGGTAGTTGGCCCTCCTGATCAGGTACATTGTTACCCCTGGAAGGCACCCCCCAGTGGTACGGGCAGCCCCCGCTGGAAGACCACTCCCATCCCTCATGATTGACTCCCTCCCCCTTGCTGGGGCCTGGCTGATTAGCCCCGGCGAACCCCATCCCCACTTACCTGCACTCTGGGGCCTCCTCAACGGCTGTTACAGTCCCAACAGTGGCCACCACTCCCAGTGGCACTGCTGGGATGGTACAGCTGCCACTCCTCTGAATGGCTGGCAGCTCTTGGAGGTGGGACATCCTACCTCAGAGGGGCAGCAGCCACAACCTCAGGCAATTAATTGCCTGATCCACATAAAACAGTGTCTTGGCTTCCAAGGTCGGCAGAGGCAGGTTCACCCCGGACATTCCAGCCAGTGGGTGCGGCTACCGCCTGCTCGTTAAATCTCGACCCAAGATTGCCAGGGTACCTCGTGAGCACCACTTTTGATTGGGAGTCGGCAGATTGCTGAACTATCCGTAAAATCTCCTTGTGGACCATAAAAAATTTACTTACAAATACACAGGCCCTAAATTTCCATGGGGGTTCTCCTGATTTAACTTTGATGGGAGATCAGCAGAATGTCCTACCGGAGTTACACTGTGGAAATTCATGGCCTTAAAGTCAAAAGCCTTAAAGTCAAAAGCCGTCCTCCCAGGGCCATTCTTTCTTTTGCAGGATTCAAAAGCATTTTTCATTGACAGTGGGCAGAGATGAGGAGGGAGAAGATCAGGCTGTCCCCTAGTAGGTCTCAACATTAATAACAGATCCTCGCAAGCTCTACCCTAACATTTGGACTTGAGCCAAATCAAAGGTGCAACGTAAATGTTCTGCATGAAAGAAACAAAAGTACAATTCTGTTATCTTAATTTTTCCAACTTTCTTCTAAGGGTTTTTCCTGGCAGGGTTCTTGTCCATTTTATGTAAATCCCTTGACTTTTTTCCTATTCCCCAACACCACCACCCCACCCTGCCCCCCCACCCCCATCATCTTTTCTCACTAGTTGCCTCCCTAATCCTATTAGGGAGAAGAAACAGGCACATGAAGTGCATGTTACTGAAGCATCGTCTGCCTGCTCAGGTAGAAGTAAAAGATCCCATGCCACTTTTCAGATAACGCTCCAACAAAAACAGATTAACTGATCATTCATCCATTTGCTGTTTATGAGAATTTGATTGGCTTCTGAGTTTGTCTATATTACTGTGACTGCACTTCAAAAGTAATTCAGCGAGTGTGAAGCACTTTAGGACATCCTGAGAGGTATTATATATATTTAGGTTACATATAGTGATACCACAAGTCCCGGCCAGTCCAATAAATTTACCCTTTGGGCTGTGGTCAAGCAAACCGGCTGGCCATCCATTCTGGGAACTGGGAGGCCAGAACCATTTTTAGGGTCGGGCCTCATTTAGGAAGAAGACGCTACCAAAGTCATAGTGAAAGAGGAGGTAGTTGACATACTAGATGGACTAAAAATTGAGAAAGCAAAGGTACTGGAAAGGCTGGCTGTGCTTATCGTTGATAAGTCACCAGGACCAGATGGGATGCTGGATGAAGTAAAGATGAAATTGCAGAGGTACTAGCCATAATCTTTCAATCCTTCTTAGAGGAAGGAAGAATTGCAAATGTTACACCCTTATTCAAAATAGGATGTAATGATAAGACCAGCAACTATGGACCAGTCAGTTTAACCTAGGTGGTGAGAAAGCTTTTAGAAATAATAATACAGAACAAAGTTAACAAGTCACTTGGACAAGTGTGGATTAATTAAGGAAAACGAGCATGAATTTGTTAAAAGCAAATCAGGTTTAACTAACTTGATTGAGCATTTTCAAGAGGTAACAGAGAGTTGGTGAGGTAGATGTGGTGTATATGGATTTCCAAAAGGCATTGGATAAAGTGCCACACAACAGGTTTGTCAGTAAAGTTGAGGCCCATGGAATAAAAGGGAAAGTGTCAGCATGAATATGAAGTTGGCTAAGTGACAGGAAAAAGAGAGTAGTGGTGAACGGTTGCCTTTTGGACTGGAGAAAGGTATACAGTGGGGTTCCCCAGAGGTCAGTATTGCGACCACTGCTTTTCTTGATCTATGTTAATAACTTAGACTTTGCTGTACAGGGCACAATTTCAAAATTTGCAGGTAATACAAAACTTGGAATTATTGTGAACTGTGAGGATGAGAGTGATAGACTTCAAGAGGACATAGGCTGGTGGAATTGACAGACGTGTGGCAGAAGAAATTTAATGCGAGAAGTGCGAAGTGATGCATTATGGTAGAAGGAACAAGGACAGACAATATAAACTAAAGAGTGCAATTCTAAAAGGGTTGCAAGAATAGAAAAACCTTGGGGTATCTGTGCACAAATCGTTGATAGTGACAGGGCAGGTTGAGGTGGTGGTTAAAAAGGCATACGGGATCCTGGGCTTTATTAATAGAGGCATGGGGCCGGATTTAGTTGCACCGGCAGGGCTCCCGGCACCAGGCCAAAATGGCGAGGGGAACCCCATCACGGCCTTTCGGCACCCCACCCCCCTCCCACCCCAGCAACATTCAACGGCACTCAGACACTTTAATTGGAGCGGTGGCCACTGACAGTACTACAGCTGGCCTGGGAGCAGGCCCAGCGCTGGAGACCTGGAGAGGAGCTAAGTGAGGTGGGGTCACTGGGACCAGTCTGTCAGGGCCCAGTGTTGTGGGCGGGAGGGGGGCTGCTGTTAACAGAGGGGTGGTCTTTGCTGTCGCGGGCCCTCTGTAAGCCACAGATTGCCCAGGGAGGAGGCGCCCCTCCCCAAGCCTGCAAGGAGGTCACCTCATTTCACTGGAGGACCTCAACGCATGGCGGAGGCGCCCCCACCCCGCTGGTTTAATATCAGCAGCGGCGGGAAGAGGCTCTTAAGTGGCTACTGATTGGCCTCTGGGCAGGAATGTTGTCCGGCCTGTCCCACTCCTGACTTAATCACGGTGCAGCAGGAAGGCGACAGGCCCTCTGCCCCCTGCCTCCTGTCACATCTCTATGGAACCCTCCCACCAACCCCCCCTCCCTCCAACCCCCCCTCCCTCTACCTTGTAGTCTGTCTCTGGGAGGCCCATTAAAACCAGCACATTGAGTACAAAAGGAAGGAAGCTATGATGAACTTTTATAAACCACTGGTTTGGCCTCAACTAGAGTTTTGTCTGCACTTTAGGAAGGATGTGAAGGCTATAGAGGGTGCAGAAAAGGTTTACAAGAATGGCTCCAGGGATGAGGGACTTCAGTTACCTGGATAGACTGGAGAAGCTGGGGCTGTTCTCCTTAAAGTGAACATTGAGAGGTGATTTGATAGAGGTGTTCAAAATCATGAGGGGTCTGAACAGAGTAGATAGAGAGAAACTGTTCCCGTTGGCAGAAGGGGCAAGAACCAGAGGTCAGAGATTTAAAGTGATTCGCAAAAGAGCTGAAGGCGATATGAGGAAAAACTTTTTATGCAGTGAGTGGTTAGGATCTGGAAAGGACTACCTGACAGTGTGGTGAAGGCAGATTCAATCATGGCTTTCAAAAGGGAATTGGATAAGCACCTGAAGAGAAACAAAATGCAGGGCTACAGGAAAAGGGCGGGGGAGGGGAGTAGCTAAACTGGTCTTGCAGAGAGCTGGCATGGACATGACGGGCCGAACAGCCTTTTTCTGTGCTGTAACTATTCTATGAAATAGAACCAGCGAGCTGCCCGCCCCAAACTGGTGTCCCGATGCAACCAAGCTCTTGGACCTCATCTATGGTAGTGGCCCTGAACCATTTCTCCAATCGCTGCTATCAGTGACTAGTTGTTCTTGCCTCTGTGACACACTGTAGGCTATTTTATTATATTGCAAGCAGCATATGAATGCGAGAAGTTGTTGTTTTTAGGGGAGGGGAACCATCAGCAAAATCGAAGGAGAAATTTTCAACTTCTCCCATGGTTTGCTCCCCAGTATGGGCTGGGATTGCGTAATTCCACAGTACCCACTCCTGGTCTGCACCCAGAGCACAGAAGTGAAAGATTTACTCTCAAAAGTACTAACTGCTCCCTGCAGCTGGAAAAATAAAATAAAAATTGCAATACTGCTTTCATATCCAGACACTTATTTTTAAATCTAGCTGCTCAAAGGCTGCATGCTGCAGTGAGAATGCACATTGGTTATTTGCTCACAGGGGTCCTGGGTTGAAATAACCCCAAACTGATGGGCTGAAATTCTTGTTTCTCTGCCGGCTGTATGGATCTGAAGTAAAATGGATTGCCAACTGCCTCAGCTGAGGTGCTAGACAAATGCCCATAACTTTAAAAAGAACTGCAAGGATAGTGCCAACCAGCGAGAAGCACCATAGTGGGATGTCTAACTTCTGTGCTAACCACTAGAGGGTGCTTTTTTTAGACAGTGGTGTATTCTGGGAAGAATGTTTAAAAATAAATTACTATTCCTGAAAGTTCAATACACCCTGTCACTCAACAGTTCATTATGCCCTGTCTTGGGTAATTTCACAAAACCGTGTTATCAGCAGAGGGTGGGAGCAGTGGAAATTTGGGTTTGCGCTGCTTGCAATTGGACTTATAAAGTTACCTCTTTAATTGTTCCTTCTTCCTTGACTGAAAAAAAGCCAATGAATAGTAAATAACAAAATACAGGAAAGGTAAGGGATGATGGTTTGATTTTCTTCAGGGAGCAGCCAAAGAGTTTTGAATAGTAATCCAGGTTTCAGAATGGAAAGTACTGCAAAATTTCAAGATGAAAGTACACTCAATGTATCTGTGAGGAAACGACTACAGTTAGGAATTAATTTACAATATCAGATCTTTTCACTAATCAAAAACATGCATTGGTGCAGTTAAAGCATGCAGTTTCAGACATTCTCAGTGCATTGCTTCCCTCTGGAAGCACAGTGATGTAATTGTCTTGGGGAAACACTGAAAGTTTACATTAAGCCACCATTCTTGAGATATATTAGTCACTGTACTGTGGGCTGATTTGATGTAGGAGTGATTTGCCTGTTGGTGTGTCCTGGCAGGCAAGACTCCCTGGTGTTAATGAGCATTTGTAAAATAAACAGTATAGTCTACAGTTGCAGATACTGCAGGTTTAAGCCCTGTCCAATAAAGTGAGACTCAGGCAGCTTCTTAATGATCTGCCAGCAACTCAGCTTAATGTTCCTAAACATTACATGATTTCACTGTACATTTTCAATGTAATTAATTTCAAAATAAAGGATAGATGGAATGTGTGGGGCACACAATTTACATATGGAAGGAATTATAACATGTTACTGACTTAAATCATAACTCAAAAATTCAAAGTCTACTTATCAATGCTGTTATTTTTTCCAGTCTCACTTTAATAAAAACAAGAACTATCAAAAGAGTGAATTTTTAAATACTGAAATATTCCACCGTCATCTAGAGTCACGTATATTGTCAAATACAAAAGTAATTCTATTATGTTTGATACTGATCAAGTGCTGCCAGCAAAGACGATAAGGCTGCTGCTGCGCCCCCGAATTTAATCTCCCACAACTAAAAAGAATGGGGCATGCAGGAGAGGGCGGGGTAAGGCTTAAAATCCTTGTAGTAACCTACTCAGATGATTGCTGCACTTCTGAAGTACACCCACTGTTGTTATATAGAAAGACAAGAATAAGTCTCGAGCACACTTGTCCCTCGGCCCCATTAATAAAGATTGTAAATAGCCGAGGCCCCAGCACTAATCCTAGCAACACTCCACTAGTTACAGCCTGCCAACTTGAAAATGCCCTGTTCATCCCTACTCTCTGCTTCCTATCCACTAACCAATCCTCCATCCATGCTAATATATTACCCCCAACTTCATGAGTCCTTATATTGCATACTAACCTTATCTTATCGAATGCCTTTTGGAAATCCTAGTATACTACATCTACTGGCTTCACTTTATCTATCCTACAGGTTACATTCTCAAAAAAACCCTAACAGAAGGATTAGATCTCCTGTTTCATTTTTCTAAACAGATCATGGAGTCATTATAGCACAGAAAGAGGCCATTCAGCACATTAAGTCCATGCCAGCTCTCTATAGAGCAATCCAGTCAGTCCCATTCCCCTGCTCTATCCCCGTAGCCGCACAGGTATATTTCCCTCAAGTGCCCATCCAATTTCCTTTTGAAAGCATTCATCAGCTCCATTTCCACCACCCTTGTGGACAGCGAGTTCCAGGTCATTACCACTCGCTGCGTAAAAAAGTTCTTCCTTACATCCCCCGCTGCATCTCTTGCCCAAAACCTTAAATCTGTATCTCCTTGTCCCTCTACCATCAGCTAATGGGAACACTTTTCTTTGTCTATCTTACCTAAACCTGTCCTAATATTGTACACATTTATCAAATCACCCCTCAATCGCCTTTGCTCCAAGGATAACGAACCCGGCTTTTCCAACCTAACCTTGTAGTTAAAATCTCTCAACCATGGAACCATTCTGATAAATCTCCTCTGTACCCTCTCAAGGACCCTCACATCCTTCCTAAAGCGTGGTGACCAAAATCAAGATAACATTTTACCCAATCTGTCCCACATACTGTTGAAGTACAAGCACTATCTAATACTGTACAGTAAAATGAGTTCGCAACCAGCACGTTCATTAGAGGACTAAAACTCTTTGTGGCCAGTGTAAATTGTTTGGATGCAGCATTATCTTTATTCTCTTTCTCCGAATTCTCTTCATCATGCATCATTTCGAGGTCCCTGCCTCTTTGCTTTGGACAGTTCACTGCATAATGGTACTTCAAATTGCACCTAAAATATCTATTAATTGTTCCTTGGGCATTCCTGGGATTCATTCAAAAGCAAAATATTGTGGATGCTGGAAATCGGAAACAAAAACAGAAAATGCTGGAAATACTCAGGTCAGGCAGTATCTTTAGAGCAAACATCCACAGATGCTGTCTGACCTGTTAAATATTTCCAGCAATTGCTGTTTTTGTTCATGGGATTCATTGACCTATTCTTGTTGTTCCAATTTTGTCTTCTGCTGTAATAGACAGATCTGTTAAAGGTGTTTTCATCCTCATTCTGCTTGTCTTTAATCCTTCCATTGCATTGACACTGCATCCAGTATCTGCACGACTTTGAAACCTGACAATCATTGAGTCTTCTGTTCTTTGTGTCATCATGGAATGTTTCATTTGTTCCATGAAGGCTGAAGGAAATAACTGCTCCCCCAGGAAATTTTTGATCCGACAGAGTCTCCTTCTCTGAGAACTGAACACCAGATCAAACCAGGAGTCAGTCCATATGAGACTCCTTAGCACAATCCAGTAATTAAACGCCAGTACCAATCCAGGGATCCCCAAATTGAATTTGGTTGATTTTTTTTTAGACAATCTGTTAAAGTCGATGATATATTCTTCTATGGAAAAACCATCTGTTTTCCGAAATCTATCAAATTCTGACCATGCCTCACAGATATCTTTCTTGTAAAATTCATCAAAGAACTTGAATAGAAAGTTCAAACCTTCATCACTATCCAATTGACAGGATCCATCTCACAAAATACTTTATTTCTGATTGTACTTCTTGTAGGAAGTGACAACGTCAAGGCCATACCTTGTTTTCTCTTTGGTAGTGATGTAACCCGTGTCCGCATATCCATTTCATTCTTTCGCTGATCATATGGTTCAGACTCCCAAAGCATCGGAGGGTAATCATATTCTGACAATTACATTTGCTTTCTGCCATTTTCCACAATGGCCACTCTGATTTTAGTTTTCTGTCGAAATGCCAATCTTTACATACTTTTGTAAGCATTTATTTACAGAAATACACATTGCAAACATCCACCTCCTCAACCAACAACCACAGTTTCGGTCTGGCCCTTTTAATAGGGGCACAAGTGAATCCCCAGTTAATGTCTACCACCTGCGTACAATTAATATATAATTAACATTACTAACTGCACCACTATCCTCATCCACTGCTTAATTCACTACATCCCCATCATTTACCTACCATCAATCTCTATCAGTACTCAACCCTTCAATTCATGCGTGTTACCCTACTCTCATACATTTAACACTGTTGCAAGCCTTGCAGCCACAAATCACAACTTGTACACACTGCCAGCTATTCAGCATGAAAGTTACATTGCCCAAACATATTGCAGGACACTCACTGACACACTTTTGTATCTGTCTTCACTTCCTCTTTCTTTCAGGAGAAACAGGTGAATAGCAGGAGGCAACAGCAAACAACTGGAAGAGGACCAGTGCACCTGATTGTTTTAGCCCCCGTGGAGGTGACAGTGCTGGCCATCATGGGAAGGGTACCTCTGAGACCGTGGCCAGTGGCAGGGCTGAAGCAATCAATGAAGAGGGTATCTGCATACCTGATACTCCTTTTCTCATCCCAGTTCTCTCTCATCCCTTCTGACACAAGATGCAGATGGTGTAAGCATGCACTTCTTATTTTCTCCTCTCCCCTCACCGCAACCCAAACCTTGTCCCTTTTTCATTACAGATACCCAAAAACTGGAACCTTCCTAGTCAAGGAAGGAAGAGAAAGAAGACAGTGAAGATGAAGACACACCATCACTTGATCTTACACCCGCAGTAGTTATCTTAGAGACTGACACAGCATATTTTAGGGACTAGGATAAAGGAAGGATCTGCACGTGGTGAGACACCAGGCACGAGTGTGCAGAAGCCAGGTTGGGGGAAAGGATAGCACAGGTGCCAGCTTGCCAGAGGGCGAACTAACACACTAGTTCTGCTGAAGCGTAGTCAGATGAGGACTTTGATGGACCAAGCTACAGAAGATTTTTGGGTGTACATAACCAAATGCCTGCTGCACACTCTATAGACTATTCAAACTTTAATCCAGCAAAATTGACTTTTAAGTAGTTACTGATCCCTTTATATAGCGATGCTGAAGGGATCCTTCATTCAGTTTAACACTGAGTTCAGCTGTGGAAGGCTAAGACATTGCGTTGGCTGGAGTGTGAAGTTCCGTAAACAGCAGTGCTGCCACCTAACCAACGTTGTACACTGGTTGACATCATAATCTGCCTGCTCTGCATGCTGAAGGTTGTTAGGTGTGTTAATTGTATATTAATTGTTTAATTGTATTCAGGTGGTGGGCATTAACTGGGGATTCACTTGTGCTCCTGTATATAGCAGACAAACTGTGGTTGTTGGGTTTGGGGGTACATGTTTGTAATCTGTCTCTCTGTAAATAAAATGCTTATAAATGTGTAAATATTAGGCTCCAGTTTTGTCCTTCACCACCTGGCTATCTGAAATAGAACAAGGTGTGCACACATCTCAGATCCCATTTTCGAGTGTTAAGTGGCTGCATAGCGCTGAAAATCAGGCTCTAAACAACCTAATTTAGCCCCTAAAAAAGCAATAGGAGGCTTTTAAAGAAGAGATAATTCTGGTACAGTCTAAACACATTCCCACATGGGGGAAAGGAAGGGAATCCAAAACTAGCGCTCCCTTGATGATTAAAGATATCGAGATTAAAATTAAACAGAAAAAGCAGGCATATTATAAATGTCAGGTTCATAACGCAATAAAGAATAAAGTTGAATACAAAAAAAAAGAGGAAAACTGAAAAGGGAAATTAGAGGGGCAAAGAGTATATAAGAATAGATTAGGGGGGCAACTTAAAAGAGAATACTAAAGTCCTTTAAAAACATAAAACGGGTCAAAGAATAGTAAAATAAAGGTTGGAGCCATTATGGACCAAAATGGAGATCTTGTGGAGGCAAAGGTACTGAATGAGTATTTTGCATTTGTCTTCATAGAAGAAGGGGATACTGCCAATGTCACAATAAAGGAGAGGTAATAGAGTAAAAATAAAAACAGAAAGTGCTGGAAACACTCAACAGGTCTGGCAGCATCTGTGGAGAGAGAAGCAGAGATAACATTTCAGGTCAGTGACATTTCATCAGAACTCTGAAGGATGTGATAAATGGACACTTGGATAATAATGATCTGATTGGGCATGGTCAACATGGATTTATGAATGGGAAATCATGTTTGATGAACCTGTTTTTTGACTTTTTTGAGGATGTTACTAACAAAATTGATAAAGGGCCTTTGTGCATGTAGTGTATTTGGATTTTCAGAAGGCTTTTGATAAAGTCCCCCACAGGAGGTTGGTTAGCAAAATTAAAGCACATGGGATAGGAGGTAACAGACTGGCATGGATTAAGGATTGGTTAACAGGCAGAAAGTAGGCAGGCTGTGACTAGTGGGGTACCACAGGGATCAGTGCTTGGGCCCCAGCTGTTAACAATATATATATCAATGATTTGGATGTGGGGACCAAATGTAATATTTCCAAGTTCGTGCATGACACAAAACTAGGTACGAATGTGTGTTGTGAGGAAGATGAAAAGCAGCTTCAAGGGGATTTGGACAGACTTAGTGAGTAGGTAAGAACATGGCAGATGGAATATAATGTTAAATAATGTGAGGTTATCCACTTTCGTAGGAGGAATAAATGTGCAGAGTATTTCTTAAATGGAAAGAGATTAGAAAATGTAATGTACAAAGGGATCTGGGTGTCCTTGTCAATAAGTCACTGAAAGCTAACATGCAGATGTCGCAAGCAATTAGGAAGGCTAATGGTATATTAGCCCTTATCGCAAGAGGATTTGAGTACAGCAGTAATGAAGTCTTGCTTCAATTGTATAGAACCTTGGTTAGACCGCATTTGGAGTACTGTGTGCTGTTTTGGTCCCCTTACCTTAGGAAGGATATTATTGTCATAGAGGGAGTGCAACGAAGGTTCACCAGACTTGTTCCCAGGATGGCGGGACTTCCTATTAAGAGAGATTGGGGAAACTGGGCCTGTATTCTCTAGAGTTTCGAAGAATGAGAGGTGATCTCATTGAAACCTACAAAATACTTAAAGGGATAGACAGGGTAGATGCAGCTAAGATGTTTCTCCTGGTTGGGGAGTCTAGAACTAGGGGACACAATTTCAAAATAAGGGGGAAGCCACTTACGACTGAGATGACGAGAAATTACTTTACTCAGAGGGTTGTGAATCTTTGGAATTCTTTACCCCAGTGGGCTGTGGAAGTTCAATCATTGAGTATGTTTAAAGCAGAGATTGACAGATTTCTAAATACAAATCAAGTAAGGGGATATGAGGACTGTGTGGTAAAAAGGCATTGAAGTGGATGATCAGCCATGATCATATTAAACAGTGGGGCAGGTTCGATGGGTTGAATGGTCTACTCCTGCTCCTACGTTCCTATTAGCTCAACTGAAGTTCATGTGATTAAAGGTGCCGTGGCAGTGTGGATACAAAATTGTATAAGGGACAGAAAGAAGAGAATAGTGGTAGGTTTTTTTTTTACAATGGAGGGAGCTTTATAGGTATTTTCTCCAAAGGTCAGTACTAGGACACCGCTCTTTTTGATACATATTAATACATAGACTTGGGTATAGAGGGGAAAATTTCAAAGTTAGCCAATGACACGAAACTCAGAAAAGTAGTAAACAGTTTTCGTCGCAGACTTCAGAAGGATATGGACCTACTGGTAAAATGGACAGACACGTTACTGATGAAACTTAACACAGATAAGTGGGAAGTGATGCATTCGAGAAGGAAACATATGAACTAATTGGTACAATTTTAAAGCGGGTGCAGGAACAGAGAGATGTGGGGATTTACGCACAGAAATCTTTGAAGGTGGCAGGACAAGTAGATAGGTCAGTTAAAAATGCATGCGGGATCCGTGGCTTTATAGAGAGATAGATCTAGACTTTAAGTTCCCGATGGGCTGGAAGCTGGGGGAAACCTGGGAGTAAGTGCAGCGCGTCTATCGTTGCCTTGTTAACACAGCCATTCTATATCAATTCAGGGTTTCCCAACCAATTAATGTGAGTGGGCATGATGATGATCCACACGAGTATTTAAAAGGACACTCCGAACGTGCAATGTGATGGAGTTTGGAGTTGGGAACACAACAGAAGGAACTGGCATAATACAGTCCATGCCTGCAAAGGCTATGCCTCGTTTTAGTGGTGCCTCCCTGGATGTGGTGAGGGGGCTGTAAGGATCCACAGGGCCATACATTTCCTTAGTGATGGGAGGAAGAAACCTGTAGGTGAACTAAAGAAGGCGTGGCTGGAGGTTGCGCCATGCTCCAGAATTCAATGCTGAAAGTGGTTTAATGACCCAGACAGAGCAGGAAAGAAAGTACCGTGACACATTCACCTATATGTTGCTGTGCGTAATACCCCACCCTCTCATTCTCCCTTCTCTAGCCTATTCCAGCACATCACTCCTCACACACCAACTTAACTTGCAGGTATACCGATCCCTCTCTTCTATGCACTTCCTCACATCCCCATTTGTCCATTTACCACAGACACACTCCCTCATCTTTATGCAATGTCATGTCTCTGCCTCTAGTCACCCATAATAAGAGGGGCGGCGGTTGATAAAAATGGCAGCCTGCACACACAGTCCATGCGCCACCATGCCGCCACGATTTTCCTCACGACGGCCCAAGATAATGAGTCGGTGGGGCCGCCGCCCCACCAATCACGTGGAGGGGGCAGGCACTCCAATGCTGGCAATAGTGTCAGCCATCTGATTTCAAAGGGCAGCCAACCCTGCCGGGTCATTAAAATTTTTAAAGCGCTTCCCCCCCCATGTATCGCCGATAAATCTAACAGCCCTCCCCCCCAAAAACAATTAAGTTCAACATTTGCCCTCTCCCCACCCCCCAAAACATTTACCTTCAACACTTGACCTTCACGTCCACCCCAAACCAATCAAAGTGCAGAGGTCTCCTCTTCCCACACTCCCCTACACTAGTAAATTGCATTAGAGCCGGTTCCCCCCCACCACTGCACTAAAAATCATAAGCTGACCACTTTCCCACCACGATGGCACCTGCTTTCTCTGGTTGGGAAAGTGAAGGCGCGTGACTGGCGGCCGCTGCTTGTAAGATCGCAGCCCGAAGGTAAGATCGCTGTTGATTTTATTTAAATGTATTCATTTCATTAATTTAAATATGTTAATCTGGGTTCCGTTGCCCAGCGGTTGGGGAACGATCTTCCGGCACCCACCGCCATGGAGCTCAGTAAAATCTCAGCCAACAAATGTTCTCCATCTATCCATTCAATACATGCCATTACTCTCAATCATACATCTGCTCTTTCCCACCCTGCAGAAGAGAGCAATGAATATGAGTGAGCAGCACAGAACTAGAGGTGGCCATCCAGGCATCTCTCAACTGGCAGTTGCAGAGGAGGTGGTGCTGGACATCAGCGGTATCACGATGTACCTGGCCATTGGAGATAGATGTATACTCCAGAAAGCCAAGTGTAGAACTGGAGCCAATCTTTAACCACTTTTATAAGCTTTTTTTTAAACAGAGATACACATTACAAACATGCACTTCCTCATCCAACAACCACAGTTTCAGTCTGTTCTTTGATATCAGAGTGCAAGTGACTCCCCAGTTAAGGCCCACCACCTGCATACAATTAAATGCAATTAATATACAAATAACAATGGGGGGATGGGCCCCCCCCCCCACAGTGACCCAATGACAGAATTAAATATCAGAAAGCCACATGGCATACAACACTCACCTGTGTTGATTTGATGCAAGTAGCGAGTGAAATATGATTATGTGCATAATGATCACTTAAAACATTCTTACCTTGACAGTTGTAAATTATGCTTTTCATCTCCCACAGAGCCTTCAAGCACTCGCAGGAGGAAATGAAGCTGGGCAAGTGGATGAAGTAGCAGTGGGTGACCATTTTGGAGATAGTGACCATAATACAGTTAGTTTTAGAATTATTCCAGAAAAGGACAAGGATAGAACAGGAGTAAAAGTTCTAAATTGGGGGAAGGCAAATTTTATGAAGCTGAAAAGTGAACTGGAAAAAGTGGACGGATACAGCTACTTGAAGGAAAATCAGTGGCAAACCAGTGGGAGGCATTCAAAAGCGAGATTGTACAGGCACAGTGTAAGTATGTCCCCACAAAGAAAAAGGGTGGAACTACCAAATTTTGAGCCCCTGGTTATCTAGAAGCATGCAGGGTAAGATAAGGCAGAAAAGGAAAGCTTATGACAGTCACATAATACTTAATACTTTAGAAAGCCTACAGGAGTATAGAAAGTGCAGGGGTGAAGTAAAAAAGGAAATTAAGAAAGCAAAAAGAGGAAATGAAAAAAATATTGGCAGGTCTTCTTCTTTGGCCTCCTTGTCTCGAGAGACAATAGGTAAGCGCCTGGAGGTGGTCAGTGGTTTGTGAAGCAGCGCCTGGAGTGGCTATAAAGGCCAATTCTAGAGTGACAGACTCTTCCACAGGTGCTGCAGATAAAATTGGTTGTCAGGGCTGTTACACAGTTGGCTCTCCCCTTGCGCTTCTGTCTTTTTTCCTGCAAACTGCAAAGTCTCTTTGACTCGCCACACTTTAGCCCCGCCTTTATGGCTGCACGCCAGCTCTAGCGATCGCTGGCAACAGACTCCCACGACTTGTGATCAATGTCACAGGACCTCATGTCGCGTTTGCAGACGTCTTTAAAGCGGAGACATGGACGGCCGGTGGGTCTGATACCAGTGACGAGCTCGCTGTACAATGTGTCCTTGGGGATCCTGCCATCTTCCATGCGGCTCACATGGCCACGCCATCTCAAGCGCCGCTGGCTCAGTAGGGTGTATATGCTGGGGATGTTGGCCACCTCGAGGACTTCTGTGTTGGAGATACGGTCCTGCCACCTGATGCCAAGGATTCTCCGGAGGCAGTGAAGATGGAATGAATTGAGACATCGCTCTTGGCTGACATACGTTGTCCAGGCCTCGCTGCCGTAGCGCAAGGTACTGAGGACAGGTAAAATCAAGGAAAACCCAAAGATGTTTTATCAGTACATTAAGAGCAAGAGGATAGCTAAGGAAAGGGCAGGTCCTATCAGAGATGTACAAAGGAACTTATGCATGGATGCAGAAGATGTGGGCTGGGATCTTAATGAGTTTTTTGTCTCTGCCTTCACAGAGGAGAGGGTTGATGAAGACATTGCAGTTAAAGAGGAGGAGTGTGAAATATTAGATACGATAAGCATAATGAGAGAGGAAGTACTAGAGGTCTGACATCCTTGAAAGTGGATAAATCGCCAGGGCCGGATGGATTGCATCCCAGGTTGTTAAAGGAAGCCAGGGAGGAAACAGCGGATGCGCTGAGGATCATCTTCAAATCGTCACTAGATACCAGATAATTGGAGGTCTGCGAACGTTGTACCATTGTTTAACAAGGGTGTGAGGGATAGGCCAAATAATTATAGGTCGGTCAGTCTGACCTCAGTAGTGGGTAAACTGTTAGAACCTATTCTGAGGGACAGGATAAACTGTCACTTAGAAAGGCACAGATTAATCAGGGATAGTCAACATGGATTTGTTAAGGGAAGGTCATGTCTTACGAATTCAATTGAGTTTTTGGAGGAAGTAACAAGAAGGATTGATGAGGGTAGTGCAGTGGATGTGGTCGACATGGATTTTAGTAAGGCATTTGACAAGGTCCCACATGGCAGACTGATCAGTAAAATGAAGCCTGTGGGATATAGGGGAATGTGGCAGGTTGGATCCAGAATTGGCTCAGGGCCAGGAAACAAAGTGTAGTAGTCAACGGATGTTTTTGTGAATGGAAAGCTGCTTCCAGTGGCTTTACACAGTGCTCAGTGTTGGGTCCCTTGCTGTTTGTGGTATATATTAATGATTTGGACTTAGATGTGGGAGGCATGATTGGGAAATTTGCTGATATCACAAAAATTGGCCGTGTAATTGATAGTGAAGAGGATAGCTGTAGACTCCAGAATGATATCATTGGTTTGGTTGAGTGGGCGGGAAAGTGGCAAATGGAATTCAATCTGGAGAAGTGTGAGGTAATGCATTTGGGGAGGGCAAATAAAGTGAGGGAATACACAATAAACAGGAGGATATTGAGAGGGGTAGAAGAACTGAGAGACCTTGGAGTGTATGTCCACAGGTCCCTGAAGGTGGTAGGACAGGTAGATAGAGTGAAGAAGACATATGGAATACTTTCCTTTATTGGCCGAGGTATAGAATACAAAAGCAGGGATGGAATGCTGGAACTGTATAAAACGCTGGTTAGGCCACAGTTGGAGTATTGCGTACAGTTCTGGTCACATTACAGAAAGGACATAATTGCTTTGGAGAGAGTACAGAGGATATTTACAAAAATGTCAGGGCTTGAAAGTTGCAGCTATGAGGAAAGATTGGATTGGCTAGGGTTGTTTTCATTAGAACAGAGGAGGCTGAGGGGTGACTTAATAGAGGTGAACATAATTATGAGGGGCCCAGATAGAGTAGGCAGGAAGGAGCTGTTGCCCCTAGCGGAGAGGTCAATTACTAGGGGGCACAGATTTAAGGTGATTGGTAGGAGGATTGGAGGGGACATGAGGAAAAACTTTTTCACCCAGAGGATGGTGGGTGTCTGGAATTCACTGCCAGGAATGGTGGTGGAGGCAGAAACCCTCAATTATTTTAAAAGGTACCTGAACATGCACCTGAAGTGCTGTAACCTGCAAAGCTAGAGACCAGGTGCTGGAAGGTGGGATTAGATTGGGCGGCTAGTTTTTTTCAGCCAGCACGGACATGACAGCCTGAATGGCCTACCTCTGTGCTAAAACTTTTCTATGGTTCTATATGCTTCTATTGGTGGGGACCGAGGGTGGGAGGATGGGTGAGTGGCTTTTTCATATGGTTGTCAGAGGGGTGGACTGGTGGAGCCAAAGTAAACCTCACAATAATAAGGGTATCCCGAGCAGCAATGTGCACCAGATCACTTTCCGCCTTCTCGTCCTCTTCAGAATTGTCTGAAGAGGCTGTGTTCTGTATGCTGTTCCTCCAGAAAGTTGCTATGATCTGGAATGCACTGTCTGAAAGGGTGGTGGAAGTAGATTTAACAGTAACTTTCAAAAGGAAATTGGATAAATACTTAAAAGGAAGAAAATTGCAGGGCTATAGGGAAAAAGCAGGAGAGTAGACTAACTGAATAGCTCTTTCAAAGAACTGGCATTGGCACGATAAGCCGAATACCCTCCTTCTGTGCTATTAGACTCTGATTCCATTCTTTAGATCTGAAAGAAGTCCAAAGACTAACAACACCGAAATGCCTGGTTAATAGATCTTTGTTAAATCAAGTCAATGAGATAATAAAACACAATCCCTTACATGCAGTGCACATGAGATAAGGTACTAATTATAACTCACATACCAAGGACTTGTCAGCAGTTCACAAATGTGTCTTCTTGACAGCTTATGCTAGTCTCAGCAAGACCAGGTCAAAGTCCCTAAGGAAGACCATTGTGTTGTACCTTTTATGCATTTATTTAAGTAGGACAAATGTGTAAAATTTCTCATCTAACTGAGCAATGTAGCAGAATAGCTACAGCTGACGGAAACTGATGGTTTCAGAGACCATGGATTCTGTGCCTTCCAATCTCTGCATTCCTGATACAGTTTAAGGTGTTTTACAAGTATTTATACTATGCAATACCTGATTTCACTGGCTAGCTCACTGCCAACTTTATTTTAACCTTATTCATGCAAGATTTATTTTCTTGTTATTCAAGCAAAGACATTTTTTTTATTAATTACATTGTTTGCCTGCAGCTTCCAGTTGAGAGCAGCTTGCATCTCAAAGCAAACAATTCTGCATGGGGATGCTTGACAATCTATCACATAAAATACAGGCACAGATGAAAGTAACTAAAACAAATCTGAAAAGGACGCAATGTCAATAGACAAATCTAATGTTATTCAATATCAGCAAATCCAGCTGCATATCTGCTGTGGTTCAACATTTCTGCACCTGCAATCTAATGGAAAGCAAGGTCATTTTTACTGTTCTTACATAAATCATTATCATTATTTCATCCACGAGTAACTAGGTAGTGCTGCACTGAATTTGCAAAAATGACCAACTCCTTTACTCGTCTAAAGGACCTTGTACATGCTGCTTTTCGCATTGCACTGCGGAAGTAGTTATAATTCCACTATGTTGGCTCTCTGGATATCAGAAAACGAGTTGGTTCAATGATTTAATTTTAAAGGCACAACAGGAATTCTCATTAACATAACTTAGTATGTAAAATGGTTGGCTGAAGAGTGCCATCACGTCAAAAGACAATGAGTGCGTGCTAGCTCCCTGGAGACAATAACACAGTTCACAGAATCATGCTAGGCAAGTTTTAATGGCATCTATGTTAATGTAACTGCAGGTCAATTAAGAAAGAAATTAACTACAGTAACCTTGGACATAGTAAACATTTTCCTCTTTCAAGTACTCATTCCATACTAGAAAGGCAATCTAAAAGTCGTTAAAATAATTAAAATGCATGTTCTGTGCTACCGTTCTTGCATACAAAAAGCTTTGTTGCATGGAACTGAAGATTAGACCTTATGCTGTTCACACTTTGACGGTATACGCTGCTCCAATTAGTTGTGCCAACCTTCCAGGATTATTCCGGAGTATCCAGGAATTAAACATTAATCTCCTGGGCATTGCTGCAAGAGATGCAAGAGGAAAATCATAGAAGCATTTAAAGAAAATTGTTTTTTTTTCATTTTCTTTGAACACTTCTGTTGATTATTTAAAAAGGCCATTTGACCAAAAGTTAAAAATCATCAAGTAATGCTTGCTTGGCATGGAGAACATGATATACTGCAAGGATAGATGATTCAGATAACCAATGGCAGGAACATGGGGGTTGATGATCGGACACGGGCGGTCATATGATGAAACCTCCATGAATACGTCCAATCAGAGTTGACAACACTAATGTTTGACAAGCGGTTATATGAACTTTTACAAATAAGCAAAACATTAAATATTATGCACAGGGGCATCACAATTAGGAAGTTTATCTGGTTAGCTTGAGTCATTAAAAATAATTTTATAAATCTGGTGGACAATTAAGAAAGAAATTGTACATTGGAAGTTTGGATGTGTTACAACCTAAGCTTCACAATGGAGGGAAAATGGTGGTGGACTGGGGGATGGAGTCATGCACTCGAATGATGCCCTCATGAGACCAAATGCACAGCCTGTCTGGCAGAGCTGCCCATGACTCTTTTGCGTCAAAGAACAAAATACATATAAAAGAAGAAGCCGTGCAAAAGATAAGGCTGAAGCATTTGCAACCATCTTCAGCCAGAATACCAAGTGGATGATTCATCTCTGTCTCCTCCTGAGGTGCCCAGCAGCACAGAGGCCAATTTGATTTACTCCACGTGATATCAAGAAATAGCTGAGGCACTGGATACAGCAAAGGCTATGGGTCCTGACAACATGATGGCTACAGAACTGAGGACTTGTACTCCAGAACTGGCCGCGCCCCTAGCCAAGCTGTTCCAATACAGCTACAACACTGGCATCTACCCAACAATGTGGAAAATTGCCCGGGTTTGTCCTGTCCACAAAAAGCAGGACCAAATCCAAGCAGGACCAAATCCAATCCGGCCAATTACTGCTCCATCAGTCTATTCTCAATCATCAGCAAAGTGACGTAACATGTCAATGGCAGTGCTATCAAGCAGCATTTACACGGCAATAATCTGATCAGCTTCAGTTTCAGTTCACCGGGGCACTCGGCTTCAGACCTCATTACAGCCTTGGTCCAAACATGGACAATACAGCTGAATTCCAGAGGTGAAGTGAGAGAGACTGCCCTTGACATCAAGGCAGCATTTGACCGAGTGTGGCATCAAGGAGCCCTAGCAAAACTGACGTCAATGGGAATCAGGGAAAACTCTCCACTGGTTGGAATTATACATAGCACAAAGGAAGATGGTTGTGGTTGTTGGAGGCCAATCAGCTTAGCCCCAGGACATCACTGCTTCATCAATGACCTTCCCTTCATCATAAGGTCAGAAGTGGGGATGTTTGCTGATGATTGCACAGTGTTCAGTACCATTCGCGACGCCTCAGATACTGAAGCAGTCCATGCCTGCGTGCAGCAAGAGCTGGACAACATTCAGGCTTGGACTGATAATTGGCAAGTAACATTCCTGCCAGGGAATGACCATCTCAAATAAGAATCTAACCATCTCACCATGATGTTCAATGGCATTACCATTGCTGAATTTCTCACTATCAACATCCTGAAGGTTACCGCTGACCAGAAACTTAACTGGACCAGCCACATAAATACTGTGGCTACAAGAGAAGGTCAGAGGCTAGGAATTCTGCGCAAGTAACTCACCTCCTGACTCCCCAATGCCTGTCCACCATCTAAAAGGCACAAGTCAGAAGTGTGATGGAATACTCTCCACTTGCATGGATGGGTGTAGCTCCAACACTCTGGAAGCTTGACACCATCCAGGACAAATCAGCCCACTTGATTGGCTCCCCAACCACTACCTTAAATATTTACTCCCTCCACAAGCAGCGCACAGTGGCAGCAGTGTCGACAAGATGTACTGCAGCAACTCACCAAGCCTACTTCAACTGCATCTTCCAAACCTATGAACTCTACTACTTAGAAGGATAAGGGCAGAAAATGCATGGGAACACTACTACCTGCAAGTTCCCCTCCAAGCCACACACCATCCTGACTAGCAACTATATTGCCGTTCCTCCACTGTCACTGCATCAAAACACCCCTCTGGGTGTACCTACACCACATGGATTGCAGCAGTTCAAGAAGGCTCACCACCACCTTCTCAAGGGCAATTAAGGAGGGGCAATGAATGCTGGCCTTGTCAGGGATGCTGACATCCCATAAAAAAATAAAAAACCTCCCTCCACCGTTCCCACCTCCCCATCAGTGGAAAATGGCCACCTCTAATTAACAAGCAGAATTCAGGTGGAACTGGGTTCTACCCAAATCCCAGCTGTAGGCGGGCCACACACGGGCTATCCACTGTTGCCCTGACCAGAGTTTCAGGTCTGAATGCTTTAATAGTCATCCGGAAAGCAATTTTAGTAATAATAGGAAACTGTTTACCCTATGCAATGAGAAAAGTTGTTTTCCTTCATCTACCAACCACTGTATTTGATATGATCAGAACATTATAACACAAAATCAACTCAAACTTTTTATGAATAACTATAACAAATATGCTATGGCAACAACAGATTAATTACTTGAACCAGATGGAAATGGTAACTAATGAGGTATTAATAAGACATGCAATGCTGCTTTAACATCTCACACTGAAGAGTGCCTGCAGTCTCATCGACAGGTTTGCGGTTGCCTGCAATGAATTTGGCCTAACCATCAGCCTCAAGAAAACGAACATCATGGGGCAGGACGTCAGAAATGCTCCATCCATCAATATTGGCGACCATGCTCTGGAAGTGGTTCAAGACTTCACCTACCTAGGCTCAACTATCACCAGTAACCTGTCTCTAGATGCAGAAATCAACAAGCGCATGGGAAAGGCTTCCACTGCTATGTCCAGACTGGCCAAGAGAGTGTGGGAAAATGGCGCACTGACACGGAACACAAAAGTCCGAGTGTATCAAGCCTGTGTCCTCAGTACCTTGCTCTATGGCAGGGAGGCCTGGACGACGTATGTCAGCCAAGAGCGACGCCTCAATTCATTCCACCTTCGCTGCCTCCGGAGAATACTTGGCATCAGGTGGCAGGACCGTATCTCCAACACAGAAGTCCTCGAGGCGGCCAACATCCCCAGCGTATACACACTACTGAGTCAGCGGCGCTTGAGATGGCTTGGCCATGTGAGCCGCATGGAAGATGGCAGGATCCCCAAAGACATGTTGTACAGCGAGCTCGCCACTGGTATCAGACCCACCGGCCGTCCATGTCTCCGCTTTAAAGACGTCTGTAAACGTGACATGAAGTCCTGTGACACTGATCACAAGTCGTGGGAGTCAGTTGCCAGCGGTCGCCAGAGCTGGTGGGCAGCCATAAAGGCGGGGCTAAAGTGTGGCGAGTTGAAGAGACTTAGCAGTTGGCAGGAAAAAAGACAGAAGCGCAAGGGGAGAGCCAACTGTGTAACAGCCCCGACAAACAAATTTTTCTGCAGCACCTGTGGAAGAGACTGTCACTCTAGAATTGGCCTTTATAGCCACTCCAGGCGCTGCTCCACACACCACTGACCACCTCCAGGCACTTACCTATTGTCTCTCGAGATAAGGAGGCCAAAGAAGAAGCAATGGTTAGAATATAATTCACAGGATTGGGGTCCTTTTGACTGACAGGATAGCTAACTATCAAAAGCCATTCTGCAGTTGAGAAGACAAGAGCGGTCTGATGCACACTTAAGGTGAAAACAGAAAATCTCCTGCACCAATCAGCAGAGGGTAAAGGCAGATACTCCGTTACCAAAGAGATTAACAGTTACAAAAAGCTCAGCTTCTGTTAGGTGATCGAAAACCTTTGCAGTTTCTTTACAAGCATTTTTTTTTCTGTACTTAAGAAGCAAAAGGAAATCATAAAGGACTGTGCTTTACTGATATTGGTTCTATTTTGTGAGGCTCTGTCTGTGAAACAGAGCCTCACTGGGGGCAATCATGGCAAATGATTGCAGGAGTTAGACTGAATTCTTAATTCACATTTGGTGATAAAGAAAATGGCAGCTTTTTTGAATCTGTGTTGATGGCCATGGCAGGCTCCAATAAAACTTTAAATTTTTATTTAAGATTGCCCCTCATTGGATCATGCAGCTTTCTCACTGGTAGTGCTGCCTGACCAGATGAAACCAGCCCAGCAGTCACTGAATGGCTAGGCCTGTCTGCAGGACGATACTTCTTAAAAATGAGTGCTGCTTTTTAATTTTCTGTGGAAAGATTTTAGTTGCTTTCTGCCTATATTATTTTATCTGAAATTTTTCTGTTACAATTCATTTTTGTAGCTGCTTAAGCCTGACCTTTTCTCATTCCAAGAGTTTTCATGCCATTCCCAGCTGTTACTTTGCTTGGAACATCCAAATTGAGCAGGATAGGGACTCCTTAGGAAGTCCAAATGGCACTCCAAGATTTGGAACAGACAGAACAATTCTTAAAGAGAAGAAAGATGCCACATTCTCACATTAATGGCCAGAGAGTTCTTCTTCGGCATTTTAATGGAGACCAATGTTTGGCAACCCCACTACACAAAGTAGCCCGACACATACCTGTGTCACCAATGGGAGGCTAACATCCTGTCTAGAAACTTGCTATACCAATGGGGGATTTTTTTAATTCATTGATTGGAAACCTACATTAAACTTTTGATGAAACAGAAAGAGCTGGAATTCTACTGTTAACTTTTTTTAAAAAGTGGCAGCCAAGTTGGCCACTGCAATTTGCATTTGAATACCTTGCACATGCCAAGGCCTCAAAGAGGAGACAGATATCTGATGAGCCTGTTCTCAAGACAATGGTTTGCTCTATTGAGTGAACCACAGGAGATTGCATTCATTAGCAGGACATTCAAAGCCATCCTGGCATATTAACCTTGAACGGGCCAACCCTTCCTGGTGTAAATATCAACATCCTGAGGCCTAAGGCATGGAAATTCCTAAACTTGAATCTCATTAGAAGGTTCAAGACAATACACTGACGCAGTCACGTGACTGTCTGTCCATCTCTATGAAAGCTGGGAGTTTTCCCTTGGACAAAGGAGACAAGCCAGTGACTGATTCTGGGCAGAAGCCAGAAGGTCTCTCTCTCCAGATTACCTCGTATGGGGGCATGCGAAGCCTAGCTGTTGGTTCCTGGATCCAAGACAAAGACACCAGGAAAAGAAAGCCACCTACAATTCTGCCGACAAGAAAAGCCTGAACCAGGTGGGCCAGCCACAAACTGCACACTTCCCAGCCAAAGAATTCAAGAACACAACTTCAGCCAGAAGGCAAAGGAACCATCCAACCCCACAGACTGTGTATTAATTTTTATTTGTTCTGGACTCTAATCCAACCACAAATCTACCTCTCATTGCTCTGTATTCTATTTGTGTGTGTGTGACTCTCGTGAATGTGTGCGTGAATGTGTAGTGTAATTTTATTATCTAATTTAGATTGGGTTTAGATTGTTAAATATAATAAACTCACCTCTTTCTTGTTTAAACTCAAGCAAACCTGTCAAATTGGTTCTTTTACAATTACAACAGAGGTAAAAGGTAAAACACTAACTGAGGTGGTAAGCACATACACTTTAAAAAAGAAATAATCCCTGTTGCGGTCAAATAAGAGGAAGGACAAGAGGGGAGCCTTGTGACTCCTCCTCACCTGATCGTAACAATATAGACAAATTCTATCATAGGCTCATCCCTTTGATGTGAAGGACAATGCTGAATTAACACCACGTGATACATCCCAGTCACCACTGATGACATTTGCCCAAAGGGTACCACTAGAGATCAGTACTGTGAGTGGTGCAGCTAATGGTAATGGTGAGTCTGGAATTTTACATCGGGGTGGAGGCCACAAGCCAAAAAGACGGGGGCGAGCCTGCCTCTGCCAGGCCTGGAAGCCGCGCCAAGTTTTACATGGTCCAGGCTGATAAGTGGCCTCAGGTCCCACCTCCAAGAGCTGCAGGCCAATCAGAGGGTCAGTTGATAGGAGGAGGGAGGTGATCCAGCGGGGGTGGCTTGTGCCGTGGTGGGGGAGCCCTCTGCGGGGCACAAGGTGCCCGATCAGGAGGCTCCCCCCTCACCACCACCTACCACAGGCGAACCGTTTGTCACCTCCCTGGCCGCTCGTAAAATTGCAGCGGGGGTGGGAAGGTGATGGGAACGGCAACCCCACCCCCCCACAACTTCCAGCCCGCTCCTGAGGGGGGCGTAGAATTCCAGCCTGTGAGTCAGAACTGTGAATGGTACAGATTCTAACCTCCCACCCAACCCCTGACGGGCAGGAAACAGTCAGACAAGGGGCAAAAGTGGTGAAAATACAGCGATCCTGCCCCCAACTCGCCACCTTTCTGGACACCATGATATCAATGGTGATATCTGAGCCAGTGAATCTCCATGGGGAGGTGGGAGGCTTATGATGCAATTAGGATGTGATGTTATTTTAACTGGTGCAGCATGGGTTTCATATGGATCAGCAAAGTCCCGGCAGCCCTGGCAGGATTGGGTAGAAACTAATGAGTGTGTTGAAAGTAAAGGAGGACAGATCTCAATAAAGTTGCTGTACCCAGGTGCTATCTCAGTTCATTGAGGGCAATGATTTTGTGCTAACTGATTGGGATTGTGGTTTTGAGACTCTCAATTTGAAAAATGAGAAGCTGATTATGGGTGCTGTTCCAGCTGCACTTTATTAGAGTGAAAGGCTCTGATTAAAGTCAAAAATGAGATCCTTTGTGACTGTGACAAAGGTAAACTATCCCTCTTTGTCCTTCATGGCCTGTCTGCAGCCTTTGGCATAGCTGACCATGCCATCCTCCTTCAACACCACTTCCACTGTCGTCTGGCTGGGTGAGACTCAACTGGTTCCATTCTTATCTATCTAATCGTAGCTAGATTATTACTTGCAATGGCTTCTCTTCCCACTCTCACACCATTACCTCTAGTGTCCCTCAAGGATCTATCCTAATTCTCACCTACATCTGTCCCTCAGCGACACCATCCGAAAGCACAGTGGTAATCTTCACATGTATGCTGACGACACCCAGCTCTACCTCACCACCACCTCTCTGTTCACAATCTTGGTGTCATATTTGACCTCGAGGTGAGCTTCCAACCACATATCTGATGCATGACTAAGACCACCTATTTCCACCTCTGCAATATGGCCTGACTTCGCCCCTGCCTCAGCTCATCTGCTGCTGAAATATTCATTCATGCCATTGTTACCTCTATACTTGCCTATTGCAATGCACTCCTAGCTGGTCTCCCACATTCCACCCTCTGTAAACTTGAGGTCTTCTAAATTTCTACTGCCCATGTCTTAACTTCCACCAAAGCCCATTCACTTATCGCCCCTGTGCTCACTGACTTACATTGGCTCCTGGTCAAGCAACGCCTTGATTTTAAAATTCTTATCCTTGTTTTCAAATCCCTCCATGGCCTCGCCCCTCCCTATCTCTGTAATCTCCTCCAGCCGCACAACCCTCTGAGATATCTGCACTCATCAAATTCCGGCCTCTTGAGCATCCCGATTTTAATTGCTCCGCCATTGGTGGCCCTGCCTTCAGTTGCCTAGGCCCTAAGCTCTTGAATTTCCTCCTCACACCTCTCCACTTTGCTTTCCTCCTTTAAGACACTCCTTAAAACCTACTTCTTTGATCAGGGTTTTGGTCATCAGACTTATCTCCTTATCTGGCTCAATGTCATACTTTGTTTTATAATGCTCTTGTGAAATGCCTTGGGGCCTTTTATTACATTAAAGGCACTATATAAATGTAAGTCGTTGTTGAAGACCAGAAGGAAGAGGTACACCAGCAGCCAGGGCACGCCAAAGTAGATGTTGCAAATGGACAGCAGAGAAAGCAGCAACAGGGGGCCCAAGTACAGAAGACCTGACCCAGGGTGTACAGAGACTCAGCTTCCTTGACCTGTCTGAGCAGCAGTGTTGCAGGAGGCTCCAATAGTCAGGGCATGTAGTAGCTAACCTCTTCAGCTTCCTGGAGGAAGACTTCCTGCCTGCTGAACTCGATGATCATGCCATGGCAGTGAAAATGACCATCACCCTCAACTTTTACACCTCTGCATCCTTTCAGGCTGCCAAGGTGGACATACTGAGGGTGTTTACAATCAGCCAGCACAAATGCATCAGACAGGTGACTGATGAGTTATTTGCTAGGGTGAGTAGATAGATCTTCTTGTTAACTGATGGCAACAATCAGACTGTGACAGCATTAGGGTTTGCAGCTCTGGCTAGCTTTCTACAAGCGCAGGGTGCTATAGACTGCACACACATAGCCATCGGGGCATCCACCTACCAGCCAGGAGTTTTTGTGAATCACAAGAGTTTCCACTCCAACAATGTTCAGCACATCTGCAACCAAAAGATGAGGCTTATGCAGGCATGTGCCCAATATCTGTGGAGCTGCCAATGTGCATTCATATTACAGGAGTTGAATATCCTCACTAGATTTCACCCTGGAGCCAATCTTACAGGATGGCCGCTGTCAAGATCAGCCACAGAGTGATCAAAAGCAAGGAAGTTATAATACACCTTTATTAAACACTGGTTCAGCCTCAATTGGTGCATTGAGTCCAATACAGGGCACCACACTTTAGCGGGGTGTGAAGGCTTTAAAGAAGGTGCGAAAAAGATTTACAAGAATGTTTCCAGGGATGAGTGGCTTCAGTTATGTGGATAGATTGAAGAAGCTGGGGTTGTTCTCCTTAGAGAAGAAGGTTGAGAGAGATTTGATAGAGATGTTCAAAATCATGAGGGGTTTGAACAGAATAGATAGAGAGAATCTGTTTGGCTAACCAATCAGTAACTGATCACACATCCTACCCATCAATCCACACCAAAAGAAGGATCGAGCATGAGGCACTGTACAGACTGGAAAGGTCCCTCATGGCAGTGCTCAAGAAAGAAGACAGAAAATACATATTAACGGGAAGAGTCACGGTGAACCAAGCAGGAAGATTTTGGTCAAAGATCATTCCTTAGTGACTTACAGTCATCAGAGACTGACCATCTGTGGGATAACTGTATGATTTGATTGAAACTGTTTTGTTCAACATTTTCAAGAATGGGAAAAGCAAAACACTGCAGATGCTGAAAATCTGAAATAAAAACAGAAAGTGCTGGAAATACTCAGCTGATCTGGCAGCATCTGAGGAGAGAGAAACAGAATTAACATTTCAAGGTGACCTTTCATCAGAAGTTCTGATGAATCGTTAACTCTGTTTCTCTCTCCACAGATGCTGCCAGACCTGCTGAGTATTTCCAGCACTTTCTGTTTTTGTTTCCCAATAAAGGTGTTGGAATTAGTGTGAGATTTTGTCAATCGTAATTCTCAGTCTCCGAATTTAAAAAAGAGGTAAAATTATCTACAATTTTGGCAAGCCAGGCAGGAGACTGAGTAATTGGCACAATGGCTAAATCCAATAAGAGCATGGACGAGTTAGTGACTAAATATGTCACTGAAAAAATTAAGTTGTTCTAACCTTGGGTTAAGGAGATAACCGGAGGTGAGAATCTGATGGAAAAGGCTGGTGAATGGATGGAGAGTTCTCTCACCAAGCCATAATTAATGATAGCCGTATGGCGAGTCCAGAAACGAGAGGAAATAAATCAGACAACTGGAGTTAGAGATGGCGGAACTGTAGAGGAAGACAAGTGACAGAAAAGGGGCAGTGAATAGTTTAATGAGTAATCTCACAGAGGAACATGAGAAGTCAGAATGCGAAGGAGACAAACAGGAGTGTGTGGAATCGTTGCATCAATATCAGTTGACAGAATGGAAATGGGAGTATAATGAATGGGAAACGGCGAATAGGTTTAATGTAGAGAGGGCAGAGAGAGCAGAAAATGAAGTGGAAGATATAAAAGCTGCCTTTAGGATGTTGTGAGATGAGTCACGAAGTAAAGTAAGCCATCAGCAGTGTGAAGCCCAAATTTAGGAATTGAGGCAGCTGTTGCGTACAGCATGGGGGGATCCTGTGTTTAATGAGTTCATGGGATAGGCAGCCCGATGTTGGACCCCCAGCATAGTGACTGCAGACCCCCACCACACACCCCTGACCCCCAGATCGAAACTGGCCAGGAACAATAGCCCCATTGAAACAACAAAAGTTTACTGTAATAAAAACAAGAAATGCTGGAAACACTCAGTAGGTCTGGCAGCATCTGTGGAGAGAGAAGCAGAGTTAACATTTCAGGTCAGTGACCCGTCTTCAGAATTTCAGATTTCCAGCATCCGCAGTATTTTGCTTTTAAAAGTTTACTGTAGATGCACAAGGGACTCCAACATTATAGAGTGATTATGAGGTCCGTTATACTAATGGTCAATTGACAGAATTAGTAAGAGATGTGCCTAAGTTGGGAACAGGAGTTGATCCCTCCGTCACATTCAAAGCCATAAAACAGGTAGTTGGCCTCAATGAATGCAGTGATGCAGACATATTAAGTTACTGCTGTCATCTTTGAAGCCAGTGGTTTATAATGGTCTATCCAGGGCAGCAAGAAAGGGTGAAAGTACCTTGGCAGGTATAAAAGTTCAAATCCTTGAGGCCGTGGGATATGGGATCGGGGATCTTTATGAGCAAGTAATGAGTACCAAATAGAAGCCGGTGAGTCCCCGGAGGTGATCGCTGATCGCCTTCAAGAGGACTCTTGAAGGGGGACCCCTGCAGTAGGCAGTGCAAACAGCAGGGAAAGGTGGCTTAGTCCTCCAGAGAGCAGATGCGATAATTATGGTGGAGTGGGACACTTTGCCCGAGAATGTAAAAGGCCCAAGAAGGGAACACAGGGAAAATCAGGGGGGAGGTCAGGAGGAAAGGCTCACCCTGAACAGTCCAAGAACAGCAAATGTTGGGGGTGCTGGTAATGGTGCTCCAGCAGGTGGCCAAAGGATCAACAAAATGTAGCCACTGGAGAGAGAGAAACGAGCGGGCGTCAGAGGCCCCAATGAAGGGGCTGCGCCCAGCCTGAGTATTTGTGCCCGCTTGGGTATGGCAATTGGACAAGACTCCGTATAGAGATTTGGCCCAAGTAGGGGCTTTTGAACCTTTGTACCAGGGACCAAATCCTATTGTAGATAAAGCCAGCCCCATGGTGTGTACAGTCCAATTGCCCAAACGAGTCAAATAATATCACAACCAGTGTAAACTGTACCAGCAAAAGGGAGAGATAAAGGCCGTATGAGGCCAGGGGATTGTCCTCTCTACAGCCTCCCATCAGTATCCCATGTTCTGGGATTATGATGACGACCAATCTCAGGACGGGGATCCAGCAAACTAGGCTCAACAGCACTAACCAGATCAAAGGCTGAGGCCCAGGCAATGACACAAGTCATCATCATCTCAAGGCCGACACCGATCAGGACGAGTGACCGGATCAGGAGGCCAACAGACAGATACACTCCCCCACTCACCCCACAACCCAGATTCCAGAAGAAAGGGAAGTGATGGAAAATTAATAATTAATCAGGTCTATGCTACCTTGCCACAGAACCAATACTGTTTTCGTCTCCCACAGGTGCTGAGATGCAGATTTGGTTGTGGTGGATAGCTTTTATCTGGATGTTAGCAGAGACTGCAGGAGGCCCTGAGGTGGAAGGGAGCCAACCAACTAAGAATCTTCAGTACAGAATTATGCAAGGGGGCTGGGGAGGGGAAGGAAACTTTGAAGTGTTTTCAAATGGAGGGCATAAATCAGTGAAGATAATCACTGATTCACTAATGGGCAATGCTAGCCTATATCAGGTGAAGGAAGGACCATAGGGTGTGTGTGGTATGTGTCCCACGCAAACGGAGACCCAAGTGAGCCAACTTTTTCATGGAGCCTGAGATGCGGTCCAGTTATGGTGATGGAAATAAAACATGTGGGTGTACATTATGCTGGAGGAACTTCTGTAAATGAAAATGAGGGTCTTTACCAATGTGTGGATGATTTAGATGGGCCTAAAGTCAAGATGCAGGGATTACAAGTTGAGGTTCAGGACAAAAGACGAGAATCTCAGAATCACACAGTCACCTCTCAGATAAACCCTGATTGCCTGACAAACAGACTTGGACGAAGGAATGGCCTGGTTCTCATGCCAATTGGGAAGCTTTTGTACCATGGCGTGCACTATGAATTAGTCCCAGTCATTCTGAACTTGACGGATGTAGGACTGCTGGATTAGTGCCAGGTAAAAACAAAACAGTTGTATGTGGAAATGATGCATTAAACAGCAGGGATGGATAAATCTGGAGGATGCAAAGTTGTGGGAGATCTACGGGAACTGGATGGGAACTCAGTAGTAACTCAGCCAGTGGCCAAGCTTTCCCACCAGCAACTAAGGGGGTGAGACAAAGGAAACAAAGTTTGATTACTGATGGATTGTCAATTTTTAATACTGGCACGTTGCTGATCAATCACCTCGATCTGCTTGCACTGTCCATCGAGATAGAGCAGATCGAGCGACAAGTGAAGGAGATTCTGCAGGGAACAAATGAAGAGTCGTCGAAATTGGCTGAAGAGAGAAGGCCATGACCATACATTTGCAAGGTATAGTTATGGCAATAAAACCCTATGCAAGTACTGTTATGACCAGGTGAGGAAGGGGTCTCAGGCTCCTCTTTTGCCCCTTCTCTGGGTTTGACCGCAACAGGGTTTATTCTTTTAACACAGTGATTTAGCTTACCACTTCAGTGAGCCCTTGCTCACTGTGCCTCGAATATAATTACAAATGAAACAGACAGGTTTCCTTGAGTTTGAACAAGAAAGATATGTTTATTAACCTTATCACTCTAAACCAATTAAAATGACTAAAATATGCAACGCATCCATGCACACATTCATGCTAGAGGCACACATACACAAAATAGATACAGAGGAGAAAAAAGAGTTGGGAGGTTGAAGTAAAGTCCATAATAAATGGAATTAAAATACTGAGTTTCAGTGTCCTTTGTTGAAGTTAAAGTCTTGAAGTCTTCGCTGGCCCATGCACAATTCAGGCTTGCTTCGCTAGTTCCAGAAGGTCGAAGAGAGGCTTTATCTGTCCTCTTGGTTGTTGCCTGTGAGGGTCTGTAGATTTGAGGTTTAGCTGCAGCCAAGTCCTTCCTGGGAATTTCCTGGAGAAGGGGAGAGAGAGAGATGTGCTTCTTGGGGTTCAGTTACTGTCTGTCTCCTTTCTGAGGCACAATTCACAAACTCAGAGTTACATAGGCAGGTATGTCATATGACTGCCTCTTTGTCTGAAAAACAGAAGTTTCTGGAAGGTTGTTTGAAATTCAAAGT